>NC_083691.1:38604913-38912844 GCF_033118175.1 Dama dama
TTGTTTGGTACTAAAAGGATTATCATTAGGTTACTGAAAAAGCAGTAAACATGATAAAAGCAATGTGACATGATAATTGAAGTATGATTCAATTTACAGCTATGCCACTGAAATTAATAAGCTTCTATTAGTTATATCTACTTTTTCTCTTAAACTTCTTTGATTTAGACTAAGCACCACCAACTGGTAGCCAACACACAGGAAATCACTCAGTATCTTTTTAAAATTTGTGCTCTGAAGAGTACACGTACCTTCCATCTCCTCAGAGTCCCCAGCACTCCCTATAATCTTCCACTTAGCCCACCCCACTTCTGAATACCTGGCCTCCGCAGGCATTTCAATTTGTAACTCATGATGGGCAGGCAGGTGGGAGGGGGAATCGGGATGGGGAACACATGTAAATCCATGGCTGATTCATGTCAATGTATGGCAAAAATCACTGCAATATTGTAAAGTAACTAGCCTCCAACTAATAAAAATAAATGAAAAAAAAAATAAATAAATAAACTACACCCAAACTTTTTAGATGCTAATTCTTCACATATATCATGTATACCAGATGCTGCTAATTGCTTAATCAATATCTATTCATTTCTTCTTTAACACTAATTTTACTTAAATTTTGTTTAGGGTAACATTATACCCAGTTAAAAACATCCAAAAGCAGAGAATTCCTCATCATTGTAGATGGCTCAGATACTTAGTTCAAGCCAAGCACAAATGAAAGAGTGTGTTATTAACCATGTTTTCTAGTTTCTATATCTGATGCTTTGATATCTAAGACTTTGCTGACTAGAGAAAGACTACTTCTAAAGAGGCAGTAAAAGACTTACCTGCAAGTGCAACCTTCATATGCAAATAAAGCCACTCAAAGCCACACCCCAATCTTGGCTTTACCTGATTTTTACACTGCCCTAACCACCTGGCTAGCATCAGACAATGAGAGGTGGCCCTTATAGCCCAGAGTCCCATATAATTATTTAAATTAGATGATACTGTTTCCCTGCCTTGCCCATTCATTTCCAAGAAAACCACAAGAAAGGCTTTCCCGCAGTTCCCCTAGCTCTGCCTTCTGCCCTCCTCCAATCCTGTGTGGTCCTGTGTGGCGCAGTGGGCCCTTATGTCTCTCTGGAATTGTAATTCTCTCTTCAACGACTATCATCTCCTGGTCCGTGGGCCTCACCATACCTAACAAAACAACAAAACTATATTTCAAAACCGAGTAGAGTGTCTAGGAAGACTTGTGTGTTCCTGGTAAAAAGGAACAGGCTCAACTGGCCTACACCTTTTTCCTTCTTCCTTTCTCCTTTTCTTCCTGCTCACATGTAAACACCTTGAAGTACAGCAGCTGCCTTATGAGTACAGACAGGAAAGCCATATGCAAAGCTCGACCAAGAAGGAGCAGAGAGCAGCGGTTTCTTGAACAGCTGCACTAGCCCTGGACCGACTGCCCCTGAGATTCTGTCACAGAAGAAAAATGAATTTGATTACACTGCTGTTTGTCACATTTGTTACTTGTAGCCAAAGTAATTATGATTAACACACACTACTCTAACAACTGTTACATTGATACTGGACACTGACAATAAATTCCTTTATACTCAGCCAGGCAGAGAAGGAATATTAGAAAACAGAAAAGTTAGCTAAACTGAGCATTCAAGTACAGGAACATTTTACTATTAAAAGAACTGCATAGCATACAGCAGAAGCTTAGAAAAGAAATTCTGAATACACAGGCTAAAGAATACACTGAAATCACTCCTATCCTTTGTTAGCAACAGCCAAAATGATGGTAATTTTTCTTCAGATACTACAGAAAAACCCTTTTGCTTAAATTCTTCATGCTGTGTCTTGAATGGGGACAGGGCTCTCTGTTTTTGTTATCACTTTTGTATTTTAGTGTGGATCCCTTATCTTCGATTTTTTAGTTTTGAATTGTGTATTTCATGTATTATGATGAAGTTTTCTCCATTTTTAAGACATGGTGTTTGTGGAGGAAAAAAAGACATGAAAGCTTAAAAGAACCATTTGTGATTTCTTTGCCAAATATTTATTTTTGGCATTTACTAAAGTCAAACAAAATGAAGAGTTCCTTATGCTACCAGCAGAAACGTTTAAGTGTTTTGAACCAAGGTCTCTGACCTATTTGTTTGTTCCTAAAATTCTAAAAATAAAAATAAACCTGAATAAAGCAAAAGCAGAAGTAGAAAAGCTACTGGACCTTTCATTTCGTCCATATATAATATTTACTGACATGTTACAGTCCGGGGGTCACAAAGAGTCAGATAACTGAACAATAACAGTATTTACTGAAAAATCAACATCATTTAATTTTTCTGACAATGTTTCCTAGAGAAATTTCTGAATATCATAGACAGGAATAATATATGTCATGAATTCAACGTTACCATTTAGCCTGGTTCCTATAAACGGAAGAACGGAGAAGGGGCAAAATTAGTTTTTTTTTCAGAAAAAACTACATAGCAAATCAAGGACTGAGATAATAAAAATTTTCTCGTACAATGCTTTATAATTTACAGTACTTTCACATAAGATCACCTGGTTTGTTCTATCAACAACAGATTCAAACTATCATGGTAGAAAACTACAGGAAATCATCTGCTATGAGATTTGAGCCTCTATTATGAGAAAACTGGAGAAGGAAATGGCAACCCACTCCAGTACTCTTGCCCGGAAAATCCCAGGGACGGAGGCGCCTGGTAGGCTATAGTCCATGGGGTTGCAAAGAGTCAGACACGACTGAGCGACTTCATTTTCACTTCCACTTTATGAAAAAATACATAAACCTAAAGAAGCATGGGACCTAGTTAGGCATAACTGACATAAAATTCTTTTCCCAAATTTATATTGTGTAGCAAGTAAGTAAAGTGTAAAATTAAGAGCCAAACTGAAGACAGACTGCTTACTATAAACCAGTTGACACACCACAAACTCTTCTTATCTAGAGTGCTTCCCAGTATCGGGTCCAAACCACACTCCAGAGCTCACACATCCACACCAAGCCTGCCATAATATTAGATGATAAACGGACCTTATTTCACAACAGAGCAAAAGCTAGTTGATACAAGATGTTTACTATCATTGTACATGCTGCATCAGAGTCCAGATTCTGATACTAGGAAAGGACAAGTTTGAGAAAATGGACTTGATTTTAGTCAGAGGCAGACTCCAGTTTATCAATTCTCTCTCTTTAAAAAGGTTATTACTATATTGCATGTGGCCTTTGAAACCTGTCAACATACTTTCTCCTATGACTAATGGTATAAATTAGAGTGAGTTTATCAGGCTACCACACAAACACCTGTGTAATCCACAATAGTAATGAAATATGGATCATTTAGACTTTTAAAAGTAAATTCCAATACTTTCTGAGCTTCTAATTCAAGGTTGCTGAATTGTTAGCCAATATAATGGAATTGTGCTGACTTGCTGCTGTTGAAATGTCAACTCACTCAACCTGTTTGGCTTGCAATTCCGCTTACACAGTGAATGCTATTCAAATTTGAGAACATCATCCTTGTCTTTAATATGTTACGATAGAGGCAACATAGTGAATAAAAACATAAACACAGCTTAGTAAGATAAAACAGGGTCTAAATCTCCACTTGGGACTTTGGTAAAACATCTGTGAAAGACTATTCTGTGCAAAGCATTCTACTTAGTGCGTCTAGAAGTGGTTTTCAAATCTGGTTTCTCAACAGGATCATCTCCAGAGCTTTTAAAAATACAGATACCCAGAAACTATCTACAGAATCAAATAACCAGAGAAAAGAGTTTGGACAGAGGTCTGGAGGCAAGTGAGAAGGCAGCATATTCACATCCAATAGTTCACAAGGGATGATAATTTAAAGACATTGACTTAATAAACACACATGAAAAGCAATTCACTACACGCCCATTAGAACGGCCAAAATCCAAACCACTGACACCACCAAATGCTGGCGAGGATGATGAACGACAGGAGCTCTCCTCCACTGATGGTGGGAATGAAGAATGGTGCAGCCACTTTGGAAGACAGCTGGCCGTTTCTTACCACACTAAACACACTCTCACCACACCTGCCAGCATCTGTGCTCCCAATTATCACGTCTCCACAAGAACTGGAAACGTGTTCACACAAAAACCTGCAATGGATGTTTATAACAGCCAAAATGTGGGAGTGACCTAGATATCCTTTGGTGGGCAAATGGATAAACTCTGCAAAATCCAGACTGTGGAACATATTACTCATCATTCAAAAACCATGAAAATACATGAAAAGAAGCCAATCTGAAAAAAAGTCTACATATACATACTGTATGATTTCAACGATATTATTTTCTGCAACAGGTAAAACTATGCAGATGGTTAAAGTTCAATAGTTGCTAGGGGTTGGGGAGGGAAGGAAAGATGAACAGACAGAACATTAAGAATTTTTAAGGCAGTATTCTCTAATACTACAGTGGCAGATACATGTCATTACATATTAGTCAAAATCCATGGAATGTACACCAAGAGTGAACTTTAGTGTAAACTGTGGGTTTGGGGTGATAATGACAGGCCAAAACAGGTTCATCAAATGCACCACCGTGGTAGGGGATGCTGATAGAGGGGAACATGGTACATGCGTGGGGGCACAGGGTATCTGGGAACTGTATTTTCTGCTCAGTTCTGCTGTGAACTTAATAAAGACTATTTTTAAAAAGAAAGAAAACTAGTGCATACTGTTAAATGTTTGTAAAAGTTAAACAGAATCACTGCTGTAATGTGACCATCCCACAAGTCTACTCACCCTTATCCAATTATTCAATATGCCATACACTTTCTTTCTTTCTTTTTTTTTTTTTGCCATACACTTTCCAAACTCAGAGCCTTAAGTCATACATTCATTTAGCCTGAAGGGCCCTTCCCTTCCTACCACTCACTCTCCACCTACCAAAACTCTAGCTGTTCTATCACTTCAAAGTCAGCTCAACACGTCACTGATTGCACAAAGTCTTCTCGGACCTCCTGATCTAAATTGTGGGTTCCTTCCTACACCTTTCTGTAGATGTAGGATTCTTGTTTGGCTCAAGGTACTGAAAAAGCTTTTAATGTGACCTTTTAAAAATCAGAGGTTATAGTGCAAGTTTAATGCATAAAACAGGGCACTCAAAGTTGGTGCCCTAGGACAACCCAGAGGGATGGCATGGGGAGGGAGGTGGGAGGGGGTTCAGGATGGGGGACACATGTACTCCTGTGGCTGATTCACGCTGATGTATGGCAAAAACAACCAAAATATTGTAAAATAATTAGCCTCTGATTTAAATTAATGTTTTTAAAAAAATCAGAGGTTATATCAGAGGAAATCAGAGGAAAATCAATGTTACCAGGTCCCAATAGTTAGTCCATTACCAGGAATGGGGACAGGCAGCACAAGCTGCATTACAGATCCCTCTCCTGGTGGTCCCCCAAGCCCAGAGCAGTGTCATTCATGACACTGCTGGCATCCATCACGTCTCCATGTCACTTTCCTTACTCTCTTCCACTTCACTCACTGGAAGGGTCTGTTTAGCTCCCCTTTCTAGTTACTTGCTTCTGTATCTCTCGTACCCACTAACTATAAGTCTCCTGAAAGCAAGGACTTATTTCTCCTTCATTCTTCCCATCTAACTAAATATTCATGAACTATTTCCTGAGTTTGCTAATTAGTCAACAAAATAGGAAAAATGTAAACAATCCATCATCGATGTTGCTCCTTAAGCTTTAGCAGTTGGCAGCACTGCCTCTTTAAAATATTTATATCCACTTCAAAACTCTATGCTGTCCTCTTTACACCTAAGTTGCAAGTAGGCTCTTAATGAGGTTTGGAAGAGTGGATTTGAGAAACAGAAATCATGTGTTGAAGGCCTACTATGTGCCAGGAATTATACTAGGCTCAATAACTGAGGGAGGGGCAAAACTCCCCTGCAGCTAGGAGTGCTTGGCACATCCCCAGGGACAAATCTTGCTGGACCAAGTAGAACTAGCATTCCAAGACAGTGAGTGAGGTTTGGCAACAAGGAAGAACAGTGCAGGAGCTCCCCAGATGGCACTAGTGGTAAAGAACCCACCGGTCAATGCAGGAGACATGAGAGACTGGGGTTCGATCCCTGGGTCAGGAAGATCCCCTGGAGGAATGCATGATAACCCACTCCAGTATTCTTGCTTGGAGAATCCCACAGACAGAGGAGTCTGGCGGGCTACAGTCGGGAGGGTCACACAGAGTCACACACAACTGAAGTGACTTAGCACACACACACAGTAACAGTGCAGAGTTGCCAGGCTTGGGAGTGGTTACTTTGTACTAATATAAACTTTGTGGAACACTTACAACAGTAGTTAACTGATGCCCAGTGAAGAGTCTGCACTAGAGGCCAGGACTATCCCCACCCCTCACTGGGCGCCCCTTCCCTTTTTAATTAGAGCAATAGATTCTATTACATCTGCCTTCAGGAAATCTCACTAGATACTTGGTGCTATCCTATTTCCTTGGAAGAAAATAGATCATTAAGGAATGTGCCCTATAATCCCTGCTATCGAATAAGGAAAATGTGAAACAGGAAAGAGTAGTTTTCATTAAGAGTATAATCAGATTTAATTAAAGAAAAACCACAAAGCAAATAATTTGGTCTAATGGTATTCTGCTGAGATGCTGTAAAATCTTTAATTTTTTATTTAAGATAGTTGTAGGTTCATGGTGATATTATTACAAAAAGATCTCTTGTACTGCTCACCATTTCCCCCAGCAGTAACATCTTGCAAACCTATAGTACAGCAGCACAACCAGATATTGATATTGACACAGTGAAGATACAAAACAAATTCCTCATTACTGTTTTACAGGCATACCTGATTCCCTTCTTGCTCCCCTCACCTCTCCAGTAAGCCCTGGCAACAACGTTAGTCCCCATTTTTATAATTTGTCATTTCAATAACATCATGTAAGTGAAATCATACAATATGTGACCTTTGGAATTGGCTGTTTTCATCCCGGATAATTCCCTGGAGATTCATTCTGCTGCAAAACCTTTTGTTTGGTGATCAGGAACCAGAATTACAACTTAGTAAACAAAGACCTTGGGTTCCCTGAGGATTCACTCTAAAGCAAAGGGCACAAGAAAATGAAATTTCACTGTGGTCTGTTATCTACAAGAGTTCTAAGCTTTCCCCCCACCGTAAAGACATGAAGACATTCCCACTGCCAAATTATTTTACCACAAAGAATGCTTAACACATTGAAATTATAAACGTAAAGGTTGTGGCCATGAAGGTTTGTGAAATTTGTTTCCAAAAAACATGACTAATTAAGAGAGTAAAAAAAAAAATCTTCCTGATTATTATTATTCACTTCTGATTTAAAATAAACTCCCTGAGTTTTCTGACTTAGAACTATGTCTGTGCTCTCTTACACACCATGAAAAAAAAACAAAAAACCCTCACTGGAATTGCTGTTGTTTGAAACTGCAGCCCTCATGTGGAGTTTTAAAACACTGTAGAGAAGAAACACCTGTCAGCTCCAAAATCTTGAAAACCACAAGGTGATTTGTTTGTTCTTCAAAGTTTTCCTTCAACACATCTAGTATCATTCACTTCTAATACCCACCAAATTTGGCAACAGAATCTCATCATCAATGACTATTCAAAAAGGAAAAACTAAATCCTGACCAGGTAACTGACTTCCTATTCCTAACCATTTTTAAAAACAGAAACCAAATAAGCTTGTCTCACATTAGCAAACCTATTAGCAAAGATCAAGCTACAAATAATGAAGGGTCTGTGACCTGGTGCCAAATTTATAAAACAGAGGCCTAAAATTCACCCATCATTTAACCCAATCCATAGTACTCTACATTAATTATACGATTTGTTGAGTAAATTAAAACTCATTAATAACCAGACATAAGATTTCTAGATGAAGCAGATACTCTATTTCTAATTGAGATAAAATGAGAGAGAGAAGTAGGGAGCGAGAGAGAAAGAGGAATAGACGGAAGGGAATAAGGAAGGAAGGAAAACAGAGAAAACCTCCCAAGCAGTTACTCCAAAGGTTTGTATATAATAGACTATGGAGAAAAGTAATACACATTTAGGTGGAAAAGAAAAAAAATCAGCAAGTGAACTTGAAGTTTCTCAATAATCTCACTACATATACATACACTCACACTCCTCTAAAACTAATTTCCCCATCACCACCTTGAACCACCTTTCCTTTTTCTGCTCGGAAAGGGATCCTAAGACTAATACCAATGGTTCCTTTTATTTTTTTATTTTTTGTTTTTTTATTTTATTTTTTTTTATTAGTTGGAGGCCAATCACTTCACAACATTTCAGTGGGTTTTGTCATACATTGATATGAATCAGCCATGGATTTACACTTATTCCCCATCCCAATCCCCGCTCCCACCTCCCTCTCCACCCGATTCCTCTGGGTCTTCCCAGTGCACCAGGCCGGAGCACTTGTCTCATGCATCCCACCTGGGCTGGTGATCTGTTTCACCATAGATAGTATACATGCTGTTCTTTTGAAATATCCCACCCTCACATTCTCCCACAGAGTTCAATGGTTCCTTTTAGACACTGGCGGTTAATCAGGGTAAGTGACCAGACTCCTTACTCCCTGGTATAGGCTCACTGACACGCTTTGTTCAGGCAGTCCATGAGAAAACTGGAGGGCAAGTATCCACTTTATCTCTGTGTGCACCCGCAGTGCTAGGGTCTGCAGACGCGCAGCATAAAGTGGCCAGTAAACAAGACACATTGCATGTCGAGAAAACAATATATATGTATTTAGTGAGAGATCGACAAATTTCCAGAACGTTACAGGCAAGTTTTCTAACTCCTAAACACCCCAGAGGAAGAATACATAACCCAGTTGCACTCTGTTACCCAAAATCTTGTGTGTGTGTCCCTTAAATAACTCGCTCAATTTTCTCATCTGAACAATGAAGGTAAGAGCACCCAACTCAGAAAGTCTGGAAAGGTTTAAAGAAGCTGGTACAGGTAGTCTTTAGATCAATGCCTGGAATTCTACACACTACATAAAGGTGAGTCACTGACGTTACTGAAAAAGATTATTACAATAAAAGTAACGCCTAGGCAGTACCACCAGAGGGGCCAAAGCTTACAAGAAATTATTCTAGAAAAACTAAGATCAGAGGTTGGCAGACTTTTTCTGTTAAGGGCCAGAAACTACTATAAATATCGTGACTTACCAAGCTAACAGGCAATATTCCCAACCCTTAGAGAAATTCTTCTCCCTTAAAGGCTAATATGGGTTTTTTTGTTTACATTTTTAAATCTGAGAAGCATTCTTAGTATGTGGGTCCCAACAATTGCTGGCTGGATTTGGAGTCAGGGCCATAGTCTGCCGACCTCCGGGTAAAACACTAATGACGATAATCCAGGTCAGTGCTTTTTAAAAGGCCGCAGAAGGAAACGTCTGCGAGTTAGTTCAAGTTGACTGAAAAACGTGCTGCCTTCAAACTTCTAAAATCCAGAAAGGCCTGGCCGGAGCGGTGGGGAACCCGGGCAGGACCCAGAGAGGGCCTCAGGAGCCCGCCGGGACCTCGCGTTTCTCCGGGGCCGCCGAACCCCCGCCACACTTACTCCCAGCAGCGGCCCGCGGCCGATGACCGTCTCCCCGGGCGCCAGGGCCACCCGGGGGCCGCCGTCCTGCGGCTGCAGCTCGAAGCCCCCGGACATGGCGGCGAGGATTAAACAGACCCCTTCGCAAGGGGCGAGACCCTGCAACCGTTTCCGCCTTCCAGCGACAGGCGCGAGGCCCAGGCAGGCCCCAAGAAACACAGGGGGAGGTAAAGCAAAGACTGCCCTCGAGTGTGCCCTGGCTGCGCGGAGCTGGGGCCCCACCGAGGGGGACCGAATCCCGCCCCTCCACTCCGGCCAGTGACGTACTCAGGGAATCCCCTTTCACACCGCCTCCAATAGGTCTTTTAAAAGCCCCGGTTACCCAACCCCCCCCCCCACCCCACCCCCCGCCCCAGCCCCTCACCGCCCACCCGGCTCGGAGGACGCCGGTCTTTGTAGTCCATGACGCCTTCCCTTCTCCTCCACTGCCGATCTCAGGCGCCCCTGGAAAACTACCAATCCCAAGAGGCAACGCGCGCCCCTCTCTGCGCCTGTGCGAAATCTGAGTCAGCAAGGCGGGGCTAGAGTGGGTGGGAAGAAAGGGACTGGGGGAAGGATTCGAATTCTGGACGATTTAAATCGCGGATCGAGAGGTAGCAGCTTTCCAGTAGGAAGAAGGGGGTCTTCCCTTTGCGCTGACGTCTGGCAGGCGTAATCCGGGGCGCGGCCCTGGCGCTCGCACAGCCTTTGCTCGGCCGACCGGAGCTGCGGTGACAGTCGGTGCTGACGGTTGTTATTGTTTACCTGTCAATGCCCAGGTATTCTTTGGACTCCGACAGCTGCTGTCGGCGCCGGGCGTGCCAGGAGGGTGGTTCAGATGGGACGTGGGGTGGTTCAGATGGGACGTGCACTTACCTATTAAGTGCAGTGTCTGCCTGGGGTGGAGGCTCCCCGAGAGCCGGGCGTCTGCCCTGCTTTACGATTCCTCCCTCCGTGTGACACCTTAAAGAGGGGTGACCTGTCACCTAATTAGAGAGGTAATTTAGCAAAGTTTGGTTTAGGAAGAAAAGAATAGGTTTCTAGACATCCAGGCAAAATGGGACTAAGAAGAAGAAAAATGCCTAGTGGGGTTTAGGCACCCCCATCTGTTAAATTCAAATGCTTTCGTCTGCCTCGTGTGGAATAATTGTAACGGGAGGACGTATTTATCTCTAGGGAGATCTTAGGAGAAACAACAAATGTGCGTTTAAATGCACAGTAACTTTCTCCTAGTATGAGATTCTTTTCAAGAATAGAGTAGTTTGGCTTTAGTTTATATTGATGAGGGCTAGAGGGTGGAAAGGCAAAAACTTGACTTATGAACTTATTTTTTGCAGTTTGCTTTCTTACTTCCCCAAACTCTCAAGAGGAAATCCTCTGTTGAAGTCAGACATTAAAATTCTGACCACTGTAGCCAACTTGGATCATAACCAAATGAACGGGAGCATCTGTGGTCTTGACAGGTATAGAAATATATAGGTGAGTAGCACATCTAGATCATTGGAAAAGACCCTGATGCTGGGAGGGATTGGGGGCAGGAGGAGAAGGGGACGACAGAGGATGAGATGGCTGGATGGCATCACCAACTCGATGGACATGAGTTTGCGTAAACTCCGGGAGTTGGTGATGGACAGGGCCTCCTGGCGTGCTGCAATTCATGGGGTCTCAAGGAGTCAGACACGACTGAGCAACTGAACTGAACTGAACTGAGCACATCTAGAAAGGGGAATTTGTCATTAGCTAAGATAAATGAAGTATTAGCTATATCTGAAACCCCTCCTGCACCAACACCCCTCACTATAAAAGGCAGTACAAACTGGAATAAACTGATTTTAAGTAAATATGAACTGTCTTTATATGCCAAAATACCTCCATACTTTCAACCGATATCGGGAGCCTAAACCATGCACCTTCGGTAAATTAGCTCAGACTGGACTTTCAATCTTTAGTCATGTGCTTTACCTAGATGCGTTATAAATATTGTTTATAGTTGTTAGTCACTGTTGTTTGATGGCCTTAATGACTAGTTATCTTAGTTCGTAATTAACTATACATGTGGAATAGCCTCAAGAAGCTATTTCTAAAACACAACTCTTATAACTAATTGAATATTTGAGATTTTGTCAGTATAGCCCAGACCTCAACCTCTTATCCATTTCAGACAGCATTTGTGTCAAATGTGAGCACTTACCTATTAAGTGCAAGTAGATAAACAATTCTTATATAAACTACTGAAAGTTCATTAGGTTTGTCATTAAGTCACAAGTTATAAGTGAAAAACTTAAAGACAAGACATTTGTTCCCACAGACTAATATTCAATGAGTTGAGTAGAACTGAAACATATACATTTTCAAAAGTTTTTTTCAATCAATACTTGGAATAGCATGTGTTCTCACCATAGTTGTTTCTACTACTAAAAATAAATTATAGACTGAATGTGAAGAATCACATCTCTTTTTCAGATAATTTTCTTTGGGAGTAGAAAAACAAATGTTTAGAAAGAAACTCATTTACCAAAAATATCTAAAAAGAAGAAAAGGAGTAGCATGTGTTGCATGTCTCCTGCATGCAGTTCAGATGTAGAGCTAGATTCTTCACTCATCATCTCTGGTCATCCTTGTAAGAAGACACACCAGATTAGCATCACTGGCTCCATTTGACAGACTGAAGAGCTCAAATCAAGAAAGTTAAAGTTCATTAAATCTCACCACGAAAGTATCTGGCTCAAAGGGGCGTCTGCAGTCTGATCTAAAGGCAGTGAATATTTTTAGCCTTTGCCTTTCAGGTTATATATGAGGATAATTCACTAAAATACCAAGCTATGAAGAAAAACTCCAAGAGAAACCACGCTTCAAGAGTTTCTGACATAGAATTGAACTCAGTGGATGCTGAAAAGGAAAAAAAAGAGTGTCAAAATAATTTTGTTGAACTGCTGCCTCCAGAAGTTACTTTTAAAATTTTCAGTCAGCTAGACATCCGGAGCTTGTGCAGGGCTTCGGTGACATGCAGGAGCTGGAATCATGCAATAAGACACAGCGACTCCTTGTGGAAAGCTCACTGCCTGACTGTAAGAGCTGTCTGTCAAAGAGAGATAGATGACGATCTAGAGAGTGGTTATCCCTGGAGGGTAAGTTTAACCTTTGCAATGTGAAGCCCTCTTGACAATATGGTGGTCTGTTTGAGCCACACTCTACCTTCTGGCTTGAAGGAGGGAGGATTTCATATACAGAATGACATACAGAGTGGGTTGACTTTGGGAGTTAAAGTCGAATTATATTCTTTTCCTGCAAAAAGGATATCTCCCATCTATCCTTTTGAATTTGGGGGGCATTTACCTCATAAACCACAATGGCTACTTCATTTTACTCCACCTATCCAAAAACCCCAGCAAACTGTGTAACTCACACTATTCTGTATGTGCACACACACACACATTTATTAATAGATGTGTGTATCAATGTAAATATTTAATCTTTTCAGCTTTTCAGTCAGCTTCTCTAGCTTCAAGCAAACTCATTCACCAACCCCTGACTACCTTCTTTAACAATGGTGGTGGTAGTAGTAACAGTGTTAGCCACTCAGTCACGTCTGACTCTTTGCCATGGACTGTAGCCAGCCAGGCTCCTCTCTCCGTGGAATTCTCCAGGCAAGAATCCTGGAGTGGATTGCCATTAACAATGGTGGTTTACTTCTTTCAGGTCATACTACTGAGGAATTACCAGAAGAGTAAAGTGAAACATGAATGGCTAACTGGTAGATACAGCAACATATGTTCTCCTATCAGCCTACCAGAAAAAATCATGTACCCAATGGATGCAGACACGTGGGGGGAAATTCTAGAAGCAGAATTGGAAAGATAAGCAGAAAACTCTCCTGACTTTGAGAGTTTAAAACCAAAATGACTCTTAGATTATAAAAAGTATGTCTTTAACCGTCCATTTTTTTGTTTGCATTTTTATTAACACTTAAAACTAAATAGAAAATATAAAAAATAAAACTTTGTTTTCATTTTGCACTTTAGGTAAAATAATGTTTTACCTAAATGTTTCTGGTTTTACTGTAATGTGGAAAAATCATGAAATGTTATTTATATAAAAATCCTATACTGATAGGGTGATTTCAGAATGTATTATTTCATGTATTTGTGTTGGTCTGTTGTAGTACTTCAGTATTTTAATGACCAAAGAGTTTTATTAGTGTTCTCTGCTTAATGATAATTTGAAAATTCAAGAAACGATGTGAAGGAACTGATTTAGAGATTTATTAATTAGTAGACATAGTCAGGCTCATGGGAAAAATCCCTAAATGAAATTAATAGCAATATGTTTAAGTGTATAATAAATGTATATTTTAATAACTTAAAATTTTCCATTTCACTGGAATCAGATTGAATTGTCAAACACTGAAAACATTTTGTGTTAAACATGTGGTTTAATTTTAAATGAGTCCAACCAGAGAACTAAAATTTGTGAGATTAAGTTCCCCATTACTTGCCTACAAACCTTGAAATACTCTCAGGGGCTGAAATGTATGGAAAGTGCCGTCAGAACCTCCACACTGTTTTTCTTGGTAAAACTTATCTTCTTTCTGACATCTTGTAGCACCATCTAGTGTACTTCTTGTAGATAACCAAGAAAAAGGACCAGCTCCTTTTTGTTTTTCCACATTTAAAAGAAAGGAAAATATTATTTACAAGAAACCTATATACTTGACTTCGTTAGAGTTTATAGCTTTATAGGAACCTTTAACTTTTGTTCTCTTTTACTTAAAAGGAGATGATATATTCGTGGTACCAGATTGTTCAGTCTGAAACTGTGATCAGCACCATAGGTAACGTGACTACAAAACATTTTAGTTAGTATGGGATTTTCTTCTTAAATTATGCTCTATTGCATGAAAAGTAAGAGTCCAGGAACTCAATATTTAACAAGTCAACGAATATGTGAGGAATATGTCCTGCTGTATACAGATTCTCTTTGTTGAATCAAGTAGGTGATGATTGGTTCAGTTCAGTTCAGTTCAGTCACTCAGTTGTGTCCGACTCTCTGCGACCCCATGGACTGCAGCACGCTAGGGTTATCTCCTACTATCTTCTTGTGGGTAGAAGGGACCTTGAAGATCAGACAGTCCAGTCTCTAGGATTATTCGGTAATCCCCACTATAGGAATGTTCTTTTCACTCACCATTAATTCTCTTCTTCGTAAATTCTTTTGTACAGTGTATCATCTTAGCTTGGAAACCATTCCTGCCTTCTTACCATTCTGCATTAAGTGACCCTTTTAAGGTTCCGTAGTTCTTTGTACACACCATTCTCAAAGCTGTCATACTATATTAAATTGTCTGTTTGATTTGTGTATCTCCCCCGTTAGATTGTGAGCCGCTTAATGGCAGGGACCATTTATTTATTTTTGTGTTCCCAAACCTGGAACATAGTAGATATTTCATAGAGTTGTTAAATTATTTTTATATTATTTATTTTAATCCTACCCAGAATGTAAAATAAAAATAACATATTTTAGTAGATAATATTGTACTGAAATGCAATGTACAAACCCATAAGATATATGGGATGCTTAATATTAATGCTAGTGTATGAAGAATTATTCTTGCTTTCTTAAAAGCTGTAAGAGAAAAATAGGAAAGAAGAAATATTTTTTGAATAAACACTTGAAAATGTACTTCACCCAAAAGTATCATTCATTTTTACTTATTGGATCACCCCAATCAGTTTTAAATATTGTTAAATGAGTAATCTTTGGGTTTTGTTTTATACCATTTTTATACCATTAAAATAATTCTTTGTATAATAAGTTATTACTGTGATTACAGTCTACACTGAAAGGAAAGATTGGGAACTTAATGATAAATTTATGGAATGGGTTTAGAATGAGTTGTACATTTATCAGATCGAGTCATTAGCATCTGAGAATGTGTATGGGTGGATTCAAATGAAAAGGAATGCTTTAACTCAGAGATAAAATAACATGTTATATATACACAATCTGTAAAGAGGCAAGTTTATTAGGGAAGAGTATTAAGGAATTTCCAGTGTTGCTTAATGTTTGATCAGTTCAAGATCTAGTTTTTTGTAGTTGCTTTTAGCAACCTTTTTTCAGTTGCTTCTAGTTTATAACTCAGTCTTCAGTTCAGTTCAGTTCAGTCACTCAGTCATGTCCAACTCTTTGCGACCCCACAGACTGCAGCACGCCAGGCCTCCCTGTCCATCACCAACTCCCAGAGTTTACTCAAACTCATGTCCATTGGGTCAGTGATGCTACCCAACCATTCAACCATTGTCCCCTTCTCCTCCCAGCATCAGGGTCTTTTCAAATGAGTCAGTTCTTCGCCATCACGTGGCGAAAATATTGGAGTTTCAGCTTCAGCATCAGTCCTTTCAATGAATATTCAGGACTGATTTCCTTTAGGATGGACTGGCTGGATCTTGCTGCAGTCCAAGGGACTTTCAAGAGTCTTCTCCAGCACCACAGTTCAAAAGAATCAATTTTTCGGTGCTCAGCTTTCTTTATAGTCCAACTCTCACATCCATACATGACTACTGGAAAAACTATCTCTTTGACTAGACGGACGTTTGTTGGCAAAGTAATGTCTCTGCTTTTTAATATGCTGTCTAGGTTGGTCATACCTTTTCTTCCAAGGAACAAGCATCCTTTAATTTCATGGCTGCAGTCATGAAATCATCTACAGTGATTTTGGAGCCCCCAAAAAAATAAAGTCGGTCGCTGTTTCCATTGCTTCCCCCATCTCTTTGCCATGAAGTGGTGGGACCAGATGCCATGATCTTAGTTTTCTGAATGTTGAGTTTTAAGCCAAGCTTTTCACTCTCCTCTTTCACTTTCATCAAGGGGCTCTTTAGTTCTTCTTCACTTTCTGCCATAAGGGTGGTGTCATCTGCATATCTGAGGTTATTGATATTTCTCCTGGCAATCTTGATTCCAGCTTGTGCTTCATCCAGCCCAGCGTTTCTCATGATGTACTCTGCATGTAAGTTAAATAAGCAGGGTGACAATATACAGCCTTGACTTACTCCTTTCCCTATTTGGAACCAGTCTGTTGTTCCATGTCCAGTTCTAACTGTTGCTTCCTGACCTGCATACAGATTTCTCAGGAGGCAGGCTATGTGGTCTGGCATTCCCATCTCTTGAAGAATTTTCTACAGTTTGTTGTGATCCACATAGTCAAAGGCTTTGGCATAGTCACTAAAGCAGAAATAGATGTTTTTCTGGAACTCTCTTGCTTTTTTGATGATCCAACGGATGTTGGCAATTTGATTTTTGGTTCCTCTGCCTTTTCTAAATCCAGCTTGAACATCTGGAAGTTCACATTTCATGTACTATTGAAGCCTGGCTTGGAGAATTTTGAGCATTACTTTACTAGCGTGTGAGATGAGTGCAATTGTGTGGTAGTTTGAGCATTCTTTGGCATTGCCTTTCTTTGGGATTGGAATGAAAACTGGCCTTTTCCAGTCCCATGAACACTGCTGAGTTTTCCAAATTTGCTGGTATATTGAGTGGCAGCACTTTCACAGCATCATCTTTTAGGATTTGAAATAGCTCAACTGGAATTCCATCACCTCCACTAGCTTTGTTTGTAATGATGCTTCCTAAGGCCCACTTGACTTTGCATTCCAGGATGTCTGGCTCTAGGTGAGTGATCACACCACTGTGATTATCTGGGTCGTGAAGATCTTTTTTGCATAGTTCTTCTGTGTATTCTTGTATTCTTGTCACCTCTTCTTAGTATCATCTGCTTCTGTTAGGTCCATACCATTTTTGTCCTTTGTTGAGCCCATCTTTGCATGAAATGTTCCGTTGGTATCTCTAATTTTCTTGAAGAGATCTCTGAGTGAGTGAAAGTCACCCAGTTGTGTCGACTCTTTGCGACCCCATGGACTATATAGTCCATGGAATTCTCTAGGCCAGAATACTGGAGTGGGTTGCCTTTCCCATCTCCAGGGGATCTTCCCAACCCAGGGATCAAACCCAGGTCTCCTGCATTGCAGGTGGATTCTTTACCAGCTGAGTCACCAAGGAAACCCAAGAGAATATTGGAGTGGGTAGCCTATCCCTTCTCCAGCAGATCTTCCCGACCCAAGAATCAAACCAGGGTCTCCTGCATTGCAGGCAAATTCTTTACCAACTTGAGCTATGAGAGAAGAGATCTTTAGTCTTTCCCCTTCTATTGTTTTCCTCTATTTCTTTGCTTGATCACTGAGGAAGGCTTTCTTATATCTCCTTGCTATTCTTTGGAACTCTGCATTCAAATGGGTATATCTTTCCTTTTCTCCTTTGCCTTTCACTTCTCTTCTTTTCACAGCTATTTATAAGGCCTCCTCAGACAACCATTTTGCTTTTTTGCATTTCTTTTTTTTGCGGATGGTCTTGATCCCTCCTCCTGTACAATGTCACAAACCTCCGTCCATAGTTCTTCAGGCACTCGGAGCTGCGGCTATGTGGCGCTGGAGTGGCTGTGAGGAGATACCCCATGTGCAAGCGCAGAGAAGCCCCAGCAAGACAGTGGGGTGGGAGGCAGTGAAATCCTGTTTAGAAGCAAACCCAATCTTAGAGCAGGATAATCATTAATAAAATCTATGGGTATATAAACTTTAGACCTTAGAATAGTCATGTATAGAAGCCTAATTTGAAAAATATACCCCTAACCACTTTAATTTCATCTTTGCTTTGACTTTACATAATATCTTCTCTCCACAACATCAAATGCCCTAATAATATTAACAAAAATAAGATGAGTAGTAACACTAGGAAATGACTTGCAAAGAATAATATATAACAATGGAAGATCACACATTTTTATTTAAAGTAGAACTGAAAGAACAAAACCATCAAATGGATGAAATTAGGTAAGCAATGGGCAAAGCTGATTAATTATAATAGCCAACATTTATTGAATGCTTGCTCTGCTCCAAGCATTGAGCTAATGCAGGGGTTACTATTATTCTATATCTATTTTATGCATGAGGGAACTGAAAATTAGAGAATAATCTTACCTATCTAGTCCAACCTCACTTCCCAGCACCTATAAGAATATGTAATACATAGTAGGCACTCATTAAATTTTTATTTTGAACAAATTAAAAACTAATCTGAAAACAAGTCAAATGGAAGAGCCAAGAATATTCCTTCAACTTTTTATTTTGAAAAATTTCAAACCCACAGAAAAATAAAAATATATGACAAAAACCCTTTGTATGACCTTCACCTAGCTTACTACTTGTTAACATTTCCACATTTATTAATTACTTTTGCCAAAGCATTGAAAATAAGTTGCAGACATGATACTTTACCCCTAAATACTTCAGCATGCATCTCCTAAGAATATGTAGTCTCCTAAATATTAATACAACTTCATTAGCATATCTAAAACTTTTTATATTATTTCAGTAGTCATCCAATTTACAATCCCTATTTAAATTTATCCAGTAGTTCCAAAAATATCTTTTATAGATTTTTTCCAATTAAACATCCAGATATGGTTTATGCATATCATTTTTTTATATTCCTTTGATCTCTTTTAACTAGAAATATCTCCATGCCTTTGGTTTTGTTTTTTAGGATATTGACTTGTTTTTTTAAGAATTCAGGTTGGTTATCTTATAGAATGTTCTGTAACTGATTTCTCTGATTGTCCCTTCATGATCTGATTCAGCTAAAACATATTCAGCAATTAGACTACACAGGTGATGTAATATACTTCTTACTGTACCTCATTAAGAAACAGGTGATACCCCATTGTTGCACTACATGGGAGTATAATTTGATCAATTGCTTGAGGTGATAATCACCAAATCTCCCTATTTAAAGTGATAGAGCTAAGACTTTCTTTCCATAGAGCTAAGATTTCTTTTCCATAGAGCAAAGACTTCTTTTTTCAACAACTCGTTTCTAAATTATTGCCTTACTCTATGCTAAATGCTTTATAAGACATTATCTTACTTCATCTTCACAATTAGACTTTTAAAGACCATTGGAAAGCATCACTAAATTCTTTGCCAGGCAGTCTAAAACATAAAAAGAAAATGTAAACCTACTATTTACACCCAAATCTCTCCAACTTCAGATATCAAGCCTTTAACCCCTATGGTGGTGGTAGTCGCTATGTCGTGTCCTACTCTTGTGACCCCATGGACTGTAGCCTGCCAGGTTCCTCTGTCCATGGGATTCTCCAGGCAAGAATACTGGAGTGGGTTGCCATTTCCTTCTCCTTTAACCCCTATATAGTATCTTTTGTAAATTCAACAATTCGTTCTTATGTTGAGACAACATGACAGGCTAAGACTAACAAAAAACATCTCCCATTACAAATATATGGAGGTTCTATATGAAATTAATTTTAAATACATAGTACTTACATTTCTGCTAGTAGCAGAACAGATAATTCTGACAAGATTTCCTACTTAGGACAATTAGAAAACCAGATTGGGGTGGGGGTTAATCTATTTGAAGGCATCCCAGAGCTAATAAGATAACAAAGAGATATTGGACCAGTTTCTGGGGAAAGAAAGAAAATCAAAGAGGTAAGCCAATAATTGAGGTTAATCTTGCCGTGAAAACATTTGCCAATTTATGCAGGGGGAGCTGAGAGATTTAATAGATTTTGAAAGCCTGCAAGACTACAAGGACAATGAGTGGAATCTAGAACTCACTAAGCAAAGGAGAACCAGTAACCCCTCTCCTTAGTAATCTACTTTCTTATGATTTGGGACTCAGAAGGACAGCACCCTAGGAAAGGAAGTGACCTGGAAGTACATAGGGCCTCACAGAAAAACTATGCACCTTCAAAACATCTCAGCCTCTGAAACTGGAATGATTGGATCCCAGAAGAAGAATGCCCTAGACACCCTGGCAAAGAAAAGAAAAGTTCTTCCTGGAGAAAGATATCAACATTATCAACATTTTAGGCTTTATATTATCTCTAAGAGCATTGTAAAATATCGATGTTGATGTGTATACACACACACACAGGAGGAGACATTATAAAGAATAAAACCAATATCATTGTTGAAAAACACAATAGAAAAAGTTGTAGTGATCAGATGAAGTCTCCAAAATAACAAAGCTTGAGGTAATCAGTGACATAAAATGCATGTTGAGAAATTCAGCAGAGAAATGAAAATTATAAAAAGAGCCAAGTGGGAATTTTACAGCTAAAAAATAAAATGACATGTTAAAAAAGCAATAGATTGGTTTAGCAGAAGATTAAACACAGCTGAAGAGAGGAGAAAGTATGAATGAATCTGAAAATAAGTACAAAGAAAATATCCAGAATGATGCAAAGAGTGAAAAAGGAGGAAAAATACAGAAAAGGGAATAGTGGGAAAACATTTATAATGAAGTGAGAAACTCTATACATGTTCAAAAAGACAAGGAAGTTTAGAGTGAGGTAAAAATAATTTTGAAACAATGACAGCTAAGAACTGATCAAAGATCTTAAGTCACAGATTCAAGAAGCCATGCAATCTGCAAACATGCTATACAAAAGACTAAGCTAAAGCTGCTGAAAAGTGAAGACAGAAAAAAATGAAAGCAGTCAAAGAAAAAGGACAAACTACCATTGGATGAACAATAATTGGATGATTTCTTGTTAATAAGAACAAAGGAATGTTATCTTAAGAAAAAGGATCCAAAAGAAAAATACCAATTCAGAATTACATTCCCAGAGAAAATATATTTCAAAAAAGGAAAGTGAAGCAAGGACACGCTCAGGAAAAGAAAAATTGAGAGAGATCTTTAAGAATGGACTTGAACTAAAAACATACATTGAAAAAGTAAAAGGAATGTGTTCCCAGATTTCATCTGGTTGGAGTATAGGAAAGAACAGAAATCAATAAAAGTATAAATATGTGGACAAATCTCAATGAACACCAAGTATAAGGCAGTAATAAAAGCTGCAGTGGAAAAACAAAGATGTTAGATTGAATTTTTAAACTATGCTATCAAACTGAACTTGAATCTGCTTGCCTGATGCACAGCAAAGCCAATTTACTGATACCAAGTTGTGGTGAAGGGAAATGCAGCATTTCTTGCAGGCACCAAGCAAGAAGTACGGCAGCTCACGCTCAAAAGTCCAGAACTCCCTGACGGCTTTCCTTCCTGATACCTCTCCAGGAAGCATTTTTAAAGACAATATTTGGAGGTGAGGGTTGCAGGATGAATGAACTTTGTCTGATTGGTTGGTGGTGAGGTAACAGAGTGGCTTTCAGAAATCTTAATCACAAACCTTCTGGGTCCAACCAGTCTGTGGGGCTAGTGCTTGTGCTCAACATGTGGTCACCAAACTCCACCTGAGTGAGGGAGAGGAGTCTTAGTTCTTGAAGAACAACTTAAAGATATCCACATCCATCAGACTATATATCCTTTGAGAAGGAACTCAGGCTCTGTTTTATTGCTGAATTATTGTCACTGCTTTTCTTAACTTCTCCTTTTTCTTTGTTTCTGCATTCCCTCACTTCCCTAATTAGTAACCACTTGTGGGCCTGCTCTTTGAAACTCAGGGAAAGGAGTAAACTAGAAGAAAAAAATTAAATAAAATAAAGGTGAAAAAAAAAAGTAAACTAGGAAAGAGTTTACTAGAAAAGTAAACTCTTTTGCTACAAACAAGAAACAGGGGGCACAGAGGGGCTTTCTACCCAGGAGGGCCCCAAAGTGTTCTGCTCAGTTTCAATCCCCCTTTTCTTTTCTTTGATACTCCTCAATCTTGAGGGAAACGTGTGGGACAAGAAAGGGGGTAAAATTTTGAATAGAGAGGTTAATCACAAACTCAGCAGAGGAACTCAGTTTTAGGGGGACTTGGGTTCAGCTATATGCATTTTAGAAGAGATACATCAAAACTTAAGGGTACAGAAAAGTTTAAAGTAAAAGGATGGAAAACTATATGCTATGCAAAGACTAACAAAAGAAAAGTTGATGTATCTAACTTATATCAGACAAATTAAATTTTTTAAGGAAAAATATATAACCAGAGTATTTTTTACAAAACTATACAATTATAAAAAGGATTAAATTTTTTATATGTTGTGAATTTAATAATACAGCATGAAAACATACCAATAAAAAATTATAAGAACAAGTAGGGAAATCCATAATCACAGTAGGAGATTTTTATCACATCTCTGTCAGCAACTGATAGGGAAAATAAGGCCAAAAAAAAAAAAAAATGCAATGAGGATATATAAGAGCAATCCTACTGCCTCAAATAAGTAGAAAAAACAGAAAACAGAAAACATCAATAGAAAGGCATTGGAAAGCTGCCAAAGCAACCAGAGCTACAGGGCCAAGATTGTGGAGAAGGAACGACCTGGAGAGTAAGTTGATATTCTACTACTTTCTTTTTCCTGAAAACATTTGGCAATTCCAAGTGTGATGCAAAAAATAACGAAGAATATGGCTTTTGTTAAGATAGAGGGCCTTGGTGGGGGAGGCAGGGATTCTAACAAATCTGTGGGTGGTCTCAAGAGTGCTGGAGAGACAAAACTGGAGACTTGAAGGCTCAACAAGAAGGTGGAGAGCTAAGTTTTAGGACATTGGCCAAATTCGGAAGCCCTGCAGAATTGGAGGCTAAGAAGCTAGGCAGAGAGCCTCTGAAAAACAGAGTGGAGTTTTCACATGGCCTCACACTGCTGACGAGATAGGAATTAGAATTGAGGCGCCACCTGGGCCCAGGTGAACATCCAGGTTCTTAATTTAAACCCCTGGAGGGCCCCACAAAATTGTCTGCAGCCTCAATTCAGCTAAATCTCTAATTTGATTAAGATGAGCAAACCCCTGGACCTAGCAGAAGACACTTCCCCTCTAGAGGAAGATAAAGTCACCTAGAGCCAGATACAATGTCTGCATCCAATAGATAACTACTGAGTATACTGAAAGACAGAACTAAATGATGGAAATTCAAGAAAAAGGACCCAAGTCAAAGGGAGTTGGTGGAGTTTGCCGCCAAAAACCTCACAATATACTAACCGTATTTATGTATACTACGTGCTTAGTCGCTCAGTCATGTCTGATTCTTTGCAGCTCCATGGACTATAGCCTGCCAAGCTCCTCTGTCCATGGGGATTCTCCAGGCAAGAATACTGGAATGGGTTGCTTTGCCCTCCTCCAAGGGATCTTCCCAACCCAGGAATCAAACCAGGGTCTCCTGCATTGCAGGTGGATTCTTTACCAACTGAGATACCAGAGACATCCAGGTAAATGGGAGACAAAATGAAGAAAAGAGATAACAGTGAAGAATTTTCATGAATATTCAATGAATAATTAAAAAAGAACTAAATGGAAATTCTAAAACTGAAAATTACAACAGAAATGAAAACTCAATACATTGGTTTAGTGGCAGATTAGAATACCACAGAAAAAGACATGTGTGAACTGGGAAATAGAACAATAGAAAAATGATTTGAGTCAAAGCACAGAGAGAAAAAAATGTTTTTAGAAAAGGATTTGGAGATTATGAGTCAGAATACAAACGTTTAATAGTTTCTAATAGGACTTCCAGAAGGGATGGAGAGAGAAAAGTAACATTCAAATTTCCTCAGCCCAGGCAGGAGACCACTGAGAAGGTTCCCATGCTACAGAAGCAGCTGAAAAACTAGGCAAAAGAACCCCCAAGCAGAACCCTGCAATTGGCAACCAAAACCAGAAGCCAAATAGCGGGTGCCACAGAGCCCTTTCAGCAACCTAGAGATGTGCGGTGGGCCAGAGGCAGCAGCAGGGGGACCCCATGCCCTGAGCCCTGACTGTTCCAACAGAAGAGACAAATTATAGGGACAAAGGATACAGTATCAGAAGAAACTGTTACTCAAGCTTCCTGCTCTGCCCCCGTTGCCAAGAAAGAGGAAGGAGAAAGGAAAAAGAGGAACTCCAAATAGGATTGCCAGATTTAGCAAATAAAAATGTAAGTTGCCCAGTTAAATTTGAATTTTTGATAAACAGCGAATCATTTTACTATAAGCATATCCCAAATATCGAATAGGATATACTTATACTAAAACATAAATTTTTCATTTTTAAAATCTGAAAACCAAATTTAACCAGGCATCTGTTTCTTCCCTAGCAACCCTAACCCTAAAAGATGGAATGAAGGGCTGAGTTTGAATTAACCAGGAAATGACTGGAGAATACCAAGGTTGAGTCTCATGGTGTGTCCCCTCTCCACTCCCAACTCCACAACCCTCACTGAACACAAAATGGTTTCTGACTGAGCGTCACACCGTAGGGTGACCCGGCCTCTCCTCAGGCCCCCTTGGCCTGAACACCCTCGGCATGCCCCTTTCCACTCCGCTGTGGCTGCCTTGTAGTTATAAGACATCCTTCTCCCAGGTCTTTGGAAGAACACAGAATGTTCTACCATGAAGTCCCTCAGATGTGTCTGGAGGCTTCTACTCTCCAGTGGGTAGGAGAAGGGTGCTCAGAGGCACCCCCAGAAATTTCCCTTAGACTTCTCTGACTTTCTTTCTTCTGTTAGGGGAAGCACAGACAGAAACAGCTCACCCTGGCCAAGCACCACAGTAACCATTTGCCTGAGTTGTTTTAGGATAGGAGGTCTTATTAAGGAACATGGAACTAACAAGCCACTATCAATCAGAAGGACTCAGGAATGATCAAAAGCAAAGAGGAGATGCCAGTCCACATGTCCTACCAACCTCCCAGAATCCTGTTTGTTGGAATCCACCCTGGCTGAGCAATGTGCTCACCACTAAGGAAGACCCTGAGTCAGGATGATTGGCCAGAGACAACCCGGAAACTAAGCCCATCACCATAAAACCTCAGACTGCGAATCACACGGCATAGCAGCTCCCCTGGGTCCCCTGACCTCCTGCTCTTCCCCCAGGCGCCCCTTCCCAGTGAAGTCTCTTGCTTGGCCAGCATTACTCTGCGGCCCTAAAAGAGGTCCCCCTTCTTGCAACATTTCTACTAGCTGGCAAATGCCTCAATCGCCTTTTGAATGGGAATGCTGAACTTTAGTTGTATCTTCCATCCTTCCTATTTAATGGTAGTTCAGTTAATAAACAATGTTTTTGATTTATTTAAAGTGAATCTTTTGGAATTCAGAAGACCCTTTTCTCAAGTACCTGGATCTTTGCATTCAAAGCCGGATTATGAAAACTTTCATTTCTTCTGTGCTTTTTCTTTTCCTTTTTCTTTTAGTCTTTTGAAATTCAAAACAGCTCTGACTTCTTTATTCTTAGTCATATGTTCCATCCTTCCTACAAAAACTTGGACACCTGCCTTCACAGGTGGAGAAGGCAGAGAAACAAGACTTACTGGGAATGGAAAGTACAGTGGGAAGTGATACCAAGAAATCAACTCATTCTATTGTTATTTTTCATGATAAAACAATTTGGGAAAAGAAGGAACAGTGAGAACAGCAGAGACTGAGATGAGACCAAAGAGCGTCAAAGTACAAATGAAGACTGCAAGTCAGATCTGGTTAGAGCTCAGCATTTTTATAGTCAACTCTACTAAAAATAACCCCCCTTTTTTGTAGACCA
This sequence comes from Dama dama, assembly GCF_033118175.1. NCBI lineage: Eukaryota > Metazoa > Chordata > Mammalia > Artiodactyla > Cervidae > Dama > Dama dama. Next base: position 38,631,079 of record NC_083691.1, read on the forward strand.
TTGCACACTTCCCAACACCTTCCTAGTCCCTGCCATCTGGGCAGAATGGATGATAAAATAAGACAAAACTAGAGGTTTGCAAACCACACCAATTATGCTGTGTTACTATAAACATTAACCTGGCAAGGAAAATTTTTTAAATAGCTGTTTTCTAAGGTCTATATTTTAGCTATGGGTCTCTGAGCCAAGTAAGGAAGAAATTCACTTCTGGTTTCCCAATTTGCTTGTTTTGATTTAGTTTTAAAAAGACAAAATTATCTACTTGATGATCAGTGAAAACGCGGGAGAAAATACATACATTATAAAAGAACCTTATAAAAGTCATGCTTGATCATTTTCTCAACTTAAAAGACACATGCTCCTTGGAAGAAAAGCTATAACAAACATAGACAACACATTAAAAAGCAGAGACATTACTTTGCCAACAAAGGTCTGTATAGTTAAAGCTGTGGTTTTCCCAGTAGTCATGTATGGATGTGAGAGCTGGACCATAAAAAAGGCTGAGCACCAAAGAACTGGTACTTTTGAACTGTGGTGTTGAGGAAGACCCTTGAGAGTCCCTTGGACTGCAAGGAGATCAAATCAGTCAATCCTAAAGGAAATCAATCCTGAATATCCATTGGAAGGACTAATGCTGAAACTGAAACTCCAATACTTTGGCCACCTGATGCGAAGAGCTGACTCACTGGAAAAGACCCTGATGCTGGGCAAGACTGAAGACAGAAGGAAAAGGGGAAGACAGAGGACGAGATGGTTGGATGGCATCACTGACCCAATGGAGATGAGTTTGAGTAAACTCTGGGAGTTGGTGATGGACAGGGAGGCCTGGCATGCTGCAGTCTACGGGGTCACAAAGAGTCAGACATGACTGAGCGACTGAACTCAACTGAACTGAACTGATACAGAAATTTGAAAGAATAGCATAATGATACACTCACCTAGAATACCCAATTGTTAACTTTAGCCACATTTGCTTTATCTATATCAGGTTTCTAAGCCTTGGCACTATTGACATTATGGGTTGTTTAGGGGCTGTTCTGTACTTCGTATGCTGTTTAACTGTATCCCTGTTCTCTACTCATTAGATTCCTAGAGCATTCCCTTCCCAAGTAGTGACACAGAAATATCTCCAATCATTGCCAAATGTCCCTGAATCAGAACTGGTCTATAATAAAAGCACACAGTGCTTCCACTGAGCTGAAATATTTGAAAGTAGATTTTCAGGCCTCATATCTTACCCATAAATACTGGAGAATATTTTTCCCTCAGGACACATAAACATACACTCCTTCATAACCATAACCCCATAATCACATCCAAGAAATTTTGCTTTCATACAATAATACTGGGTTGGCCAAAAAGTTTTTTCCTGTAAGATGTTATGGAAAAACATGACTATATCATCTAATACCCAGCTCAGTTCCAAGTTTCACTCAATTGATCACTGAAAAGTATGATTTCATGCTTTTGAATGCTTGCCAATCTGTCAGTAAGAAACGATATCTTCATGTGGCTTTTTGAAATTATTTATTATGAACTTTTCAAGCATACGATAAGGCTGAAAGAACTTTCTCATTGTAGATTTGATTTGCATTTCTCATCTCATAAATAAAGTTCATATGTTTAAAGGAGCTTGTATTTTTTAATGCTTATAAATCTGCATTTCTTGGTGTTTGAGTGCTTTGTAAATATGGAAATTAGTTCTTTATCTACAGTATATGATGCAATTATATTTTTCCTAGTTTGTCACTTGTCTTTTGGTTTTGCTTTAGTCACTTTTCATAAAATTTCACTTTTCAAAAAAAATTTTTTTTCAAATAGCTGTGCAGTTGTTCTAACACCATTTTTTAACAAGTCTGTCTTTAACCTCATGGTTTGAGATGCCACTTTACTCATTAGTAAAGTTAACTTGGTTCTGTTTCTGAATTTTCAATTATGTTCCAGATCTACCCATCTATTCATGCCACATTGTTTTAGTTATAGAAGATTTAGAGTGTATTTGTACTTAACAAGGTTGTGTGTGTGTGTGTGTGTGTGTGTGTGTGTGCTCAGTTTTGTTCAACTTTTTGCAACCCCATGAACTGTAGCCCCCTAGGCTCTTCTGTCCATGGGATTTTCCAGACAAGAACACTAGAGTGGGTTGCCATTTCCTTCTCCAGGGGATCTTCCTGATCCAGGGATCAAACCAGAGGCTCCGGTGTCTCCTGCGTTGGTGGGAGGATTCTTTACCAATTGTACCACCTGGGGAGCCCACTTAATAATGTTATCTCTCCTCATTGACTCTTCCCTGCCCCCAGGTTCCCATATATGCATGTGTGTTCACTTTTCCATGCAAACTGCCATACGACCCAGCAATCCCACTGTTGGGCATACACACCAAGGAAACCAGAATTGAAAGAGACACGTGTACCCCAATGTTCATCTCAGCACTGTTTACAATAGCCAGGACATGGAAGCAACCTAGATGTCCATCTGCAGATGAATGGATAAGAAAGTTGTGGTACATATACACAATGGAATATTACTCAGCATTAAAAAGAATGCATTTGAATCAGTTCTAATGAGGTGGATGAAAGTGGAGCCTATTATACAGAGTGAAGTAAGTCAGAAAGAAAAACACCAATACAGTATATTAACACATAATATGGAATTTAAAAGGATGGTAATGATGACCCTATATGTGAGACAGCGAAAGAGACACAGATGTAAACAATAGACTTTTAGACTTTGTGGGAGAAGGCGAGGGTGGGATGATTTGAGAGAATAGCATTGAAACATGTATATTATCATATGTGAAATAGATCGCCAGTCCAGGTTCGATGCACGAGACAGGGTGCTCAGGGCTGATGCACTGGGATGACCCTGAGGGGTGGGATGGGGAGGGAGGTATAAGGGAGGTTCAGGATGGGGAACACATGTACTGATTCATGTCAATGTATGGCAAAAACCACTACAATATCATAAAGTAATTAGCCTCCAACTAAAATAGATAAATTAATTAAAAAATAAAATGAATTCATCTAATTTCAAGAAATATACTTGTTGAAATTTTATGGAAGCAGTGTTAAATTAGGGGTAAGTTTGAAGCTGAAACTACGATATTTTGGCCACCTGATGCAAAGAGCTGACTCACTTGAAAAGACCCTGCTGTTGGGAAAGATTGAAGGCAGGAGGAGAAGGGAATGACAGAGGATGAGAAGTTTGGATGGCATCACCGACTCAATGGACGTGAGTTTGGGTAAGCTCCAGGAGTTGGTGATGGACAGGGAGGCCTGGCATGCTGCAGTTCGTGGAAACAGTCAGACACAACTGAGCGACTGAACTGAGCTGAAGGGATAAGTTACATCTTTATGATATCAAGTTATCTTATCCAAGATCAAGGACTTTATCTTTCAGGAATGTTTTACATTTTTCCTCATATGGGTTTTGAACATTTGTCTTATTTTTCAAGTATTTTTATCTTTTATGCTGTTATCGTAAATGTGATTTTCTCTTCCTTTATCTTCTAATTGGTTACAACTATAAACCCACACACTATTAATTTGTCTACATTAGTTTTGTAGCCTGTTAGCTTACTGAAGTCTTTTGTTCATATTAGTGTTATCACTGACTCTATTGGGTTTTCCAAGTGTATTATCATATCACTTGCAAATGGAATTTTTCTTTTTTTAATATTTATATTTTTTCCTCGAATGAATATACTGACTAATGCATCCAGTATGTTGTTAAACAGTGGACATCTTTGCTTTGTTCCTTACCTTAGTGAGAATGCTTCTAGCATTTCTCCATCATAACATTCCCTCACTATCATATATATGTGAGGGATATATGAATATATCCTTTATATAATATATATCTGCATAATCATGTTAGGGGAATAGCCATTAATTTATATTTTATCTAATGCATATGTATTTTATTAAAGAATCTTTTATTATCTAATGCATCTGTATTTTATTAAAGGGCTGTTTGGCATCTATAAGTTAAGCATTTCTCACTGACAATTTTTAAGAACTTTACAAATAACATGTTACTATTCTACATTCTGTAAGAATAGCTTCTTAGGCTGACATACCACATGTATGTTTTCTCAAATCCAGAAAATCAACAGTATTGAAGATCATATGTTACAATTTTGAAAAGCTTGATGAACAAGCTGAATCTTCTCCAAAAGGGTCTTATGATAATATCTTTCATTTATAAAGTACCTTTTATGTGGCCATCTATTCATAAAGCAGTCTTGAAAGGTAGTTTTTTAACATTACTATTTTAAAGATGCAAAAATTAAGACTCACAAAAGCAAAGTAACTTGAATAATATCAAACAGCTTTTACACGGAGCGAGACCCCGACCCCAGGTCTGACTGAAAACTGTTTCTGCCACACAATCCTTGAGACCTGGCGATAGCTAACTTCTGCCAGCAGATGGAGCAATGTTCCTATTGGAACAGAGCGGAAGCGAGCCAGCAGAGTTCATTCCAACCGTTGGCTGATTGGAAATTTTCAGATGTCAAACTTGTCCAAACCCATTTAGTTGCAAATGACAGAATTGAAACTAGTGTTGCCCATCTCAGGTGATAGGGGTGGACTGAGAGTGGAGTGAGGCTTTCCTGGAAAAGAACATTTGTCCATCCAAAAATGACAGACTCTACAGCTCGAAAGTTCAGATGTCAGGAAATAAAATACTCCAATGAAGAGAATTCTCATCCACACCACCCTCCATCCACACCACCCTCCGTCCACAACACCCTCCAGTCCTGGCCTGACCTTTCAAAGGGTTTCTACCTTAATCTCCAAAGGCACAATTAAGAACATCTGAATTCTTTTTTTTTTTTTTTTTGTCAAGGAAAATAAAGTCCAAGTCATTATTCTGTGCAGATGTTTTTCCAAATGAGTATTATTTCATTTTCATGAGTTTGTTCTCCAAATCTCCAGCTCAATGCCTCCACTGATTCTGTAGCTGTTTAAGGTTGAGCTGAAATTGTGAGTGTATTCTACTGAAGTAATGAATGCAAGTTCTGAGTTTGTTGGCTCCAAGAGCTTAGAATTAGACATTTATGGTTTAACAGTGTTGAGGTGTAAAGAAATTTCTCACCCTTTTACTAACATTATGAATAAATTCCACTCCTATATATATGAAAAAACTATAAAAGGAATTTACCCAGAGGTCAAGACACTTCTGGAATCATATTTTATTCTTTCCCTTTGAAACTCATTTAGGCAGGAAGATTGAGCCAGGAACCTTGAGGAACTGAGCAAGGTTATAAGAATTCACATGTAAGATTCCATTTCATTTGAAACACACCTGTCACATGTAAGTTTTGAAATTCATCTCCTGAGTTATGTAAGAAATAGCTACATCTCAAAAGGGAAAGCAAAGTGTGCCCAAGTATGATGTAGAATTTTGTCTTAATATGACTTAGCTTTGACTCAATATGACTACTTTCCTGACTTTGTGATACAAGAATCACCACTCTAGGCTTCCCAGGTGGCGCTAGTGGTAAGGAACCCATCTGTCGATGCAGGAGACCTCAGAGATGCAGGTTGGATTCCTGCGTTGGGAAGATCCCTGGAGGAGGGCATGGCAAAAATCACCACTCAAGTTGAAAGTATAGATATTTGTAGCTACCCAAAGTTGAGTGTTTACCATGGAGAAGGCATCTTCCCAACAATCCTAGGAGATATTTCATTCCTGCTACAATTCCTTATTAACTGTGTGAGTAAGTTGTCTCTGCCTCTGCTTTTCATCTGTAGAATGAACATTACAAAAGTATTCACACACATGGAGCTGTTATGAGGATTGCCAGTCATGTCTCATCTCTCAGACCTCCTCCTGCCTTGCCTCAGTCACCACTAATCAACTTTCTGTATCTATAGCTTTGCCTACTCTGGACATTTCATTTTTAGTTCATTTCTTTATACAGTTAACCCATAAACAACACGGGCTTGAACTGAAAGGCTCCAGTTATACTTGAATTTTTTCACTAAATATTCACTACAGAATTGCATGATCCAGTCGGTCAAACCCAAGGATGTGGAATACGGAGGGCAGACTATAGAGTTAGGTGTGGATTTTGGACTCTGTGGAGTAGGCACCCTAACTCTCTCATGTTCAAGGCAACTAGATAGTGTGAATTAAGGAACTTCATTCTTTTGCATGTGGCTCTCCAGTCATCCCAGCACCATTTGTTGAAAAATTGTTTCTTCCCCATTTGAATAGTCTCAGCACCTTTTTGAAAATCAGATGACCATAAGTGTACGGGTTCATTTCCGGACTCTTAATTCTACTCCACTGATCTCTCTATCCTTATGCCAACACTGCATTATCTTGATTACTCTAACTTTGTACTAAGTGTTGAAATCAGAAAGTGTGAGTCCTCCAGTTTTGTTCTTTTTTAAGGATTGTTTTGGCTGTTCTGGGTTCCTGGAGGATAGTGGTGGTTTTGTTCTTGTCTGTTTGTTTTTAACATTACCTTAGTTGGCTGAGTGTTTCATAAAGAGGAGAGAGAAAAGTGTCCCAGAAAAAAAAAAAGAACTGAGTGATTGGACTATCTCTCCCACCAATCTCTACCTCAGTTATAACTCTTTTATAGCTGAAGTTGCAAAGTTGTTAACAATTCATTGATACTCAAGGAATATTGTCCTTCTGGTATTTTCTGTATTATACACTTCTGTGCAGTAAAAATAGAAGCAATTAGGGCAATAGAAATATTACTAACACCAGTTAGTAGTGACTCTCCAGGCAGATTACTTGTTGTTGACCTGTAGTTACTTGCATTAAAAAGGCACTTGAAGAATCACAGACCCTGGCATTTCAGGCCATCTCTGCCCTCAAGCTCTGCTGAAGCTCTGCTCCTAACCTGTGGGAGTTACTTCAGTCCAGAGATCACCCCGAGTAACTCATGTCACTTGTCAGCTTTGGTCTTTTTTTGTTTTTAAGTAACAGGAACTAATTTTTCCAGACCTTCATTCCACAAATGTTTGGGGACTAGGAGATTTGGAGTTAAATTCTAACAAATTTTAACATTTTGCTTCTGCACACTTCTTTCGTCACCTCCTTATTTTCGCACTCTATATTTATCCTCTAGCTTATTTTAGCTTTGTCATGATTTTACTCTTCTAAATCTTGGGGTCACAATTTTTACTTTTCACCATATCTGTTGTTGACTTTGCAGTGTATATTTTATCCTTTTTATATCCTAAGCTATAATGGTAGGCAGGATTTATGGGTCTAGAAGTAACACAGCTGTGGTGAGGTCTACACCACAGAGAGAAATGTTGAGTACCTTTTTCCTTCTAGCGATCTCCACACTTACCTCTCTGGCTCTGTTTGGCAGATCATCTGTCTTAATCAGTGTTTTCCTCCAAAAATAAATGTTAACTAGGTTATACCAGAAACTCAGGAATGACAACTCCTTCACATGGCTCTAAACTTCCAACTTATGTAAAAAAGCATATTTGAAATGCTGGAATAAGTGCCCTTTATAAGGAGTTACATGTTCTAAAAATCTATTGTCTATGACACACATAGCTAGTCGATATAAGGTGCAGAGATTTAGGCAGAAAGTACCACTTATTCCTCCAGTTTTCCCTTTTGCAGCCAATCAGGTATCAGCTGCTCAAATCAGAATCCCGGGAGGCACCCTGCAGTAAATTCTATCCATTCTGCCCCTGTATATGCCATCAGTTCAGTTGCTCAGTCATGTCTGACTCTTTGAGACCCCAGGGACTGCAGCACGCCAGGCTTCCCTGTCCGTTACCAACTTCCAGAGCTTACTCAAACTCGTGTCCATTGAGTCAGTGATGCCACCTAACCATCTCATCCTCTGCCGTCCCCTTCTCCTTCTGCCTTCAGTCTTTCCCAGCATCAGGGTCTTTTCCAATGAGTCAGCTCTTCGCATCAGGTGGCCAAAGTATTGGAGTTTCAGTTTCAGCATCAGTCCTTCTAATGAATATTCAGGACTGATTTCCCTTAGGATTGACTGGTTTGATCTCCTTGCAGTCCAAGAGACTCTCAAGAGTCTTCACCAACACCACCATATATCCCATACTTGTCCCCTAGTCTTCAGTTTCACTGCTCACCTGAGCTATTGCCTTATCATCCCAACTTGACTTCTAACGCTGACCCCTCTGTACATAAAACAGCCAAAGTGATTTGTTAATGTATCAAACCATATCACTCCCTGAGTAAAACCTATCAATGTCTCTCTACCCACTGTACCTCAAGTAAGTCAGAACTCTTCACCAGATCTCCACGTGGTGACCTGGTCCCTGCCTGTCTCTTCCTCCTCACCTTGCTGTTTGCACTTCCTCCCTGCACTGACCCTTCCCTGACATGGCAAGCTCTTTCCCACCTCAGAGCCTTTGTATCAATACTTGGTGATTCTTTCTTCCTGGAAGGCTTGTTTCCTATTGTTTGTAAAGCCGGCTCCTTCTCATCCTTCAGGTAGTGTGACTGACCACCCAGGTTTGCACAGGTCTAAAGGGATTCCAGGGATGCAGAACTTTTAGCTTTAAAATCAATAAAGTCGTGAACAAACTGAGTTGGTCAAATAGATCACTAACTTTAAAGTCTCAGTTCAAGTTTGATTCCTCAGCAAAGGTTTCCTAGCCCGTGAAGTCCACAGTGGGTTCCCCGTTCAACCACCGCTTATGGTTCTCATTTCAGCATCCTGTTTCTTTTCCTTCACGGGGAGGACTCAGTACACATACTTTTCACTTACTTTATGTATGTCTCTATTTGCTTTCTCTTTGTCTTCTTCCCAAACGTCTAAATATCATTAGTACCAACATACCCATCTTATTCCCAGGTATTTCCCCAGTGCTCAGCACTGGACCTGACAATATTTGTTGAAAGAAGGAAGGGAATAAGGAAGGATGAGAGAAGGAAGAGGAAGGACCCCTTAGTGTAACACTCAGGCTTACCTTTGTAAGGAACTATAACCTTCTCGCAAACCCTTGTGGAATGAGGCAAACCTATTCCTCACAAGCCTACTTCTGTGAATTTTAATTGGATTTGTGTCCATTGTTGGGGAATTTCTTAAAGAATCTTTTAATGCCTGAGTCTACTTACTGTATGGGTTTTCTTCACTCTCCACCCTTTGTATTCTTTTCAGGGTCAAGTTGTTCCTGGAGAGTTATTTGATTTCTTTTTTTTTTTTTTTTTCTTTTTTTTTTTATTTATTTATTTTTTTTATTAGTTGGAGGCTAATTACTTCACAACATTTCAGTGGGTTTTGTCATACCTTGATATGAATCAGCCATAGAATTACACGTATTCCCCATCCCGATCCCCCCCTCCCACCTCCCTCTCCACCCGATTCCTCTGGGTCTTCCCAGTGCACCAGGCCCGAGCACTTGTCTCATGCATCCCACCTGGGCTGGTGATCTGTTTCACCATAGATAGTATACATGCTGTTCTTTTGAAATATCCCACCCTCACATTCTCCCACAGAGTTCAAAAGTCTGTTTTGTATTTCTGTGTCTCTTTTTCTGTTTTGCATATAGGGTTATCGTTACCATCTTTCTAAATTCCATATATATGTGTTAGTATGCTGTAATGTTCTTTATCTTTCTGGCTTACTTCACTCTGTATAAGGGGCTCCAGTTTCATCCATCTCATTAGGACTGATTCAAATGAATTCTTTTTAATGGCTGAGTAATATTCCATGGTGTATATGTACCACAGCTTCCTTATCCATTCATCTGCTGATGGGCATCTAGGTTGCTTCCATGTCCTGGCTATTATAAACAGTGCTGCGATGAACACTGGGGTGCACGTGTCTCTTTCAGATCTGGTTTCCTCAGTGTGTATGCCCAGAAGTGGGATTGCTGGGTCTTATGGCAGTTCTATTTCCAGTTTTTTAAGAAATCTCCACACTGTTTTCCATAGTGGCTGTACTAGTTTGCATTCCCACCAACAGTGTAAGAGGGTTCCCTTTTCTCCACACCCTCTCCAGCATTTATTGCTTGTAGACTTTTGGATAGCAGCCATCCTGACTGGCGTGTAATGGTACCTCATTGTGGTTTTGATTTGCATTTCTCTAATAATGAGTGATGTTGAGCATCTTTTCATGTGTTTGTTAGCCATCTGTATGTCTTCTTTGGAGAAATGTCTGTTTAGTTCTTTGCCCCATTTTTTGATTGGGTCATTTATTTTTCTGGAATTGAGCTTCAGGAGTTGCTTGTATATTTTTGAGATTAATCCTTTGTCTGTTTCTTCATTTGCTATTATTTTCTCCCAATCTGAGGGCTGTCTTTTCACCTTACTTATAGTTTCCTTTGTAGTGCAAAAGCTTTTAAGTTTCATTAGGTCCCATCTGTTTAGTTTTGCTTTTATTTCCAATATTCTGGGAGGTGGGTCATAGAGGATCTTGCTGTGATTTATGTCGGAGAGTGTTTTGCCTATGTTCTCCTCTAGGAGTTTTATAGTTTCTGGTCTTACATTTAGATCTTTAATCCATTTTGAGTTTATTTTTGTGTATGGTGTTAGAAAGTGTTCTAGTTTCATTCTTTTACAAGTGGTTGACCAGTTTTCCCAGCACCACTTGTTAAAGAGGTTGTCTTTTTTCCATTGTATATCCTTGCCTCCTTTGTCAAAGATAAGGTGTCCATAGGTTCATGGATTTATCTCTGGGCTTTCTATTCTGTTCCATTGATCTATATTTCTGTCTTTGTGCCAGTACCATACTGTCTTGATGACTGTGGCTTTGTAGTAGAGTCTGAAGTCAGGCAGGTTGATTCCTCCAGTTCCATTCTTCTTTCTCAAGATTACTTTGGCTATTCGAGGGTTTTTGTATTTCCATACAAATTGTGAAATTCTTTGGTCTAGTTCTGTGAAAAATACCGTTGGTAGCTTGATAGGGATTGCACTGAATCTATAGATTGCTTTGGGTAGAATAGCCATTTTGACAATATTGATTCTTCCAATCCATGAACACGGTATGTTTCTCCATCTGTTTGTGTCCTCTTTGATTTCTTTCATCAGTGTTTTATAGTTTTCTATGTATAGGTCTTTTGTTTCTTTAGGTAGATATACTCCTAAGTATCTTATTCTTTTTGTTGCAATGGTGAATGGTATTGTTTCCTTAATTTCTCTTTCTGTTTTTTCATTGTTAGTATATAGGAATGCAAGGGATTTCTGTGTGTTAATTTTATATCCTGCAACTTTACTATATTCATTGATTAGCTCTAGTAATTTTCTGGTAGAGTCTTTAAGGTTTTCTATATAGAGGATCATGTCATCTGCAAACAGTGAGAGTTTCACTTCTTCTTTTCCTATCTGGATTCCTTTTACTTCTTTTTCTGCTCTGATTGCTGTGGCCAAAACTTCCAACACTATGTTGAATAGTAGTGGTGAGAGTGGGCACCCTTGTCTTGTTCCTGATTTCAGGGGAAATGCTTTCAATTTTTCACCATTGAGGGTGATGCTTGCTGTGGGTTTGTCATATATAGCTTTTATTATGTTGAGGTATGTTCCTTCTATTCCTGCTTTTTGGAGAGTTTTAATCATAAATGAGTGTTGAATTTTGTCAAAGGCTTTCTCTGCATCTATTGAGATAATCATATGGTTTTTATCTTTCAATTTGTTAATGTGGTGTATTACATTGATTGATTTGCGGATATTAAAGAATCCTTGCATTCCTGGGATAAAGCCCACTTGGTCATGGTGTATGATTTTTTTAATATGTTGTTGGATTCTGTTTGCTAGAATTTTGTTAAGGATTTTTGCATCTATGTTCATCAGTGATTTTGGCCTGTAGTTTTCTTTTTTTGTGGCATCTTTGTCTGGCTTTGGAATTAGGGTGATGGTGGCCTCATAGAATGAGTTTGGAAGCTTACCTTCATCTGCAATTTTCTGGAAGAGTTTGAGTAAGATAGGTGTTAGCTCTTCTCTAAATTTTTGGTAGAATTCAGCTGTGAAGCCATCTGGTCCTGGGCTTTTGTTTGCTGGAAGATTTTTGATGACAGTTTCGATTTCCTTGCTTGCGATGGGTCTGTTAAGATCTTCTATTTCTTTCTGGTTCAGTTTTGGAAAGTTATACTTTTCTAAGAATTTGTCCATTTCATCCAAGTTGTCCATTTTATTGGCATAGAGCTGCTGGTAGTAGTCTCTTATGATCCTTTGTATTTCACTGTTGTCTGTTGTGATCTCTCCATTTTCATTTCTAATTTTGTTAATTTGGTTCTTCTCTCTTTGTTTCTTAATGAGTCTTGCTAATGGTTTGTCAATTTTGTTTATTTTTTCAAAAAACCAGCTTTTAGCTTTGTTGATTTTTGCTATGGTCTCTTTAGTTTCTTTTGCATTTATTTCTGCCCTGATTTTTAAGATTTCTTTCCTTCTGCTAACCCTGGGGTTCTTCATTTCTTCCTTCTCTAATTGCTTTAGGTGTAGAGTTAGGTTATTTATTTGGTTTTTTTCTTGTTTCTTGATGTAAGCCTGTAATGCTATGAACCTTCCCCTTAGCACTGTTTTACAGTGTCCCATAGGTTTTGGGTTGTTGTGTTTTCATTTTCATTCATTTCTATACATATTTTGATTTCTTTTTTGATTTCTTCTATGATTTGTTGGTTATTCAGAAGCATGTTATTTAGCCTCCATATGTTTGAATTTTTACAATTTTTTTCCTGTAATTGAGATCTAATCTTACTGCACTGTGGTCAGAAAAGATGACTGGAATGATTTCAATTTTTTTGAATTTTCCAAGACCAGATTTATGGCCCAGGATGTGATCTATTCTGGAGAAGGTTCCATGTGCACTTGAGAAAAAGGTGAAGTTGATTGTTTTGGGGTGAAACGTCCTATAGATATCAATTAGGTCTAGCTGGTCCATTGTGCCATTCAAGGTTTGTGTTTCCTTGTTAATTTTCTGTTTAGTTGATCTATCCATAGTTGTGAGTGGGGTATTAAAGTCTCCCACTCTTATTGTGTTACTATTAATTTCCTCTTTCATACTCGTTAGCGTTTGCCGTACATATTGCGGTGCTCCTATGTTGGGTGCATATATATTTATAATTGTTATATCTTCTTCTTCGATTGATCCTTTGATCATTATGTAGTGTCCTTCTTTGTCTCTTTTCACATCCTTTATTTGAAAGTCTATTTTATCTGATATGAGTATTGCGACTCGTGCTTTCTTTTGGTCTCCGTTTGCATGAAATATTTTTTTCCAGCCCTTCACTTTTAGTCTGTATGTGTCTCTTGTTTTGAGGTGGGTCTCTTGTAGACAGCATATATAGGGGTCTTGTTTTTGTATCCATTCAGCCAATCTTTGTCTTTTGGTTGGGGCATTCAACCCATTTACATTTAGGGTAATTATTGATAGGTGTGGTCCCGTTGCCATTTACTTTGTTGTTTTGGGTTCACGTTTATACAACCTTTCTGCATTTCCTGTCTAGAGAAGATCCTTTAGCATTTGCTGAAGAGCTGGTTTGGTGGTGCTGAATTCTCTCAGCTTTTGCTTATCTGTAAAGCTTTTAAATTCTCCTTCATATCTGAATGAGATCCTTGCTGGATACAGTAATCTAGGTTGTAGGTTATTCTCTTTCATTACTTTCAGTACGTCCTGCCATTCCCTTCTGGCCTGGAGGGTTTCTATTGATAGATCAGCTGTTATCCTTATGGGAATCCCTTTGTGTGTTATTTGTTGTTTCTCCCTTGCTGCTTTTAATATTTGTTCTTTGTGTTTGATCTTTGTTAATTTGATTAATATGTGTCTTGGGGTGTTTCGCCTTGGGTTTATCCTGTTTGGGACTCTCTGGGTTTCTTGGACTTGGGTGGCTATTTCCTTCCCCATTTTAGGGAAGTTTTCAGCTATTATCTCCTCGAGTATTTTCTCATGGCCTTTCTTTTTGTCTTCTTCTTCTGGAACTCCTATGATTCGAATGTTGGGGCATTTCACAGTGTCCCAGAGGTCCCTGAGGTTGTCCTCATTTCTTTTGATCCTTTTTTCTTTTTTCCTCTCTGCTTCATTTATTTCCACCATTTTATCTTCTACCTCACTTATCCTATCTTCTGCCTCCATTATTCTACTCTTGGTTCCCTCCAAAGTGTTTTTGATCTCATTCATTGCATTATTCATTTTTAATTGACTCTTTTTTATTTCTTCTAGGTCTTTATTAAACAGTTCTTGAATCTTTTCAATCTTTGTTTCCAGGCTATTTATCTGTAACTCCATTTTGTTTTCAAGATTTTGGATCATTTTTATTATCATTATTCTAAATTCTTTTTCAGGTAGATTCCCTATCTCCTCCTCTTTTGTTTGACTTGGTGGGCATTTTTCATGTTCCTTTACCTGTTGGGTATTTCTTTGCCTTTTCATCTTGTTTAGATTGCTGTGTCTGGAGTGGGCTTTCTGTGTTCTGGAGGTCTGTGGTTCCTTTTTATTGTGGAGGATTTACCCAGTGGGTGGGGTTAGACGATTGGCTTCTCAAGGTTTCCTGGTTAGGGAAGCTTGCGTCAGTGTTCTGGTGCGTGGAACTTGATTTCTTCTCTTTGGAGAGCAATGGAGTGCCCAGTAATGAGTTTTGAGATGAGTCTATGTGTTAGGTGTGACCTTGGGCAGCCTGTATGTTGATGTTCAGGTCTATGTTCCTGCGTTGCTGGAGAATTTGCGTGGTATGTCTTGCTCTAAAACTTATTGGCTCTTGGGTGGTGGTTGGTTTCAGTGTAGGTATGGAGGCTTTTGGACAGTCACTTATTACTTAAAGTTCCATGTAGTCAGGAGTTTTCTAGTGTTCTCAGGTTTTGGGCTTAAGTCTCCTGCCTCTGGATTTCAGTTTTATTCTTCCTGTAGTCTCAGGACTTCTCCAACTATACAGCACTGATAAGAAAACTTCTAGGTTAATGGCTAAAAGATTCTCCCCCATTAGGGACACCCAGAGAGGTTCACAGAGTTACATGAAGAAGAGGAGAGGGAGGAGGGAGATAGAGATGAGCAGGAGGAGAAAAAAGGGGGACTCAAGAGGAGAGAGACAGATCTACTCAGCTGTCTGTTCCCAGAGTGTTCTCCGTTGCCCAGTCACCTACAAAGATTCACAGAATTGGATTGGGAAGAGAAGGGGAAAGGAGGAAATAGAGGTGTTCTGAGGTAGAAAACAGAGAGTCAAGATTGGGAGAGAATAATCTTCGGTTTAAAAATAGGGCTTCTCTCTTTTTTTTTTTTTGTAAGGTTATAGTGTATTGAAAATGAAAATTAAGGAATAGTAGAGGAGTACTAGAGGACTTTAAAAGAAATAAGAGAAAAAGAAAAATAGAAAATAGAAGAGAAAAAGGAAAGATAAAAAGAAGAAAAAAGAAAAAATAGAAAAAGAAAGAAAAAAAAAATTTTTCCCCCCTAATTAAAAAAATCGTAAAAATCTATGGAAATGAAAGTTAAGGAGTAATGGGGGAGTAATAGGGGATTTTAAAGGAAAATAAAAGAGAAAAAATAAAAAAAGAAAAAAAAGAGAGAAAAAAGTAAAATTATATCTAGGAGTTTCTCTGGAGCTGTTGCGGTCAGTGTGGGTTCGGCTCAGTTTCAGATAGCTCCTCGTTCCAGCTTACGCTTCTCGATATCTACAGGCTCCTCCGGTGTAGTCGGTGTTTTCTAGAGGGATTTTAATCTGTTGCACCAGGCCCTTCTGAAGCAGTTCCCTGTGTTTATTTGGCTTCTGTTTGCAGGTCTCTTCAGAGCCTCATTTCTGCCCTGACACAGGCGGGCGGGGGTGGACTCTTATGCAGGTAGCTAGTTCCGTCGCTCTGCGGGGAGGGGCTGGCGCTGCGGGGACGGGCTGGCACTGCCGGGAGGGGCTGATGCTGCTTTGTCCGTCTGCGCTGCTCAGGCTCCCAGCTGTTCTATATGGAGCGCGCCCCGCGCTGCGCGAGGTTCCAGCCCTCGGGTGTTCCACAAAAGCGCGGAACGAAAAGCTGCGCCTGCTCTCTGTGCCTTCCCCGTCAGACCGGTCCAGGCAGCCAGGGGCTTGGTGGGCGCACTCTCCCCAGGTGTGGCGCGCCCACTCCCTTCCGCGGACCCAGTCTCAGTTTCCGCTGGCGCCAGTCGGGTGCCTGCGCCTTCTGCCCTCCTCTTCCCCAGCCCCAGTCCCCACCCGCGCCGGTCGGGTGCCTGCGCCCTGTGTCTCGCCGCGACCTTCCCCTTCCCCCTGCCTCCTGCCTCCGGCGGGACTGGGCTGGTCCGCAGCCTGCGAGCTCTTCTCTGGACCCTCTCGGTCTCTTTGTTCTGCGAACGGCCGGCAGTGTGTTCCGGCCGGTTAATTTACTCTCTCTCTTTTGGTCTCCCACAGTTCAAGTTGGCAACTCACAGAAGCTCCCTCGGATTGTCCTCAGGGCACTCAGGCCCGGACCCTACCCCAAGCAATGCCGCCTAAGACTCCCTTCCCGGGACGGACCTCTGTCCTTAGCTCTTTTGTCTCACTTGTTATCTTTTATATTTTGTCCTACCTCCTTTTGAAGACAATGGGCTGCTTTTCTGGGCGCCTGATGACCTCAGCTAGCGATCAGAAGTTGTTTTGCGAAGTTTGCTCTGCGTTCAGTTATTCTTTTGATGAATTTGTAGGAGAGAAAGTCGTCTCCCCGTCCTACTCCTCCACCATCTTGGCTCCTCCCTATTTGATTTCTTTAAAAACAAAATTATAAACCCAAATGCCTTCAGAAATCAAATCAGCAATATATAGGAATGAAGCAGGCTGAACATAGGAAAAGTCAACAGAGGAAAGACATAGTTAAACTTATCTTGTTTTGATTCAACTACAGCTTAAGCACACAATCTCGTATACATTTGTAAAATATTGGAAATTTTGCTTTGAAAACGAAATGGAAACCCCACCCAAACAATGAAAAACAATAGAAATATAATTATCCTGAATACTGTCACAGGTTTTATACACAACTTACATACACATAGAAAGGTGTTTTTCCTTTATTTAGCTGATATAACTGTGCTCCTTGCAAGCCCATAACCTCTGAGTTTCAGAAGGGGAAAGATTTACTATTGAATTCATTTCAAACCTTAGACCTATCCAATGACAGAAAGCATTATTAAATATCTGACTTTTGAGAAAAATGCTCACTGCCTTGAACTCTGTTGCCTTATACCCTACTGCCACTCAAAAAATTGTAAAAAGAACCCAGGGACAGAGGGGTTTATGTGATTTCACATCAGAAGAAGTCATGTCACATCCATTCCTCTGTCATCATCTGCTTGTACGGCTGCTGGAAGCATGGTTGACTGGTACTGTCCAAGGGCTTTCTACTGGCGTCGACGGCTGACTTACCTCTGATGGATACATGATCTTTTCTCTGCAGTCTCATGCTTCTCCAGTTTACTCTTGGCTATTGTTTGGCTGTAGACCTGAGTTTCTTCCAGCTCCACCACGCAGTCCCATAGCCAGCTGGTCTTCCTCCAATATCTGCTGTGGGGCAACCTGCTCCTTCCAATGCAGGTGTGATAACAAGCCCCCTGGCTCTCAGCATGGACCCAAGGGAGACTTGGGGTCTAAACTAGAGCTACTCTCTTCTTGACCATGTCCAATAACTCCTTTGGCTGTGCTGGTTGGCCCATATTGGCATGGAGCCTCTCCACAGGAGTCTCCTACAGAATCTCAAACTGGAAGCAGGAAAAGCCACTCTCCCTTCAATTTACCTGTCTCTTCCCACTGTCCACACCAAGAGTCAAACATGTGCAATTGCAGCACACTCCTTCTCTCCTTCCTGATTCTTTCTCTCTGCTTTTCCCCACAATCCCATAACTAGAACAGGTGAGTTTCCATAATCGCCAGCATTTCCTGTGCTTTAGCCTCACCACCTCACCATCCCCACCGGGGTCGCTTCTTTACAGTACCTCTACAGTCTCCGTGTTCAGGCCTTAAAAAACAGAAACCCTCTCTCCCACCATTAACTGGATTTTAAGCCTGCTGTCTTGCTGTAAATTTCAAAGAATGTCAGAAAAGAAGTATTACCTTGTTCTTACTCTCACACAGCTTCTGTAATAGGTTGAAATCTCCTCCAAGACCAACCAGGGAGATAGTCATATACTAGAAAAGGCACAATGATACTTTTCTCTAAATATCACTTCTATTAAATCACATTTTTTTTTTAAGTGGTTACCCCTTCCATTGGGAACTAAAATCTCACACATTTCCTTCCTCACTAAGATGTCACTGTCAGGTTGGTGGGGGGTTTTTGGTTTTTTGTTTTTTTGCTCCAATTGGCAATGCAGGATTTAGCCTTAAACCCTTTAAACAAAAGGAATACTTATTTTTATTTATAATAAAATCTGCTGATCACAAATATAGTTATTTCCAAATATGTATGCAATCTTTGCACCATGGTTTTTGTATCTTGACTTGCCACTCAAGATATCTGTAAAATTCTGCCCTTCTGAAATCCCCTTATTTCTTCTTTATGATTTTGTTTAACTGTAATTCCATAGCCTCTCTTTGTAGCAATTTTCTATAGTATCGATATTCAGTTAGATGGTAAAAAGGATCTTAGCTCATTTTCATAAACTTTGATATCAGAGAACTTTTTGAAGTTTAGTTCTTAGTTTTCACAATCATACTTCAAATGACAATTTTATTTTTGGAGACTGACTTCAGTGTAGCAGAAGTGGGTCAGATTTTTATGTGCCAGTTGAGTTTCCTCAAGAAAGATTTTTCCGAGAATGAGTAGGTTACATAATATATTTATGTCACCGCTTAAGGATGCCCAGGCAAGATGATGTTCAGTGTGATGAGCTGAAATGACAACTAAATGACAAACCTTCAATCCAACCTTGCTGGTTATCTAAGGCAGGGATTCTTCTGTAATAGCTTGAAACAAGTTGGTTGTTTTGATTTACATTTCAAGCCGTCTTTTCAACATTTTGCAAAAGTAAGTCATTCAATTGCTGCTGCCACATTGTGCAGCCAATTTTTTAAACAGAGTATAGAATTATTTGGGTATTAAGCAATGGTGTCATATTAGTTCACAGTGATGCATCCATAGTGTTTTCTATATTTTTCTAATTTTTAGAACCACCTTTTTCTTAATATTTATTTATTTGGCTGTGTCATTTCTTAACTGTGGCACACTGGCTCAGTAATGGCAACACTCGGGCTTAGTCACTCCATGGCATGTGGGATCCAAGTTCCCTGACCAGTGATTGAACCCATGTCCTCTGCATTGCAAGAGGGATTCTTTATCACTGGACCACAAGGGAAGTCGCTCCTATTTTATTTTAAAGACGGTATTCTTGGTGACCCTGTAATGAACAGTTGTATGTATCAAATCCTTGGGAAACATTTTGTCTTTGAATTTAAGTTTTGTAGTAAGTCCAGCATTAATACCAACCATTGCAGAAGTATAATCATTTTGATCAACTTAAATTAAAAAGTGTAAGACTTCACAATGCAGGCTTAAGTAGATAAAGTCCGTGGACTGGGCCTTGAGACACCCCATGATTCAGAAATGAAAATGATGAAGAGTCAGCAAAGGAGACTGAGAAATGAGGTAGAGGGAAAACTAGGAAGTGAAATGCTTTAAGGAGGCAGGAGAAATCAATGACTGCAGGTGCCACTGAGAAGTCAAATAATAGGGTGACTAAGACCATTGATTTTAACAATGTAGAGGTCATTTATGTGTCCAAAAAATTAACAGGTACCATTTATTGCATATATAAATTCAATTGGAAATATTGTTGCTCAAGAGTTGAAAAGATGCCTGAGAACTTATAGGACGCATTGCATGGAAATTTCCTAAGTGGTTCCATGTGACCTAGACTCCACAGATGCTTGATCTTACTTTCAGGACTTTTTGTCCCCCTTCCACTCATACTTTGCCTTTCCTGTATTGGCATCCTTGACGTTTCTCAAGCACACTCCCACCTCAGGGCCTTTGTACTTTCTGTTCCTTCTGTCTAGAAGGCTTCTCCTTCCAGATATCAACATGGTTCAATCTCTTCCTTTAGGCCTCGGCTCCAATGCCGTCTTACTGAAGAGGATTTCCCCAACTCCTTTCACTAAAAGAGCACCACCAGGCCCTGACCTTCAATCCTTTATTCCTATTATCTTTTTGTGTAACAATTATCATATAATTTATTTGTTTATCAAGAATATAAACTCAATGAGATTAGCAGCCAAAACAGTAGCTGACACTGATTATCTAATAAACATTTTGAATGAACATTAATTAAATAAACAAAATGAATGAAAAACAACTGGCCAGGATATTTTCAGAGTAACTAGATGCAGCATAATTATTCATTCACCGAGAAGGGGGAAAACCCCAACTTTGGTTAAGGGACATATTTTTAGAATCCACAAGGCAAATGTCTTGCAAACATCCCCACCCTCACGTTTTTACCTAACAAGATATAAACGGCTACCTGAGAGCAATCTCTTCAAAGCTCTAATGTGCATTCTTTCCTCATCTCTAAATACTCTCCAGTAACAACAGTTTCTGAAGTTTTTTAAGTCAATTTGGAATGAATAAAATATATATACTGTATAAGCTTTTGTTTACTCACTAGTTAATGGAAGAATTATACAGTTCCCTGGTGGCTCAGTGGCAGAGAATCCACCTGCCAACGCAGGAGACAGGGTTTGATCCCTGGGTCAGAAAATCCCCTGGAGAAGGAAATGACAACCCATTTTTTGCCTGGAGTATTCTTGCCTGGAGAACCGCATGGAGCCTGGCACAGTCCATGGGGTCACAAAGAGTCGGATATGACTGAGCAACTGAACAGCACAGCAAATGTATCACTTTAAAGTTTCATTCTGTATAAATAATTTCCTCAAGTTAACTTTTCAATAAATTACATATACCATATTTTATTTTGAGGCTTCACTTTTTAACTTTAGCTTTATTGATGTTAGAAATTTCAGTTTTAAAAAAAAAAAAAACTTTCAAACTTTGTAAAAGAAAGTACACAAAGCATTCAACCAATTAGCATTTGTAGCCAACAGCTGCATGTCCAGATGGAGCAGAAAAGATAAATAGGTGCTTTGTATGTGCACACCATATGTACAGACACGGTGGACCTCAGTACAGCATCCCTGGCATTGTTGCTTCAGGATCACATTGAAACAAGTCAAATAAAGGGACATTTACATCTTTGCTGACTCATTTGACAAAAGACAAGAAATTCATCGATAAATGCAAATGAAGAGTGAGGATTGAGAGGATGTGGGATGGGGTGTGAAAATGTATAAGAAACAAGATAGTGTTCACAATTTGAATGTGCTTTATTCTTTTGCCTTCCTGAGAATTAAAGCCTGACCTAGTCATCTACTGTGGGCTTCCCCAATGGCTCAGCTATAAAGAATCCACCAGCAATGCAAGAGTCACAGGAACCTCAGGTCCAATCTGTAGGTCAGTGAAGATCCCCTGGAGGAGAAAACGGCAACCCACTCTAATATTCTTGCCTGGAAAGACTCCATGGACAGAGGAGCCTGGAGGGCTACAGTCCATGAGGTCGCACAGCCAGACATGACTGAGCGACTCAGCACTACCTTGAGTCATCTACCTGCATGGGAAGAACAGGACGGAATTAGAATTGCCAATAGATTGTAATAAAGCCATTAGGAGCTTACCTTTGTTTTATTTTCTCAGGCTTGCTGAAACCAGCAATCAGTATCTGCTGAAAGACTGAATGAATAAGTAATACAAAGAAAGATGAACTTTCCATCTTAAGGGGGCAAGAGAAAGACTTATGGGCTTGCTTGCAGATTACCGCAAAACAAGAAGAAGTAAAAGAAACAGCAATACAAATTGTATCTTCATTAAGACTGCATTAAGATATGGTATGGTGGAGTAGGAAATGGCAACCCACTCCAGTATTCTTGTCTGGAAAATTCCATGGGCAGAGGAGCCTGGCAGGCTACAGTCCATGGGGTCACACAAGTCATACACAGCTAAGTGAATTTCACTTTCAAAAGAAAGAATGAGAAAGGAAAAACAAACATCAGCTAATAGTCACATACTTGGTTCTGAAGGACAACTGTTATTTGATACTGTTTTGATATCTGGAGAAGATCAGATTTTTTAGTACTTGTGTATAGGTTTTCTCCTTCCCTTTAATATTAAAGGACAAAGCTGAAAGAGTATTCTATATATCTATGAAAATTAAAGTGCCTACCAAATGCATATTTGATCCCACAAGGATTGATTTATTAGTATTTGCAAAGCCTTGTGAAAAATGCATGATGCACCAGGTCCCTTGGGGGCACATTCAGTCTCATAGAAAAGAGTAGTATTTCAAGGGTCAGGAACTGCGGTTTCATGGGGAGAAGTTCTATAACTGACATTAAAAATATTTTGGAAAACAACTATGTTCAAAATTTTAAAATAAATGGGAAATGTATGCCTTAAAAAGACACAAAACCAAAGTCTACAGTCACAACATAAATCTTTTTTTGTGTGCTGTTTTCTCAAACAAATTAATTCAACGATGTGTAATAAAGGTTTTCTCAAAGGGGAAAAAAAAAAAGACAGACATGGTGTGGGAACAGAAAGTATCGAGAGGAATGTGAAATGGTTTAGCAGAGGAAGAAGAAGAGGAATCTTAAGTGCCTGCAGGGGGAGATACCAGAAAGAATCCAAGTGAGAAGCATAGTGGAAATCCAGAATGGCTCAGAAACTGAAGGTACAATGCCTTAAGGGAGACAAATATAGAATTCCAGGGCAAAAATAAACTCCACTCAGAATTTTGAAGGCATTGATCCATTGTCTTACACTTTCAATGCTGCTGTTGGGGAATCCAATAACATTCTTATTTCCAGTTCCATCTGTGTGCCCAATTTTTTTGTTGTTGTTCCTCTGATGTTCTTGAATTTCACAATGATGGGCCTAGAAAAATCAATACTACACTCTCTGTTTAAAAGCTTCCATTTTTATACCATAAACTCTTTTCTTTTTTTTTTAAAGTGTAAGTCAAATCCAAACTTAGTGTTTTTTCAGCATTCATCCCATTGCCTTATTTGTGATGAAGCTTCAATGTCGGTATTTTTTATCTGTAAATTACAGAGGATTAAAAAATTACCAGAAATTATAGAGGATTACAAAATTACCAGAAATTACAGAAGATTACAAAATTGCCAGGTAGGGGACTTCCCTGGTGATCCAGTGGTTAAAACTCCATGTATCCACTGCAGAGGGCAAGAGTTCAAACCCTGATCTAAGAACTAAGATCCCACAAACTATATGGCCTGGCCAAAAACAGAACAAAAACAAAATTGCCGGGTAGTTTAGCACCATCCACTCCAGCATCATAACTGCAGTGCTTCAAAAATGGAATTTAAAGATCTTATGTAGTTAAGAGAATGAGGACTCACCAGTCAATCTTGTTTAAAATTAAAGCCATATAAATCACCTTACTTGTGTGCCTTGTCTTACCCAGAAAATATATTTTTTCTAAGTACTGTGTAAAATTTTGGAAAACTTTCCATGTATGCTGGATCATTACCACTGAAGAACATTTGCTGGACTGTCTCTACAAGAGGCAGGGGTAACAGGTAAAGTGCAGAACTCTCAGAAAACAAAGGCCCAATCAACACCAACGATAGAGCCAGGTTTCTGGGAGTGGTCAAGGCGGTCAAACAGCCTCTGCTCCTTGAAGGGTGAATTGACTTTTGAGCTCCTTGAAAAGGAAGTCACAGCTGGTTTTTTTTCTTTCTTGATATGTGTTTTGCTATGTTTTTCCCCACAGAAACCTGTGTAGCTCATTCATTATAGCTAAAAATTTTCTGTTATATTTCAAAGAATGGCTGGGACAAGAGATTGGATCATCATGAGGCATGTTATCTACATGGGAGCACTAGAGTCGGAGGACTCTTTTATC
This sequence comes from Dama dama, assembly GCF_033118175.1. NCBI lineage: Eukaryota > Metazoa > Chordata > Mammalia > Artiodactyla > Cervidae > Dama > Dama dama. The sequence continues at coordinate 38,654,891 of NC_083691.1, forward strand.
CAAGAGTAATTGGTACTAGGAAAAGTCTACTTAAGGAGATGCCACTTGAAAATGCGATCAAATATGATAGTGAATAGTTAAAAAACATTTCAGGACTTCATCTTGAAAATTTTAATTGTAAAGTAAGGAAGTCTCCGTCAGTTCAGTCAGTTCAGTCGCCCAGTTGTTTTCGACTCTTTGCGACCACATGGACTCCACCATGCCAGGCCTCCCTGTCCATCACCAACACCCAGAATTTACTCAAACTCATGTCTATTGAGTCAGTGATGCCATCCACCATCTCATCCTCTGTCATCTCCTTCTCCTCCTGCCTTCAATCTTTCCCAGCATCAAGGTCTTTTCAAACAAGTCAGTTCTTCACATCAGGTGGCCAAAGTATTGGAGTTTCAGCTTCAGCATCAGTTCTTCCAAAGAATATTCAGGACTGATATCATTTAGGATGGACTGGTTTGATCTCCTTGCAGTCCAAAGGACTCTCAAGAGTCTTGTCCAACACCACAGTTCAAAAGCATCAATTCTTCAGCACTCAGCTTTCTTTATAGTCCAACTCTCACATCCATACATAACTACTGAAAAACCATAGCTTTGACTAGACTGACCTTTGTCGGCAAAGTAATGTCTCTGCTTTTTAATATGCTGTCTACTTTGGTCATAACTTTTCTCCCAAGAAGGAAGTGTCTTTTAATTTCATGGCTGCAGTCACCAGCTGCAGTGATTTTGGAGCCCCCAAAAATAAAATCTGTCACTGTTTCCATTGTTTTCCCATCTATTTGCCATGAAGTAATGGGACAGGATGCCATGATCTTGGTTTTCTGAATGTTGAGTTTTAAGGCAACTTTTCACTCTCCTCTTTGACTTTCTTCAAGAGGCTGTTTAGTTCTTCTTTGCTTTCTGCCATAAGAGTGGTATCATCTGTGTATCTGAGGTTATTGATATTTCTCCCAGCAATCTTAATTTCAGCTTGTGCTTCATCCAGCCCAGCATTTTGCATGATGTACACTGCATAGAAGTTTAATAAGCAGGATGACAATACAGCCTTGATGTACTCCTTCCCTGATTTGGAACCAGTCTGTTGTTCCATGTCCAGCTCTAATGGTTGCTTCCTGACCTGCATACAGATTTCTCAGGAGGCAGATCAGGTGGTCTGGTATTCCCATCTCTTGAAGAATTTTCCACAGTTTGTTGTGATCCACACAGTAAACGGCCTTGGCATAGTTAATACAGCAGAAGTAGATGTTTTTCTGAAATTCTATTGCTTTTTCTATGATCAAATGGATATTGGCAATTTGATCTCTGGTTCTTCTGCCTTTTCTAAATCCAGCTTGAACATCCGGAAGTTCACGGTTCATGTCCTGTTGAAGCCTAACTTGGAGAATTTTGAGCATTACTTTGCTAGCGTGTGAGATGAGTGCAACTGCGCAGTAGTTTGAACATTCTTTGGCATTGCCCTTCTCTAGGCTGGAATGAAAACTGACCTTTTCCAGTCCTGTGTCCACTGCTGAGTTTTCCAAATTTGTTGACATATTGAGTGCGGCACTTTCACAGCATCATCTTTTAGGATTTGAAATAGCTCAACTGAAATTCCATCACCTCCACTAGGCTTTGTTCATAGTGATGTCTGGCTCTAGGTGAGTGATCACACTATTGTGATTATCTGGGTCATGAAGATCTTTTTTCTACAGTTCTTCTGTGTATTCTTGCCACCTCTTCTTAATATCTTCTGCTTCTGTTAGATCTACACCATTTCTGTTCTTTATTGAGCCCATCTTTGCATGAAATGTTCCCTTGATATCTCTAATTTTCTTGAAGAGATCTCTAGTCTTTCCCATTCTATTGTTTTCCTCTATTTCCTTGCATTGGTCACTGAGAAAGGCTTTCTCATCTCTCCTTGCTCTTCTTTGGAACTCTGCATTCAAATGGTCTATCTTTTGCTTCTCCTTTGCCTTTCACTTCTCTTCTTTTCACAGCTACTTGTAAGGCTTCCTCAGACAGCCATTTTACCTTTTTGCATTTCTTTTTCTTGGGGATGGTCTTGATCCCTGCCTCCTATACAATGTCACAAACCTCTGCCCATATTTCTTCAGGCATTCTGTCTACCAGATCTAATCCCTTGAATCTATTTGTCACTTTCACTGTATAATCGTAAGGGATTTGATTTAGGTCATACCTGAATGGTCTAGTGGTTTTCCCTACTTTCTTTACTTTAAGTCTGAATTTGGCAATAAGGAGTTCATGATCTGAGCCACAGTCAGCTCTCAGTCTTGTTTTGTCAGAGTTCTCACGAAACGTGTTTCACTGGAGAAGGGAATGGCAAACCACTTCAGTATTCTTGCCTTGAGAACCCCATGAACAGTATGAAAAGGCAAAAAGATAGGACACTGAGAGATGAGCTTCCCAGGTCGGTAGGTGCCCAATATGCTATTGGAGATCAGTGGAGAAATAACTACATAAAGAATGAAGAGATGGAGCCAAAGCAAAAACAACATGCAGTTGTGGGTGTGACTGGTGATGGAAGTACAGTCCGATGCTGTAAAGAGCAATATTGCATAGGAATCTGAAATGTTAGGTCTATGAATCAAGGCAAATTGGAAGTGGTCAAACAGGAGATGGCAAGAGTGAACATTGACATTTTAGGAATCAGTGAACAAAAATCTCCTGAAGTGGGTGAGTTTAACTCAGATAACCATTATATCTACTACTGTGGGCAAGAATCCCTTAGAAGAAATGGAGTATCCATCATAGTCAACAGAAGAGTCTGAAATGCAATACTTGGATGCAATCTCAAAAATGACAGAATGATCTCTGTTCATTTCCAAGGCAAACTATTCAATATCACGGTAATTCAAGTCTATGCCCTGACAAGTAATGCTGAAGAAGCTGAAGTTGAACAGTTCTATGAAGACCTACAAGACCTTTTAGAGCTAACACCCAAAAAAAGATGTCCGTTTTTTTATAGGGGACTGGAAGGCAAAAGTAGGAAGTCAAGAAATATCTGGAGCAACAGGAAAATTTGGCCTTGGAGTACAGAATGAAACAGGGCAAAGGCTAATAGAGTTTTGCCAAGAGAAGGCACTGGTCATAGCAAACACCCTCTTCCAACAATACAAGGAAGCCTAATAGGATAATAATTATGGTAGGATAACAAGCTTCTCAATGACATTCATATCCTATCTCCTGGAACATGTGAGTATATCAGGATACTTGGTGAGAGAGAATGAAGGTTGTTAACCAACTGCCTTTGTTTTTCAGGTTTTTTTGCTTGTTTGTTTTGGGGGTTTTGGCAGGGGGTCCGTACCACACTATTAGTTCCTCCATCAGGGATTGAACCTGTGCCCCCAGTGGAAACACAGAGTCTTAGTCACTGGACTACCAGGGAAGTCCCATTAACCAACTAACTTTAAAAAAGAAAAACTCTACTGGGTTATTCAGGTGGGCCCAGTGTAATCACAAGGGTATTAAATAGGGGAAGTGGGAGGCAGAGAGTCAAAAACAGGAGATGGCATCATATGGCCATTTTTGGCTTTGAAAATGGAGACAGATTCTGAGCTAGAGAATGTAGGAAGCCTCTAGAAGCTCATAAAGGCAAAATAAAATACAGCTTCCCCCACTAGAGCCTTCAGAGGGGAGCACTGCCCTGCCAACACCATGATTTTAGCCCAGTAAAAGATAATAACTGTGTGCTATTAAACAAGTCATTAAACTTGTGGTAATTTATTACAACAACAGTAGAAAATTCATACAATAAATTTTTGTTGAAAGACAGCATACAATTAAATTTTAAAAGCATCAAAATTTTGTCTTTCACATATTATACCATCTGAGCCACCAGGAATGGTAAAGAATCTGCCTAAAATGCAGGAGACCCAGGTTCGATTCCTGGGTCAGGAAGATCTCCCTGGAGAAGGAAATGTATTCTTGCCTAGAATTCCATGGACAGAGGAGCCTGACAGGCTATAGTCCATTGGATTGCAAAGAGTTGGACACAACTGAGTGACTACCACTTTCACATATTAATGTATACAACCCCTGGTTATTGAACATTCCAGCATCCTACAAATTTCCATCCTGCAATTTCACAGATTATATACCACACCCCTTAAAGTAATCAATATTCTGACTTTTACAGTCATTCATTTTTCCTGACTGTATCCTAAGGGAAAAGGCTGGCATTTTGAATATTTACAGCAAATGAAAAGAGAATCCAGAGAAGATTCTTTTTCTAAGGGCCTAATTTTTGTGACTTAATAGTATGATTCCATAACACAAGATCGTTCTTTTCAGTGTGAACTTAAGATATTTTGTAGAAATCTTTGTGGCTTTAACATCTTGATCTTCAGATCATGTTCCTTTGAAGTGACTATCTTACATCACCCTGCTGATTTCTGCTTCTTCCTCGATAACCATTATCACTGGCTTTTGTATTCTTGGAGCTGCTATTGAAACACTTTTATTAGTCTTTTGAATCCCACATCCTTTGAAATTCTTGCAATTTTTTTCACCCTACTACCAGATGTTTATCCCAGACAACACCATGGCTGACCAACAATACACTCATGTGATGGGAGGACATGGGTATTAGTTTAAGTGTGAGGGATGTTTGAGAGGGGCCTAGGTTTTTTTAAACAGTCTGCTTTTCAGTAAAAATTTTTGTGTTGAATTGGTTTTCTCTCCATTAGAACTTTCTGGATTTGGTGATTGAAATCATTAGTGTTTGACTAAAATGGACTCCCTATAGTTCACAAGTGTTCATTAGAGTTTAAGCAAGGGATGGTTAGAGGGGAGGGCAGAGATTTGTGAAATACATGGGATTAAATCCTCGAGTCCTTCATCCCAGGTGGAGGAGTTTAGAATTAAAACATTTTAGAGTTAAAACATTTAGAGTTAAAACAGAAAACACGTTGAAGGGAGCCAATAATGAGGCAAGAAAAACCAGTTAGGAGGTCTTGACAAAATCCAAGCATTCTTTTCCTATGGCTGAGGAGTATTCCATCTTGTGTGTGTGTGGACTAAGTCACTTCCATTGTGGCTGACTCTTTGCGACCCCATGGACAGGCTTCTCTGTCCATGAAATTTTCCAGGCAAGAATACTGGAATAGGTTGACATGCATTCCTCCAGAGGATCTTACCTACCCAGGAATTGAGCTGGGTCTTTTGTCTCCTGTATTGGCAGGTGGGTTCTTTATCACTAGGACTACTTGGGAAGACCCACATCTTCTTTATCCATTCATCTGCTGATGGACATTTGGGTTGTTTCCATGTAGTTGGCTATTGTAAACAGTGCAACAAGGAACATTAGGGTGCATGTATCTTATTGAATTATGGTTTTCTTCACACACATCTGTATTTCCCACTTCTAAAACAAGTATCGGAGAAGGCAATAGCAACCCACTCCAGTACTCTTGCCTGGAAAATCCCATGGATGGAGGAGCCTGGTAGGCTGCAGTCCATGGGGTCTCAAAGAGTCGGACACCACTGAGCGATTTTATTTTCACTTTTCACTTTCACACATTGGAGAAGGAAATGGCAACCCACTCCAGTGTTCTTGCCTGGAGAATCCCAGGGACAGTAGAGCCTGGTGGGCTGCTGTCTATGGGGTCGCACAGAGTCAGACACGACTGAAGCGACTTAGCAGTAGCAGCAAAACAAGTATATGTTCTTTTTTAAAATCAGAAAAACATAGATATATTTAAAATTAAAATATGTTAATCTCTAAGAGATTAACAGATAACCTTTACTATATCTACTACTGTAGACAAGAATCCCTTAGAAGAAATGGAGTAGCCATCATAGTCAACAGAAGAGTCCAAAATGCAATACTTGGGTGCAATCTCAAAAATGACAGAATGATCTCTGTTCATTTCCAAGGCAAACCATTCAATATCACAGTAATCCAAGTCTATTCCCTGAAAAGCTAAAGTTGAACAGTTCTATGAAGACCTACAAGACCTTCTAGAACTAACACCTGAAAAAGATATCCTTTTCATCATAGGGGACTGGAATGCAAAAGTAGGAAGTCAAGAGACACCTAGAGTAACAGGCAAATTTGGCCTTGGAGTACAAAATGAAACAGGGCAAAGGCTAACAATTTTTCCAAGAGAACACTCTGGTCATAGCAAATACCCTCTTCTAACAACACAAAAGAAAACTCCACACATGGACATCACCAGATGGTCAATACCAATATCAGATTGATTACATTCTTTGCAGCCAAAGATGGAGAAGCTCTGTACAGTCACCAAAAACAAGACCGAAAGCTGACTGTGGCTCAGATCATGAACTCCTTATTGCCAAATTCAGACTTAAAGTAAAGAAAGTAGGGAAAACCACTAGACCATTCAGGTATGACCTAAATCAAATCCCTTACAATTAGTAACAAATAGATTCAAGGGACTAGATCTGATAGACAGAGTGCCTGAAGAACTATGGACAGAGGTTTGTGACACTGTGTAGGAGGCAGGGATCAAAACCATCCCCAAGAAAAAGAAATGCAAAAAGGCAAAATGGCTGTCTGAGGAAGCCTTACAAGTAGCTGTGAAAAGAAGAGAAGTGAAAGGCAAAGGAGAAGCGAAAGGTAGACCCATTTGAATGCAGAGTTCCAAAGAAGAGCAAGGAGAGATGAGAAAGACTTCCTCAGTGACCAATGCAAAGAAATAGAGGGAAATAATAGAATGGGAAAGACTAGAGATCTCTTCATAAAAATTGGAGATACCAAGGGAACATTTCATACAAAGATGAGCACAGTTAAGGACAGAAATGGTATAGACCTAACAGAAGCAGAAGATATTAAGAGGTGGCAAAAATACACAGAAGACCTGTACAAAAAAGATCTTCGCACCCAGATAACAATGATGGTGTGATCACTCACCTAGAGCCAGACATCCTGGAATGTGAAGTCAAGTGGGCCTTAGGAAGCATCACTATGAACAAAGCTAGTGGAGGTGATGGAATTTCAGTTGAGCTATTTCAAATCCTAAAAGATGATGCTGTGAAAGTGCCGCACTCAATATGTCAACAAATTTGGAAAACTCAGCAGTGGACACAGGACTGGAAAAGGTCAGTTTTCATTCCAGCCTAAAGAAGGGCAATGCCAAAGAATGTTCAAACTACTGCGCAGTTGCACTCATCTCACACGCTAGCAAAGTAATGCTCAAAATTCTCCAAGTTAGGCTTCAACAGGACGTGAACCATGAACTTCCGGATGTTCAAGCTGGATTTAGAAAAGGCAGAAGAACCAGAGATCAAATTGCCAATATCCATTTGATCATAGAAAAAGCAATAGAATTTCAGAAAAACATCTACTTCTGCTGTATTAACTATGCCAAGGCCGTTTACTGTGTGGATCACAACAAACTGTGGAAAATTCTTCAAGAGATGGGAATACCAGACCACCTGATCTGCCTCCTGAGAAATCTGTATGCAGGTCAGGAAGCAACCATTAGAGCTGGACATGGAATAACAGACTGGTTCCAAATCAGGGAAGGAGTACATCAAGGCTGTATATCATCATCCTGCGTATTTAACTTCTGCAGAGTACATCATGCAAAATGCTGGGCTGGATGAAGCACAAGCTGAAATTAAGATTGCTGGGAGAAATATCAATAACCTCAGATACACAGATGATACCACCCTTATGGCAGAAAGTGAAGAGAAACTAAAGAACCTCTTGATGAAAATGAAAGAGGAGAGTGAAAAGACTGGCTTAAGACTCAACATTCAAAAAATGAAGATCATGGCATCTAGTCCCATCACTTCATGACAAGTAGATGGGGAAACAGTGGAAACAGTGAGGGACTTTATTTTAGTGGGCTCTAAGAAGGAAATGGCAACCCACTCCAGTACTCTTGCCTGGAGAATCCCGTGGACGGAGGAGCCTGGTGGACTACAGACCATGGGGTCGCAAAGAGTCGGACACGACTGAGTGACTTCACTTTCACTTTCAAAATCACTCCAGATGGTGACTGAAACTTGCTCCTTGGAAGACAAGCTATGACCAACCTAGACAGCATATTAATAAGCAGAGACATTACTTTGCTAACAAAGATCCTTCCAGTCAAAGTTATGGTTTTTCCAGTAGTCATATATGGATGTGAGAGTTGTACTATAAAGAAAGCTGAATCCTGAAGAATTTGAACTGTGGTTTTGGAGAAGACTCTTGAAAGTCCCTTGGACTGCAAGGATATCAAACCAGTCAATCCTAAAGGATATCAGTCCTGAATATTCATTGGAAGAACTGATGCTGAAGCTGAAACTCCAGTACTTTGGCCACGTGATGGGAAGAACTGATTCATTGGAAAAGACCCTGATGCTGGGAAAGACTGAAGGCATGAGAAGAAGGGGATGGCAGAGGATGAGATGGTTGGATGGCATCACCGACTCGATGGACATGAGTTTGAGTAAGCTCCAGGAGTTGGTGATGGACAGGGAAGCCTGGCATGCTGCAGTCCATGGGGTCGCAAAGAGTTGGACACGACTGAACGACTGAACCTAAGAGAGATCTTCTAATCTTCAGCAGAAACACACCAGTCTTATTTTTAAAGATATTTAACCTTTGCAAGCTCATTCTGTAGAGCAGCTCATTACCAATTGTAACATGCATAGGACATCATCTGATGAATCTAGTTAAAACTCATGCTCTGACTCAGAGATTTGGGCTGGAACTCCAGCTTCTGCATTTCTAACAGACTTCCAGGGGGGTGCTAAGGCTGCTGGTCTGTGGACCACTCTTATAGCCATACTTTCACATCTCTGCCCCACAGTGAACTCACTCCATGTTGGCCTATATCAGGAACCTAACCGGTTCCTCAGCCCATCTCAGCACACATGGTTTTTCTGGTTACTCCAGACCCCTGCTCAGATCCCACACATGCCCTTCATCTAGTCTACCAATGTGTGTTTGACCTCCTGCTAGTAACTCACCCAACCTGTGTGCCCAGGTTCATTTCCATTGGATTCCTCATTCTTACTTTAGGATCTTAGTGATAGAACTTCTAAAAGAGGTCAAAAAGATTTTCTCCCTCTTTGTGCTACATAGAGATGGATGCTTTTTACTCTCAACCAAGTCTTCAAAACATCTATTCCAAACCACTCTCCAGAAGCTCCCCAAGAATTCCTCTCACTCAAACCCCCCTTTGCAGTGACTTCCTCTCTTGCTTTAGAGAGATGTCAAGGGCAATCAGAATAACCTCTTCCCTCTTTCTTCCTCTCAACTTTTAAAGAAATCTATTTCTACATCTGTTTCTATTTCCTTGTTCACGTTAGTGGTATCACTCCTGCTTTCCATGAAAATGTACTGTCTGGCCCCATGATACAACCCTTCATCACCACCTCCAAAACCTTCCTTCCTCATTTCATCCTTTCTTATCGTCTCCAACATATTCCTACCCTCAGCCTACAATTTACAAAGATTCAGTGTTCCACTTAGAAAAAAAATCTTTCATTTGGTTTTAACCAATCCTTTGGACCCCAGTTCTACCTGGATGACTCAGAACAGGCCACTGTGAGCAAAACAAAACCCCTGATGCTAACATCCTACCACACCCCACGTCTGTACTTCCTCCAGCTCCTCATATCAGCAAATGCTCTACCATTGTCCGGTCACTCAGGTCAGAAACCTAGGAGTCATCCTTCATTTGTCTTTTCCCTTGTTTAGCAGATCCTAATTGATCATTCTACCACCAAAACATATCCTTATTCTGACTCTTTCTCTCCGTATTCAGAGCTACCATTCTGGATTAACCAACCCTACCCCTTGCCTGAATGAGTCAGCAACTTCTCACATTCCCAAGATTTAATTTTTTCCTTCCATAGTCTATTCTTGAGGAAGCCAATGAGAATTTGAAAGCTGTCAATCTGAACATGTCACTTCCTTAAAATCCATCAATGATGTCCTCTTGCACTGAGAATATAAGCCAAGTTTCTTCCTTGTCTCTCTGTTTGTCAAGCATCAGATACAATGGCCCTTATTTTGTTCCTTGTTCATGCAACACTCAATCCTGCCTCCAGATATATGCACTTTCTCTTTCCACAGACTAGTATGTGGAACTTCTTGCTTTGTTTTATTTTCATCAGTAGCACTTTTAGTATCTGAAGTTGTCTTGACTGTTTACGTACTCTTCCTCCACACTAGGAGAACTCCCTAATCCTGGGGATCTTACCTGCCTTACTCACCTAGCAGTGAACAAGCACTCATAGACTCTAATTAATGTGGGCTCATTGAACAAATAATGAATGAGTTACTGTGAGTTAGTATACTTCTGGAAGCTACAGCCCAACTCTCTTCCTTATAACGCAATGTAACAAAGTTCTAGAATGAATCATCTGCAACCACTGCTTCCCTTTTTTATTAATACTACCTACCCTATTTTCACTGTGTTGTGACTTTTCCCCTCACCATCCTTTTGAAACTTCACCACTGTGTGCTTTCATGACCACACCCAGCTGCCTTCTAGAGGCCTCAGCCTTCTTACCCACCAGGCACCCGCCATGTCTTTGCCACTGTTGACCACTTCCGTTTTCTTGCAGAATCATGCTTCTCCCAAGGCGTCTGAAAGCCTTCTTCTGTTAACCACATCTTGTCCAACCTCTTTGCTGGATGCTCTTCCTGCTCCTGAACTCCATCCATAGGTAGTCCCAGTTCTTCAACATAAAGCTGTGTTCATATCTTAATTCTATACATTCTCCTTGAGGAACCCATCTCCTAGGACTGCAACCCTTCTTTGCCTATAAGTCTAAGTAGACCCCTACATCTCCACTCTCCTTACAACAAATTTATGTCCCAAACCCACCCTCATGCTATGATTTTCCTTTTTCTGCTAAAGAGCTGCTCTTCTCAGAGGATCAAAACACTACAGTTCTCTCTAAGACCTCTCAACTCTCACCACCTTATTCAGTCTGTACTATCTGTGGATTCTTCCTCTGAAATGGTTATCTTCATCCTTATTTCTACTGCCTACACTCTTAATACCAGCAATTCAAATAAACAAAAGTTCACTACCTAATTTCCTAGTCTATGAGTCACCTTCTCCCAAGTTACTTCCATCCAGGACCCCTTGAACAAATGGCTACACATTGCCTCCAAAGAAAAAGGGAAAGCTCAAATTCCTTAGTTACTAATTCAGTATAAACAGAGCCACAAGCCAATTTTCTAGATTTTTCTTGATATGTCCGCTTTCTTACTTTTTATGATATTAAGTACAACTGTGGCCTCATCACAGGGATCATCTATACAATTCATTCATGTTAAGCTTTATAAACAGACGCTTTGCCCCAGAGGGCATGATTGGGTCTTGACTTTTGTGCCCCTGCGTGAGACCTAGCTCAGGAGTTGGTCAGTTAAAGTTGGTCCAGCCAATTTCTTTTGAAGCAGAAGCCTTCTGTGTCCATGTGCAAAACAGAAGAACCAGACAATACATAAATGTAAATGAATTAATTACAATCATTAATAAAGATTATTGAAATCTCTGCAAATTTAACAATATTAACAACTATGTGTACAATCAATTGAAATTTTTAAGTTATATTCTCTCACTGGCAAAAAATTTTTTCAAGTGTAGACTATATTCAACTTTTCAACTCCATAAAGCCTATCTCATCCTTAAAGAGTGTTCTCTTGTTTTCTATCCCATTTCTAATTATCAGCTGTTTATCTTTTTCTCTGCACTATCAAGAGTCTTGAAAGAAGAGTCTACACTCTTGTTTGTGATTAAAACACTGACACAGATTGATCTCACAGTTCTTCAGTTATGACACAGTGGGCACACAGTAAATGTCGAATATGTGAGTGAATGAATACATGGGCTCATGTTCTCCCTCATTACTACAGCTTCAAATGCCCCCAGACAAGTTCATGACTCCAAAACCTCAAACTCCATTTTGATTCTTCTTTGTTCCAGTCCTGTAGATTCCTAATTCCTACTGAGCAATCACTCCTAGATTCCTAACTAGGACTTTAAATTCAATATTCTTCCATTTAAATGCATTATCCTTTCCACTAACTGGGCTGCAGATTTTTGTATTTCTTACACTCATCAACAAAATGGTCATTGGAATTCCAGGTTGCTATGTCAGAAACTGGAAATCATCTTCGATTTCTTAATGAAAAGATTGAGTCTTTCTCCTAAAAGTATCTGTCAAATCTGTCTCCTACACTCTCTGCCTTGGTAAATCCTACCCATCTTTCAAGGTTTCACTCAGTTATCACCACCTCCAGGAAGTCTACCCTAAACAGCCCATTTTCCCTTCTTAATCTGCCCATCAGAACACTCAGCAGTCACAGGGTATTGAAATCATCAGCTTACAAGCTCTCTGAGGGCAGAAAGTAAGGTGTAGTTACTTCTCATTTTAGCAGATTCAGACATATGATGCACCTTCTATAGATATTTCTTCAACTGTTGACTGAAATGGACTCTCACCTGCCTCACCTTGACGGCTGTGATTCTGTTACCTCTCGCCTGGATTACAGTAATGAGCTTTACTGCCACTATTCTCCCAAATATGCTCTGTCAGCTCCAAATACCCACACTGTGGTCAGAATGAGCTTGTAAAATGCTAATGCAAACCATTCACAGAGAGGCCTAGAGAGCCAGAGGAACAGGAAGGAAGGCGTAACAGAAAGAGCAATTGTTTATCCAACTGGATCACTCACTGTGGCAGGAAACAAGTGACCAAACTGGGTCACTGAGTCTTCTGTTTTTATGTTGACTCATTTACTAATCCAAAGACGACTGGAAAGTTATCTTCCCATGTGTCAGGTTACTGCCAAAAAAGAAAAATCCACAGTGATGTTGGATCTGCTATTCTCCTTCTGAATGACTACTAAAACAAAATTCTTTTCAGAAGACAAAGAAAAGCCTTAAAGATTTTGATATCTTTGGTTGTTGGCCATAGAGACGTGGAGTCCGAAGAAGAAAAATAGACATTCATGGAGATTTGGGAGGATAGGAAATTCACTTCTTCTGCTTTTTCTCTTCCATGTTGAACCAATCAGAATAGCTATGTTATTAATGCTGCCGTAACAAACAACCCCAAACCCCAATGGTTTAAAACAGCAAACATTTATTTCTTGCTCACACGACACTTTCATTGTAGGTTGACTGTAGGATCTTCATATTTCTGATATCCTCACTTTGGAAACCCTCGAGACTGATATAGGAAACATACTATCCAATGAAAACATAATGCAGTTTTCTGACAGCAGAAATTAACACAACACTGTAAATCAACTATTCTTCAATAAAATAAATTTTTAAAAAAACATAAAGCAAGTCATATGTACATTTAAAATTTTCTGATAGTCATATTTTAAATAGTAAAAAGAAACAGATGAAATTAAGACTGTTTTCATTCAACCCACTGTATTCAAAATAGTATCTTTTAAACAAGTAATAAATGGAAGAATTATTAGTGAGATATTGACAAGCTCCGGGGAGTACTAAGTCCTTGAAATCTGATATGTCTTTTACACTTACATCTCAGTTTGGCCTCGCCACTTTCGAGTGCTCAGGGGCTCTATGTGACTACACAGAGGCTACAGGGTGGATCTGGACACTGATAAGAGAAAAGAGAACCCCAAAGGGCTCACACCACATCGAACCTGCCACATGACAACACCCAACCCTGAGGGGCTGAGAAGTGAGGTCCTTCCAGGTTTCCAGAAGAGAGAGAGCTGAGCTGATAGAGTGAGCAGCCTTCAGGACTGCCACATATGCCTTCCAGAAATAACGTCTTCCTGTCATAATCATAGCTACTGTAACCATTATGTTGGAAAGCTGGTCTCCTAGGAGGCAGTCATGATAAGCCCCACTCCCATAACCCATTTGAATCAGTTCTCTGGGACTACATCTTTCTCCACTCTTGATGGACGATCAGGCAGGTTCCATCATATTTTCAGTCTCCAGGGTAATGAAAAATCCTCCAGTTACTTCAAGTCACAAAACCATCTCAACTGGGTAATTAAAATGCAGTACATTACTCCGTACAGTACTTCAAAACTCATCTAGAGGTAAGGAGGCTGCCTTCACAGATCAGTCCTGGGGGACTTGAGAGCTCTGCAGGAGAAAGGGTGACGGTGGGTAAAGTCCTCTCCCTTTCCTTGCCCTGTAGCCCTGCCCCTGCTTCCTCCAGCTCCTCCAGAAGTAAAAGGCGTTGGGGGAAGTAGGAGGCAAGGGAAGGAAAGGTTTTGCCTTCTGGTTACCAATCTTATCTTGCATTACTCTCCTCTCAACTTGTACAAGTTCAAAGCTGCCTCTTCAGGGGGGTTTTGGTGGGCTCCCAAAGACACTGCCCTCACAGACACCTCCAGCAACATTAAGATGAGCTTCTCATGAGGCCTGCCATGTGTGTTCCCATGGCTGGCTGCCTACATTTCTCCTTTTGCCCATGAGAATCCGATGGTCTATTCTATTTGTTGAGGTCATGTTCCTTCCGTTCAGGCAGTCCCCTCTGGCAGAATTTTTTAAAGCCCCACGTGGCCTTCTGCCTGTGGCCCACACTGGGACACACTCATTCAAATAGCCATTGCCCTAGCGATCCAGGAGCAGAGCCCAATTCCAGTATAACCTTTGCTCCTTGCTCTTGCCACCAGGACACACCAGTCATAGCCTCTGGCCTTAGGCTATATTTCCAGGTGTGATCTGCCATCAACTTCTGGGCTACACAGATTCCACCAGATTCAGGTCAAGGTGAGAGTCTTCTTAAAGGCCTTCACGGTCTACTTGGGGTGAAGGGAAGTACCCTCATGGAGTGAAAAGGAAAAATTCCACTGCACTGCAAGTGCTTTCCCCAAAGAAACAGTCTTCCTGATTTCCAAATGATATTTCTAAATTCTTCCTATTTAGATCTCCTAGACAGGAGAAGAACAAAGAGTCCTACATCTGGCTTTTGTCTACCTTTTGCAAGTCTAGCGTTGTTCTGACGTGGGAGTACAGTACCAGGACATTTTAAGGGCATCACCCAAATAGAAAAAAAGGATCCCATTTTAACTGTTGCTAAACTACTGTATATTGACCATTCATGCCCACCTCAGTCATTTCACTTCCATGATTTTATTTAATTGTCATGTGAATGGTACAATGTCAATGTCAACCTCTCCACAATTCAGATGTACATCCAAGGCTCAGAGAGGTTAGGATTTGGTAAAGGAAGTCTGGCATTTGATCTGCCTACTCAGCTCAGTTCAGTTCAGTCGCCCAGTCATATCCAACTCTTTGCGACCCCATGAACCGCAGCATATCAGGCCTCCCTGTCCATTACCAACTCCTGGAGTCTACCCAAACCCATGTCCATTGAGTCAGTGATGCCATACAACCATCTCATCCTCTGTCATTCCCTTCTCCTCCTGCCCTCAACCTTTCCTAGCATCAGGGTCTTTTCAAATGAGTCAGCTCTTTGCATCAGGTGGCCAAAGTATTGGAGTTTCACCATCAAAATCAGTCCTTCCAATGAACACCCAGGACTGATCTCCTTTAGGATGGACTGATCTCCTGGCAGTCCAAGGGACTCTCAGGAGTCTTCTCCAACACCACAGTTCAAAAGCATCAATTCTTCAGCACTCAGTTTTCTTTATAGTCCAACTCTCACATCCATACATGATCACTGGAAAAACCATAGCCTTGACTAGATGGTCCGTTGTTGACAAAGTAATGTCTCTGCTTTTTAATATGCTGTCTAGTTTGGTCATAACTTTCCTTCCAAGGAGTAAGTGTCTGTTAATTCCATGGCTTCAATCACCATCTGCAGTGATTTTGGAGCCCCCAAAAATAAAGTCAGCCACTGCTTCCAATGTTTCCACATGTATTTGCCATGAAGTGATGGGACTGGATGCCATGATGTTAGTTTTCTGAATGTTGAGCTTTAAGCCAACTTTTTCATTCTCCTCTTTCACTTTCATCAAGAGGTTCTTTTGTTCTTCTTCACTTTCTGCCATAAGGGTGGTATCATCTGCATATCTGAGGTTATTGATATTTCTCCCAGCAATCTTGATTCCAGCTTGTGTTTCTTCCAGCCCAGCGTTTCTCATGATGTACTCTGCATAGAAGTTAAATAAGCAGGGTGACAATATACAGCCTTGATGTACTCCTTTTCCTATTTGGAACCAGTCTGTTGTTCCATGTCCATTTCTAACTGTTGCTTCCTGACCTGCATACAGATTTCTCAAGAGGCAAGTCAGGTGGTCTGGTATTCCCATCTCTTTCAGAATTTTCCACAGTTTACTGTGATCCACACAGTAAAGGCTTTGGCATAGTCACTAAAACAGAAATAGATGTTTTTCTGGAACTCTCTTGCTTTTTCGATGATCCAGCTGATGTTGGCAATTTGATCTCTTGTCCCTCTGCCTACTGACTATGGATAAAATCCCTTTTTGTAGTAGGGGTAGAAAAATTCACCATTATTTAAAATTATTCAACTTCAGTGGGTTGATCATTAGACGTGTGCTGCTGGGAGGAACTTCAGGCTTCCTTGTCTGATCATGAAGCCAAACACACTTCAATTTTAATGTGGGCTCACCAGCTAACTCAACATTTCTCTCTCATTCTGACCTTTCTTGGAAGTGTGTTCAGCTTCAAGATTTGTGCATATCAGACAATCTATTTCCTCTGAACCACCATTCAAAGGGAACTTGATTATTGAAATTACAGGAAACATTTGACTGAACAAAACCCAACTGACCAGAACTTCAAAATAACAGGAACTCTCTTTTATATTCCAGTCTAAAATAAAGCAGCAAGTCACAAGATAGCAGGTCAACGTGAGAGACTGGGTGCGAAGCAGGGGCATAGGGTATTTAAGAGAAAGTTTCCTAGTAGTTGCAGTGTGCGGGCTTTTCATTGCCGTGGCTCCTACTGGTGCAGAGCACAGGCTGTAAGTCCACAGGTTTCAATGGTTGTAGCTCGCGAGCTCAGAAGTAGTAGCTCATGGGCCCTAAAGTGTGCGGACTTCAGTAGTTGCATCACAAGGGCTCAGTAGTTGTGGCTCATGGGCTTAGTTGCTCCATAGCATGTGGCAAGTTCCCAGACCAGGGGTTGAGCCTGTGTCCCCTGCATTGGAAGGTGGGTTCCTAACCACTAGATCACCAGAGGAGTCCAGTAGGTACACTTTTTTGTCTGGCTTTTTTCACTCACCACAATTTATTTTGACATTCATCCCATGTTGAATGTCATGACTTCCCTCGTAGCTCAGTCAGTAAAGAATCTGCCTGCAATGCAGGAGACCCAGGTTCAATTCCTGGGCCAGGAAGATCCCCTGGAGAAGGAAATGGCAACCCACTCCAGCATTCTTGCCTGGAGAATCCCATGGACAGAGGAGTCTGGCAGGCTACACAGTCTTTGGGGTCATAAGAGTCAGACACGACTTAGCGACTAAACCAACACCACCATGTTGAATATTCATTTCTTTTTATTGCTGAGTAATATTCCCTGGTATAAGTATACATAATTTGTCTCTCTATTAACCTTTTATTGTGTATTTGGGTTGTTTCCAGTTTTCGATTACTACAAGTAAAGCTGTTTTGAACATTCATATATAAATTTTGTATAGTCATATGCTTTCATTTCTCTTGAAATATATCCAGGAGTGGACTGGCTGGTGTATGTTCAACTTTTTTTAGGAGCTCTCAAACTGTTGTCCAGAGTGGTTGTAATAATTTTACTTTCCCACCAGCAGCATACAAGAGTTTCAGTTCCTCTGCACTTAGCCCACACTTGGAGTGGTCAGTCTTTGTAATTCTAGACTTTCTACTAGAAATGCCTTAGCATCTCATTGCAGTTTTCATTTGCATTTCCCTCATGATGCTGAGCATCTTTTCATGTGCTTACTTGCCAACCATATGTCTTCAGCACAATGTCCCCCCTTTTATTATGTTTTGAAAGTTAAAGTCACTCACTTTCGTGTCCAACTCTTTCCGACCCCATGGACTATACAGTCCATGGAATTCTCTAGGCCAGAATGTTGGAGTCGTAGCCTTTCCCTTCTCCAGGGGATCTTCCCAACCCAGAGATCGAACCCAGGTCTCCCACACTGCGGATGGATTCTTTACCCGCTGAGCCACAAGGGAAGCCCAAGCCTATTCCTTCTTCAGTGGATCTTCCGGACCCAGGAATCAAACTGGGGCCTCCTGCACTGCAGGCGGATTCTTTACCAACTGAGTTATGTTTTAGTTTCTTATTATTGACAAAGCATGGCTTTTGAGCACATAGTAATTTTTCCTGTGCATCCACCCAGTGATCTCAGTAGTTAGGTTTAAAAAGTTTAAATACTCACATAAGCATACAAATAAATATATATACTGCATATGTGTCCATATATAGACACATACACAGTAGTCAACTCAGGAAATGTTTTGCCACATGTAACATTAAGAATACAATCCTCAAAAGCCTCAAAACCAGTATCAGGAGGGCAGAGCTATTTGCCTAGCTGTATCTAACCTTAGAGGTTTTCCTTACGAAAAGCCTAGAAGGTAGCCGTGGCCTGACAGGAAACGGCTGCAATTGACAGGGCAGGCGGGTGGGTGGAGTAAGCCAGGTGTTGCCTTAGCAACAAGATAAAGAGCAGAAAGGCAGTGAGAGCAAGATCTACCCACTACAGAACAGAACACTCAAGCCCGGGGATTCAGAAGCCAGGCTGATCTGTGTTTGAATCTCCTTGGGCGACCACCTTGGGGCCCTTCCCCAATATGACTAAACACATTTCCTTCATTTGCAAACTGGGGACACAACCCAATAAATAACCCATTTCCAATCATTCCTCCACTCTGTGCCACAGGGAACACTTCTAGACTGTGCAACTTCTCTCTTCTTTCCAATCAAAGTAAGGTCTTCCATTACTTGTAGATTGAGTATAAGGAAGCTAATTTTTTTTGAGGACTTATCAGATCAATTTGAAAAAGACGATGCAAAATAACATTCACTTAGAAAAAGGCAGACATGGAGTCACAGCATGGTTGGGTTAATTCAAAGTGTGGCCATTCTACTATAAACTGCTATTAACTATAGTGAAATGATGCAAGTTCAAATCAAAACCTGGACTCAAATATATCCAAATTTTAGAAAAAAGTGAATTGCACAAATCAAGTGGAAAACTCGTGTGGTATGTAGCCAAGTTCCTAGCATTCATAGTCAGCACTAATTAAACTCCAGCTCTTATGAAGGGGAAATTGAAAGTAGGGGTTAAAAGCATGAACTCTGGGGTCAGCCCGACCTGGCTAGAATTTCAACTTGGACAATTCCTAGCTGTGTGTCCTTGGACAAGTCTTATCACCATTTCAGGCACAATTTTCTCATCTATAAAATGGGAATAATATGAGATAAACCTCCTAGATTTATTATCAACATTAGCTGAGTTCATATCTGCAGAGTCTTTAGAACGGTGGTAGCAGAGAGGAAATGTTTGCTGTTACAGCTGCAGTGATCTCTCTAAGCTCAAGACAGTGTATCTGGAGCCTCCTGTTGTGACTAGTAACTAATTCGTTCACATTACTTACTAACAGCTATTTATAGTGCACCTGCTACACAAGTGTTAGGAAGGATTGAAAGAGTTGTAAGACACAGACACTTCTCTGACCCCAAAGAACACAAACCCTAAAACAGGAAGCAGAGTTGGTAACTTCAGCCAACACAGTAAGCAACTGTTCATAAATGCCTGATGCAAGAAGATAATGGAGAAGTTCAGAGGTGTAAGGTCGACCACAGCCGTGGAGAGAGGAATATGAGAGAAGGGTGAGGCGCTAAGGAATCCAGCTGGACCCTGAAGGATGAAGAAGAATGAGGGGGCCAAAGAGAAAAGGAGCAGAGAGTGTTCTGGGCCTCGGGGGTCCCTTGGTGGTGCTGGTCTCTCAGGATCAGAGAGAGGGCAGGTGTCCAGAGATGGGGGCAAATGAGCAGTTACTTAGGAAAGGTACAGGGGGCCAGCTCTTGAAAAGTCTTTAAAACTAAGTTTTAATGTCTACACTAGAAGTAGTGGGGATTCAAGCACTTTATTGGTAGTTTTTAACTTTAATGTTGATTAAAATTACCAATCTTGTTTTTGTTAAAAAGTAGATAGGCAAAACTTTAGATCCCACTGCACACTTAGGAAATCAGAATTCCTGATGTGGAGGCTCAGGGAAAGAATTCCACAGGCTGTTCTGATATAAACCAGAAGTTGAAATCCATTGCTACAAAGCCTTAAAAACTTGGATTACCACGACAACTTCCCTGGTAGAGGGGTCAGGAGGAAGAAAACTAGGATTTGCTGAGCTCCCACGCATGCCAGGGGACTCACACGTATTTTTCCATTGAGTCCTAACAACAGTCCAGTGAAGGGGTACTTTCTGATTCTCATTTCAGGGATAAAGAAGTCAATACTCAGATGTGTAAGTCACAGAAGTGAAGTGAAAGTCTCTCAATCGTGTCTGACTCTTTGCGAACCCATGAACTATACAGTCCATGGAGTTCTCCAGGCCAGAATACTGGGGTGGGTAGCTGTTCCCTTCTCCAGGGGATCTTCCCAACCCAGTGACGGAACCCAGGTTTCCCACATTGCAGGCAGATTCTTTACCAGCTGAGCCACAAGGGAAGCCTATAAATCACAGTGGGGGTTTTCAAAGCCAAGTCCCAGGAGTTAGAATGACTGTACTCTGTACTGTATCACCTGATTGCCCCAGAAACACCCGTACATCTTTCCCCTGTACCTTAGTGCAGTTCAAAGTCCAGTAGCAAAAGTGGCACCGGAAACACTCTCCCCCATCCCCATTTCTCTCTTCCAGTGAAATCTGAGTTTACCTTCCCTTTGCCCTGAAGCTGAGCCAAAATCACTGAGGGCCATCATTTCAAATGGAGTTTATTCTTATAATCAAGCTTATTCCAACTTCCTTTTCCTTCCACTCTTTTCTCTGTGACATCTCCTAATCTATTCTAAGCAGTTTTGTTTTGTAAAGTTTCTGGTGTACAGCGTTATAGTTCAACATCTATATACACTACAGAATAATCACCATGAATCTAGTTGCCATCCATTACCATCCAGCTGACTCTCCTCACCCGTTTTATCCAACCCATAACCCACTTCCCCTGTGGTGACCACTAATCTGATCTCTGTATGTAAGAGATTTTGTTGTATTTTGCTTTTTTAACTTTAGATTCTGCATATGAGTAAAATCAGACTGTATTTGTCTTTCTCTGACTTATTTCAAGCAGTGTAATACCCTTAATGTCTATCCATGTTATTGCAAATGACAAGATTTCACTCCTTTTTATGACAGAGTAGCATTTCATTATATATATACATCATATCCTCTTTATCTATTCATCAATTGGTGGGCACTGAGGTTGCTTTCAGATCTTGGTTTTTGTAAATAATACTGCAGTGTACATGGGGAAGAACCCTATGCAGTCATGAAACTTCTTATTCGGAGCAGGACATGAAATGGAACATGAAATCTTAAATAATTCTTTCTGTGGTTTTATTTTTACCCTGAGGGTAACATAGGTGGTAGCCGGGGATGGGAGGGGGTTTGTCTATAGGGGACTTCACCTGAAATCCACAGGAAATGATATGGATGCACTGTTTAGCTCTCTCACCAGCAAGCATTGGGAAACTGGTTGTTCTTTTAATCTAAGCCTGTTCTTCATTCTGGTTTTGAAAGACATCTCCCATTGGTAGGATTTTAGCCACTCTGTGTGTACCTATGTGTCTGCAAGAGACACCTAACATCTTTCCTTAAATTAGTCTTGGGATTTCCACCTGTAAGATTCTCACCTCACGAACTAAAATTCTCTCAGTTGTGTCAGACTCTTTGTGACCCCATGGACTGTAGCCTGCCAGGCTCCCCTGTCCATGGAATTCTCCAGGCAAGAATACTGGAGTGGGTAAGCTGTTCCCTTCTCCAGGGGACCTTCCCAACCCAGGGATTGAACCCAGGTATCCTGCATTGCTGGCAGAGTCTTCACCATCTGAGCCACCAGGGAAGTCCAAGAATACTGGAGTGGGTAGCCTATCCCTTCTCCAGGGAATCTTCCTGACCCAGGTTTTGAACCAGGGTCTCCTGAATTGCAGACAAATTCTTTACCAGCTGAGCCACTAGGGAAGCCCTCATCTTACAAGTCCTCCTTCCAGTTTTTGTTTTCCAGAAGGGTGTTAGATTTAGCAGAATTAATGCTTTATTTTTCTGACTTGCTGTCAGTTACATGATGTAAGAATCCATATTCCCCCTTTACATATATTCTTCTAATTATCTTATAAATTATTCTTTTCCAATTTTTTTCTCCCCACTCTAAATTGGAATCTTGGGTGAATGCTGAGCAGCCCTTTTCCCAGCTTCTTATGTTCTTCAAACGGAAAGACAGGTAGTACATTCCTTCACCCTCATCACTGAGGCCAATATTCATCACTCTGGGGCTCTGCCCTGTGTGGTTTGCTTATTTATGCACTGAAAGGCTGATTATTTACTAGTAGTAAAGAATATGACTGCCAATGCAAGAGATGCAAGAGACTCAGGTTGGATCCCTGGGTCTCTACTCTAGGGTTTGGGAAGATTCCCTGGAGTAGGAAATGGCAACTCTCTCCAGTATTCTTGTCTGGAAAGTTCTATGGACAGAGGAGCCTGACAGGCTACAGTTTATGGGATTGCAAAGAGTCAGACACAACTGAACCATTAAGCATGCTCACACAGATGATTTCTGAGCCAAAGCAATTCAGACATAATATCTATGCATGCTCAGTCACTCAGTTGTGTCTGACTCTTTGCAACTCCATGGGCTATAGCCCACCAGGCTCCTCTGTCCATGGGATTTCCCAGTCAAGGATACTGGAGTGGATTGCCATTTCCTACTCCGGGATAATATCTATACCTATACCCTACATATCTACTTTGGCAAGTGATAACCTTCATTCCAATTGCCCCCATTAGGAAGCCATAATGATGTTTTTAATTCTTTGCAGACCACAATATTCAAATGTGTAATGCAAATTGTGTAATGAAAATTCCAGGGGATGACAATCACTTAGACTACAGAGTGAATAAGGCCCCCTGAAGTTGAGCAGTGCACATCCTGCCCAACAATACTGAGCAGCCTTTCAGTGAGAAACTTCTTTCCCCCTAATGTAAATAGTTTTCAGCATTCTTAATAGGTAATGACTATGTATGGACCCTTTTGCTTGCCTAAACATTATAATCAAGTTCTCATAAGTTAAAAATTACTGGGACTTCACTAGTGGTCCTGTGGTTAAGAATATGCCTTGCAATGCAGGGGACATTTATTTGATCCCTGGTTGGGGAACTAAAATCCTACATGCTGAGCAGCAACTAAGGCCACAACTAGAGTCTGAGTGCTACAATGAAAGATCCTGTATGATGCAATGAAGATCCCACATGCCACAACTAAGACCCGATGCAGCCAAATAAATAAGAAAAGAAAAAAGTGTATAATGCAAGTAATTTATTTTTTTAATCACTGATAAAGGTTTAGGGACTAGAAAGATGTCCATATATCTTTCTAGTCCCTAAGCCTTATCTTTATTTTCCCTATCGTCTTGCTCCCTAGAATACACTGACTTTGTTTTTTAAACAATTTTAAATTCATAGGGATGACTTGATAGATGACAGACGGTGTGGAAATCAGTAAGGGAAAGTAGGTGGTAGAAAAGAAGAGTCACAACAGGCAAAACGTCAGAGTCATCACACCAAGATGACACTCAACATGATAAAATTTATTTCAAAACTTAAAATTGACTACACATTAATAAATACTTCTAACATGAATGTAGAAAAACTACTGTGCATGTTCTAATACAGTTTACTAAAGAATCACAGAAAAGGTAGTCTTTTACCTCTTGGCCAATGAGAAAACAATCCGAGGGTAAGAATAGCCTCAAGGATATTGTGTGGAATTGGGGGAGGGAAAAAGGAGCTGATAAAATCAAGAAGAACTTTCTACTCTTCTTTCCTCACTAGGGCCTTAAAATTAAAAATCTAAACAAACATATTTAATTTCTTTCTCAATTTTGGTTTAGAATCATTAGTTGGCAGACAGGATAAAAAAAACTGGAAACAGGTACACAATCTGAATCTAGATCAGATCCCTCTGAATGATGGTGGGCCCATGAGGCCCCTTGTTGGCCAAGCAGGAGATGGGACAGCTTGTGCTTAAAGCACATGCTTTAAGGCATGACCACAATCTCAACAACTTGAGAACTGAAGGCACAGTGTGATGTGACACCCGCCTCCATGTGCAAGCTAAGTCCTTCCAGAGCTGTCTTTGTATAAACTCATCATCCTGTCAGCTGGCCTGTGATCTAGACCCTCCACCTTCTGGAGCTGGAGTGGGGGTGAGGGTGGGGAGGGGTTGGGGGAGGGGACATTTCAATCAGGCAGCTGTCCAGCCCCCTCACTCAAGCAGAGACCCCACAGAGAAAACCCCTCTGGCCACTTTTTTCTGTAAACACTCAAATGAAGCAGAATCTCACAGTTTTGGAGTTCCTGCTCCTAATTAGAAATGCTCTCTGGAAAGAGGCAAAGATAGCTTCTTGTCTGACCAACCCCCAGTAGAGTGCAAACGCCTGCTCTGGGAGGCCTCAGGAAGAGGAGAGGACCCTCAGCTACCCCTGGCTTCCTCGGGTCTTTTTCTCAGAAGACAAAACTTTCCAGACTGAAGTCACAAGGCTTCAAGCTAAAAACCACCACTGCAGTGTGGGCTGTCAGGAAGTTTCCGGGTAAGGCAAAGAAGGAAGAAGAGGGTTCTCCTTGGTGTTGATACATGAACTTGTGCCAAGAGCAGGAGAAGGCAGCAAAAGGGAACAAAAGAGGCTTGTGCTACTGCTTAGTACAGATGAGCAATGGCTTTAAAGGGAACAGTTGTTTCAGGTTCTGAAGGCCAGGACTTGGTCATGGAGGGACTCCTGCTGCCCTGCCATGGGTATTAGTTTGGCAGGCTTTTGAAGCTAGGGAGGACAGGACTCCCCTAGTTCAACTCCTTCATTTTCCAGAGGAGGAACCTGAGGCCTGAGAGGGTAGGTAGCATCCCCAGGCTACACAGCTTGGCATGTCTGCCCAGGGGACACA
Source organism: Dama dama (assembly GCF_033118175.1). NCBI lineage: Eukaryota > Metazoa > Chordata > Mammalia > Artiodactyla > Cervidae > Dama > Dama dama. The sequence continues at coordinate 38,679,921 of NC_083691.1, forward strand.
GAGAGTGGCAGAGAGGCTTCAGCGAGTGGTGTGGTCAGTGTGGGCAAACATCACGCGGCATGTGGTTAGTTACATTCAGGACCCCCGAGGATGACAATATCCCACCCCTGGGCCTTCTGTTGCAGAAGTGGCCAGGCCCTGGACTGAGCTTATCCATGTGGTTCCCTCAGGAGGGAGTGTCTTCACTTCCCCGTCCGGGAGGCCACCTGGATGGCTTTGATCCACTCGATGCGCTCCTTGGGGGTGGCTGCTTGCAGGAAATAGTGAACTTCATCAGCCGTGATGATCTCAAAGAGGTTCTCTTCTTCACTCTTCTTGCCTGGTGAGAGAGAAAGTGATGACAGTGAGCATGGGTACCAGAAAGGCCACCGAGCTCACCCTCCTTCTGCAAGCAATGAAATCCCCATTTTCCAAGTGTTCTAAGGAAATTAAATGTGATTTTCAAACTTACCAATATTGTATGCTTATACATTTATATATGTATGATTTATATATATATATATATATAGTATAGACAGGTATGTAGTATGATTGTGTTTGTGTGTTTAAGAAGTAAGTATAACACTCAAGGAGAAACATTTTCTTTCATAAGCAAACTAAATTTCTCATTTGTGCACTCAGTGTATAATGAGTAACCTATAATAGTGTCCGTGAGTACCTTTCCTCCACTCACAATATAAACCAACAGCTGGACCTCAATATCAGCTTTCTTAAAAAATAAATTAAAAAAAAAAAAAAGATATGCCACCAGTACCATCAGTGTAGTCTAAACTAATTTTTTATCAAGCCCTAAGTGAGCATCTCTACTGAAAGATTAGAAGGCAGAAAACTGGCCAATACTGTAACAAGACTCAAAACACATCCATCTCAGATCAAAAAGGAGCACACTCCCCACCCTGACAGTGAAGGATGACTCTAAGGGGAGAGGGGAGGGAGCAGATCCAGGAATAGTTAAAATCTAGGCATTTGCAGCTGCAGCATTTCCAGTCCACCTCTATAGTATCACTAGCCCAAAATGACAAAGAGAAACCAGGCTCTGGGGGTCTGAACTGCATCTCCTGCTGACACTACTCACTCATTCCTACACCCGAGAAGACAGTCATTTCATCACCAAATCATAGACTTGTGATCAGCTGGTAGGACTCCATCATTCTCAGAGAAGGAGCCAAGACCCAGATTAGTTAGGCAACTCACTCAAAATTGTGCCCCTAACTAAGTAACCTAGACCTAACATAACCCCAGAGCACTTCCCGTTCCCCACACTGCCTCCCGGCACAAATGTTCCTCTTGTTGTGGGACATTTCCTGGTCTGTAAAGGTGCACTTTGAGGAAGGTTGGGCTCCATCACAGGCATCAGGAGGTAAAAAGTCTCCCCACCCAAGCCGGTTCTGAGGTGACGGGTTTTTCTCAGCATTGTGTTAGGATTTATTCAAGGCATCCACAAAACCACTACAGCTCCCCAAGACCCAGAGAGCCAGGGCAGCAGTTGAGAGAGAACAGCTTTGGTTCTCTCTGAAGTTTTCAGACAGTGAACTCATTCATGCCTGAGTAAGGGAGTGAGTGAGGGACTGGCTGCTGTTGGCTCAGGGTGCACAGGTGTGGGAAGGGAGCCCAGAGAGACACACCTGTCTCTCCCCAAAATTCATTCTTACCATCTGGGTTGCTCTCCACTGAGGTCACCACACAGCCTCTCAAGTGAATTGCTCCCAAGGGATCGTCCCCCTGAAGGAGAAAGAAGTCCTTCATTATGTTTCCAAAGTAAAATATAGGCTTATACTTGATCCTCTTGGTGCAAAAGCCACACAGGTTCACTGTGGTTTAGAGAAGAGTGGAAGGAGATTAAAGGGAACCCGTTCTGGATCCTCCACCCCTCTTCCCACTTCACACAGCGGGGAGGCGGGGAGGACGAGGAGACGCAAGTCAACCTGAGCTTCACGTCTGGAGGAAAGTGGCAGCCGGGGCAGGTAGGGAGGCAGAACCATCACACCCCCTGGGAGAATGGCCAGGTGTTTCCAGAGTCCTTTGGCCCCAAGCAACAGACATAGTAGTAGAACCCGCAGAGGAGGGAGTCAAGAAAGCCCTGCAGAAGCTGAGGACCCAACCCAGATAGACATGACTCAACTTATTAAGGAAAAAGCCCTCTTCTGAATAGTCAACAGCCTACACGATTGGGCTCAAAAGATGCTCTCATCGAAATAGGCCTCGAAGAGGAATCATCACTTTTTTGCACATTAAACCAAGAGCACAGTGTTGGGTTGGTTGAGTTCCTCTGAAAATATCAGCTTGGGATAAATAATAAAAAATTATGTTGTGTTGATCAAATAAATGACCATATAATGATATTTTCTTCCATCCCCTGAGATTCTACTGGCCTCAAAGCCTAAGGTCTCAGATCTTTGCAATAAGAAGGGGTTGGAAAAGGTAGAGGAGGGTGAAGACAGAGGGTGCAAAGCAGGAAGGGCCTGGGCAGCCCCGTGATTAGGAGCAGCGCAAGCTTTTCGTGGGAGGGTTTATGGAGCACCATTTCTCACCCCAGCAGGGTCGTAGTAGTGCAAATAGGCAGGGTCTTCTCTCAGGATGAACTTCCTCACTTTCCAGTTCTTCCGCCTATGGCCCTATATCCAGGGTCAACATAGGAAACAGAAGGATGAGTTTTTAGCCTCACTCAATACACATCCCACAGGATAAGTCTTGTTGAATTGAAAGAAGAAAAAAATAAAGACATTCTATCTCCAGGAAAATCCAGGCCACAACCCAGGCCTTGTCAGAGATAGCACTAGAACCTATGAACAATTTAGATGTTATTAAATTGTGGGTTAAATTATTTCTAAGATCATCTCACAGCTTTAGCATCATATAAGACAGCACCATGTATAACATGCTATGTTAGGTAATGTGGGGCTATCAAGAGATCTAAGACATGGCCCTGCTCTTCAAAGAGTTTATAATCTATGTGGAAATATAAAATAGCAAATGTCCAAATCAAATAATCTCTATAGATAAGAGTTTTTCAAAGGATTTTTCATTTTATTTTACGTATGATAATGTAAATGTCCATGGTACCCTCTGCATACATCTCACCCTCTCCTCCCCTCTCCTCATGTCCATAAGTCTATTCTCTATGTCTGTTTCTCCATTGCTGCCCTGCAAATAAATTCTTTGGTACCATTTGTTTAGATTCCATATATATGGATTCAAAGGATTTTTTCTTAATTTACTATTTATTTATTTGGAAACTTCATTTGTTTTTTTTTAAATTTTCATTGAAATATAGTTATTTGCAGTGTTGTGTTAGTTTCCGGTATACAGCAAAGTGATTCAGTTATACACACACATGTATATTATTCTTTTTTAGATACCTTTCCATTATAGCTTATTACAAGATATTGAGTATAGTTCCCTGTGCTGTTCAGGAGGTCCTAGTTTCAAAGGATTTAAATGAAGGATATATAATTGTGGGTTTGGCACATCAAAGAGAGCCTCATAAAAATCTTCACTTATCCATGTGGGACACATAGACAGGTGAGAAAGAGGTGGGTGGGAAGACTGTTGACAACAAAAAAAGCAGTGGTGGGAATATGGACGAGTAAGACCATCAGGCTAGAAGTCAGGGTTCATGAGGTATAGTAGAGGCAAGTTTGGAAAAGTGGAAGGAGACAGTAAAAATAAGACACAGGGTTTGTTGTCACTGATAGCTTTTGAGTTGGAAGCAAAAAGATTACTGTAACATTTTAGAAGATTAATATGGTGACAAAATATAGGATGGATCAGCTAGGGGTTAAAGATAAAGCCAGGGGAAATATAATAAGGTAGAAAGAAGACCATCAAGAAATGATTACAATAATTCCAACATAAAATTAGTAGAGACTAACAACAGGGAGCAGCAATGGAAATTGGAAGCAGTAGTTGTGACAGAAACAATGAGGAAGAACAGGACTTGGCCCTTCGCTAGAGAACCAATGACTCTTCCAATGTCAAACACTGACATTCTAAAATTCTTTTTATGTGTCCCTGCTCTTTGCCTTAATTGATGTTACCCATAGGCTAAGAACACTAAGGTTACGCCCCACACCATTTTTGCCAGATCTATAGGCACACAAATCATGTTCTCTTACACAATCACTGGGTGAGTATCAAGTACTCAGGAGTCAGTGGAAGAGGAAGGTACAGGAGGATGTGAAATCAGCCAACCCTGGCCAACTACCACATTGTCTTGAGGTCCTCACTGGCACACGGTGTGAGGCGCTGAAGAGTTATCTTTCATTGACTGAGTGTTACCTGAGGCACTTTAAGGAATACAAGCACAGCTGGGGTTTCCAAGAATTGTTGCTGCTCTATCAACATCTTTTATGTGCGACACAATTTTATATAAGGGACTTGAGCATCCACAGATTTCGGTATCCATGGCGGGTACTAGAACCAGTCCTCTGTGGGTACTGAGGAACGGGTGTACTTACATTCAACTTAGTTCACTCTAAAAATGTTTGCTGTCTATTACAGACTAAGGATGCTGAACTCAGCAGCAGATATAAGAAAAGTACGTGTAACACATTGTCCTTTCTCATCAAAGAATCTACATGTGGTTGAGAAATGAGGTATTTTATTCATCATAGTCACAGAATGAATTATATAAAAAGGATTATGTTTAATATAATCCAGTATCATTCATCTTCAAACTGGCTATGTCCCCCAAACAGAATTAATGCCTCTGGAACCAGTGAAGGGGGTAGAATGAGGGTAGGGACTGACCCCCAAGTGGATGCATCTCCTTCCCACCTATGAAGTATGGAGCACAGGTGCCCTTTTTTGAGATAAGGCTTCTACCAGATAACCCGGGCTAACTCACAACAGAAGACACAGGGTTAATTAGTTTTTTTGGTATTTAAAAAGATTTTCAAAAATCTCTCAGATGATCCTGCTATGAGCTAGGATCATAAACCACTGAGATAAGGGACAAGAAACATTAAAGGGGGACTAAGGCTCAGACAGTAAAGCGTCTGTCTGCAATGCTGGAGACCCAGGTTCGATCCCTGGGTCAGGAAGATCCCCTGGAGAAGGAAATGGCAACCCACTCCAGTACTCTTGCCTGGAAAATCCCATGGACAGAGGAGCCTGGTAGGCTACAGTCCATGGGGTCGCAAAGAGTTGGACACAACTGAGCAAATTTACTTATCAATTCAAGTAGAAGAGGTTTTTCTTCCCTCTCCCTCCCCTAAAAATTAGAGGCGGGGGGAATATTGAAAAAAAACAAAATTCCTGAATGAAAAAAAAATTGTTTTTTTCATGTTAAAAGGTGGTTTATGACTATTTAAACAGTGACATTTTGATAATAGGATAAACTAACTTTTAAGAAAATGGTGAACTCTATAATTTTTTATATTGGCCACACACCAGAATCTCTTGGGGACCTGTAACATACAGAGACACTGATTTAACTGGCCTGGGGTGCAATTTTAACAGATCCCTGAAGGATTCAAATGTACGCCACCTGAGCTATTGAAGGCTGACCTGTACCTATCAACGGCCACATAAAGAAGATGAAGAAAAATGGAAGAGTAAGCCTACATCTAGTCCCACTACTTTCAACACACACTCACACCACAACCCTCAGCTGACTTTTGACCATCCAGCATCTCCATTGCATCCTTTGCCCAGACCTCACTCCAGTCCAGGCTGGACTTCATCTATCCCTATTCAACCTTCATGTTCAGTTTTCTCAGGGTTCCACTCTAAATTAAGGCTTGTCAGATCAATTAATTCAAGAAAAGTCATCCATGGCTGATAATAACATAGAATTATAGAAGATATCATAAGGAAATAATGAAACTCCTTTCCAAGTGACTCCTGCCTTAACAGCCTATGATCAGAGCCATATACATACAAACATTCGCCAGAACCAGTGAGGAAGCAGGTGATGGGCAAACTCTGCCTATGGGCAACCTCTAGAACCTACCCTGTGTAAGGCTGACCCTGCTCCTTTGTTCATTCTTTAATCTAGTCAGTGGGCATACAAGTTATTAGAATAGTCTGGAATTTTTTCTAAGCTATGGCTTTTTTTATTTCTTAGGACCCTGTTCTCTCAAAATATAATGTGAAGGTAAGTTTTCCACATTAATGCTCTACTTCTAGTGAAACTCAAAAATCTCTATCTATACTTAGTCAACCCAAAGTTCTCCTTTTTAAATGTAAATAAATATATGCTCAACTTTGGTTCCTCCCTCTTCACCCAGAAGTTCAGGCTTCTATCATGAGATAGATCGAATCTCTCAGTCCCGTGAGATCTATAGACAATGCACAGAAATCGTGCAGCAGCCAGATTCTCTCTTTTATTAACATATACGGAGCGGTGCCTTTGAGACAGCTCATGGCACAATCACAAGGGGCAAGACCTTGGCCTCATAAAGCAGCTTAGGCTTTTATGATAACATATACTAGCATCAGTTGTTTCACTCTTAATATTCCTGTTTTTCAATTGCTTCTTGTCTACCAGGTGCTGACCCTGGCTTCCTCACTCAGCTCCAGCCATCGGGTTCTCCTTCCTCTTGGTGTCCCAGGCCTTTGCACTTGGTAACTGACCAGAGTTCTTCAGCTCACCCCAGCCCCTGTCTCCCAGACTGACAGTGGCCGGTATCTGTTGATACCTGATAATGACTGAGTCTATGCCCTCTGACCGGATTTGACCTTCATCTGTTGCTGCTCCTGCAGAGCTGGCCTGGGTATGGGCTCACCGTGACCTCCCCACAGTCTGTAATGGTACTTTTTGGTCTCAATTGTTTATGATGTTCCTCTTCTGGGTGCGGCTTCTCTCTATTTCCTGCTTACTTTGTAGGGCGGAAGGATAGACCAATGGAAGAACTTTCATTGTGAAACATCTGTCTTTTGGATGGCATCTCTTTGCCAACTGATATCCTCCAACTAATGAAAAGGTCAGTATTTTCCTGAAACATTGATAGAAACTTCCCTATTTTTAGGTGCTTCTGCCCTGCCTGCCTCAGTCCTCCTGACGTAATGCCACTTTGATCATCTACTTAACTATTTGTCTGTCTTTCACCAGGTCAGTTTCATTCTCTAGTTGACTATTCACCAAACAAATTACCATTTGATTCTATAGAATACAAAATACCGTTTGATCCTACAGAATACAAAGGGCCCGGTTAGGGAGAAAGCCTAGGGTAGAATATAGTGACCACTCACCTGCTTCAGTAAACATCCCTGCTTGATAATGACTCCTCTGAATTCTTCTTTCAAAATCACATCATCATCACTGGAATTCTCTTCACAGAAGAACCCACTGTCTGGCTGTTGGGGAACCAAAGAGCCAGTTTATTTTTCCAGTCTTAGGCATAGTGCTAATTATACCACCTTCATCTCCCCCTTCCCTCTAGCCACTCCTTCTCCCTGTGATTCACATCCCAACCTGAACGTTAAAGGCTATTCCTTGGTTAGCTTGTTTCCCCTCCCAACTTTTCTTGTTTCTAGATGCCTATTTCTTCTTTTTTTGTTTTGTTTTGTTTTGACTGCACCATGCGGCATGTGGGATCTTAGTTTCCCAACAAGGAATCAAACCAGAACCCCCTGAAGTGGAAGCACAGAGTCTTGACCACTGGACCACCAGGGAAGTCCCACCTAGATGCTTATTTCTTGTTGCTAGATGCTCCCTTGTCTCCGTGCAAGTATGATCTTGTCAATATACTTTCATTTCCTGGGTTCCCCAAGCTGTATTGGAAGTCTAGCTCAGCACATCTCTCCCTTCAAAGCCGTCCTTCTCTGGGGACCTCATGGCCACACTGCTGAAAGTGAGCTGGCTGGTTTATAAGACACTGTGCATACAACATAACCTCCACATGCCCCCTGCCACTTGGCTCCCCTACTTTAAGAGACCAACAGCCCAGGTCCAGCCACATCCTCTGAGTTCAGGCAGGAACTGGGCCTTGCTCAGCTACACGAGACCAATGAATCACACAAGCCACTGTGCTCGGTATTTTTAGACCTACATTTTTTTTAGAGTCCTACATTTAAATAGCTATAAACAACCAGGTTGAAATTCTGAAAAGAAAAAAAAATTCTGACAGAGGAACTTCCCCAAAGTGAAATGAAACTCTCTTTGGTGCATTCACTTCATTTTTATAAGTAGCTTCCTTACTTTTGTGCTCTGACCCCAAATAGAAATAAAATTGCCAGAATCCCCCTAGAAATCCACTGCTGCCAGATGGCTCATGTGACCCAAGATTAAGTCCATGTTGTACCGTACAGTGTTTCCCAGTCTGTGGGAAAGCATGCCACTGGAGGTATCCATGATGACAGGGGGAAGGAATAAGGATGAACATATTTTGTATTGAGTCATGTATTTCAATGTATATTTGGACTCCCAGGGGCCATAATTTTGCCAGTTACTTTTCCTTCTGCTACTGGATCTACTTTGACTAAGTGGGTGCCTGGCATGTGCTCAGTCCCTAAGTCACATCCAACTCTTCATGACCCCATGGACTGTAGCCTGCCAGGCTCTTCTGTCCTTGGGATTTCCCAGGCAAGAATACTGGAGTGGGTCGCCATTTCCTTCTCCAGGGTATCTTCTCGACCCAGGTATCGACCCCTCATCTCCTGCATTGGCAGGCAGATTCTTTACCACTGAGCCACCAGGGAAGGCTCACCTGGCATGTTCTAGGGCCTAATAAGCTTTTACAAAAGAAAGTCTTGCTTAAAATAAAAATAAATATAGCAAATTTTTAAACAAAAATAAAACTATTCAAGTAAACAGTATTTTCCTTTAGACTAATTCACTGGATGTGACAGGCATTTGGGAGAGGGACAGCTGTGAAGTCAAGGACATGGACCAAAACTGTAGGGCTAGGTACTTTCTTTCACATCAGCAGATATGAACTGAAATCAACCTAGAACCCACCCAGGCCAACCCCCATGCTCAGAGGAGTAGATGGGTAGCTCCCTCACTCACAAAGTAGTAGAAGGCATCAGGGTTGTCCAGGAAAGGGTTTTCAGCAGTTCCATCCACCGCGTTCTTGGAGAGGTCTCCAGCGGGCTGCAGGTAGCCTTCGTTGAGCAAGGAGGAGGCGATCACGAGGCCTTCCTGGCGGTTCCGAACAGACTTATTGGAAACCAGCCAGTCAATGACACAGTTACCTGGATGGGACCATCACAAAGAAGGTTAACGCTCTTAAAGAACAAGGCACTGACAGTTGCCCCTAGAGAGCTGCAGAGCACCCGGGTGTCTTACTTATTTCATCGTCCCTGTTACTCCAAAAAGGAAAAATGAAATTAGTGAGATGGATACCTGGAAACAAGAGGAACCATGTAACTGGTTTTAAAAAAAACATCTACATGCTCCTTAATGAGCAATGCATGCGTAAAGAAATCGTTTTTTACTAACCCACTCATTTCTTCCATTGATGACCCAGAACTTCTGCTGAGAGCTAAGTTCAGTAATGGCTATTGGGGAGGCTCCCCTGGGGGAGTCTAAAAGGGAGATCTGGGTAATGAGTAAGTGTTGTAACAAGTGCCTTGCCGTGGGGTCAGTGCAGTGGAGCTGCTGGGTCAAATCTGCAGGAAGGCATGGAGGGGTGGGTGGGGCAATAGGTACTGTTTCACAGAGGAAGTGACAATGTTTGTCAAGCATTTGCTTAGGCAGGGGCCAGAGGAACCAGCAGGAGCTGAGGGAGCAGCAGTGTGAACAGACTCAAACAGGCATGAGGGATCCCTGCTGGGGGATGGTGGGAGAGGGGCTGGTGGACAGAGGACAAAAGAAGACAAGAGAGAGAGGAAGACACAGGGTGGGTGGGGAGAGCTTTGATGGTACATTAAGAATTTGACAATGAGGAGCTGTTGCAAGTTTTTTTTTTTTTTTTTTTTTTTTTTTTTTTTTTCCAGTGGGTTTTGTCATACATTGATATGAATCAGCCATGGATTTACATGTATTCCCAATCCCGATCCCCCCTCCCACCTCCCTCTCCACCCGATTCCTCTGGGTCTTCCCAGTGCACCAGGCCCGAGCACTTGTCTCGTGCATCCCACCTGGGCTGGTGATCTGTTTCACCATAGATAGTATACATGCTGTTCTTTTGAAATATCCCACCCTCACATTCTCCCACAAAGTTCAAAAGTCTGTTCTGTATTTCTGTGTCTCTTTTTCTGTTCTGCATATAGGGTTATCGTTATCACCTTTCTAAATTCCATATACATGTGTCAGTATGCTGTAATGTTCTTTATCTTTCTGGCTTACTTCACTCTGTATAAGGGGCTGTTGCAAGTTTTTAAGCAGAAAACAACATGTGCTAATATGTGTATGTCCTAATTTAGAATTTGATGTCATCCCTTACTTCGAATGTCACACCTTTGCAGGGTCTAGCAGGGACCTTGAGAAGTCATTCAGTCAGCCTTCTGAATCAAGGGAGGACTGTGAGAAGAATAAAATGACATTGACCCACCAACTGGATTCTTAGCAGGCTACAATGAAGCTCTGTATTAAAAATATTTTGTACAACCAACAAGGACCTATTGTATAGTACAGGGAACTATACTCAGTATTTTGTAATAATGTATAAGGGAAAAGAATCTGAAAAAGAATATGTATGTGTGTGTGCACGTATAACTGAATCACTGTGCTGTACACCTAAAACTAACACAATATTGTAAAGTAACCATACTTCAATAAAAGTAAATAAATAAAACAAATTTCTTTCAAACATTTATATATACTATATATATATATATATATATAAATTTATGTTATTAAATATACTTATACATTATTACAAAATACTGAGTATAGTTCCCTGTGCTCTACTATATATACTGTACAAATATAGCCAACCAAAGAGCCAACTTAACAGGACCCAGGTCATCAAACCAGTAAGGTATATCATCTTTGAAACAAGAGTGCAAGCAGTTAGTTGATAAGTGCACCTTTCATGAATTTCATATACAAAAGGCTTTGCCCAGTTTTCTTTCTCCGGAAGGAAAAACTAATTAATAGTGCATTTCTGCTTTTAATCCTTGCAGTGACCCTGTAAAAGAGGTAGGGAGGTAATTACAGACCTCTTTTAAGAATGACTCAATGGACATGAATTTGAGTGAACTCTGGGAGATAGTGAAGGACAGGGGAGCCTGGCATGTTACAGTCCATGGGGTCACAGAGAGTCGGACACAGCTTAGCGACTGAACAATAAAACATTATGCAGCCTCAGACATCCCTAATATTGTCACTTAAATCTAACATTCAGTGTCTTGATTCTTATTTATCATCTTGCTCAACTCTGTGTCTATTTCAACATCCTGCCATTTTCTGGGGAAAAGTGACCCTTTGACTGATATAGCTGGAACTTCTAAGATTTTACCTTGAACCACAAAGTATAGGCCTACCTTTCTTTCTTTCCATGCTGGGGAAGTCCAATGATCAGGTCCACCGGTCTGTGTTCCATGACACCAAACCCCCCACCTCACTCCACATCCCCCCCCAACACACTCAAGGCTGAGCAAGACCTCCATATTTCCCACCCCAGAAGCCCCACATCAGACCCACAAGACCTTTTACCTGTGAAGCAGTGATTGAAAATCTTCTTGTCCTTCTCTAGGTTCAGTTCTTTTACTCCTTTTTCAGTGTCTTTCATGGACAAATACAAGGCACTGCACAGATGAAAACACGTGGATGAGCAGGAGCAGTTCAGTATAGCCCGTCCTCTTGGACTCGCCAGCTTGGAGGGGCTGGTCCTGAGCACAAGCTTCCCCTTTCCCAGGTGAAACCTGAGCCTAATCTCTCCACTGGATCATAAGTAGGTCATTAGAAGGCAGAGCTCATACTTGCATGAACTCTGTGGTCTGCACAGCATTCGGCAAAATGTACTGGGAAGGTATTTAATAGCTCTTAAATTCACTCAATTCTGTTGATTTAGCTTTTAGTATCTGAGATGGAGAGTTGTCCCCAGTTAGATGTCAAAGATTAAAGGTTCTCAGGCCTCAATATTCATGTCCCAGTTCTTTGTACCCTTTAAGAGACCAGCTAGTGTAGACATTTGACTCCAAGAAAGTGGATGTGTTTTGGTGGGGTGTAGGGGTGAGTGACTTCACTTTCACTTTTCACTTTCATGCATTGGAGAAGGAAATGGCAACCCATTCCTGTGTTCTTGCCTGGAGAATCCCAGGGACCGGGTGGGCTGCCGTCTATGGGGTCGCACAGAGTAGAACACGACTGAAGTGACTTAGCAGCAGCAGCAGCAAGGGGGAGTGACAAGGGGTTAAAGTTTCTTTTTTTTTTAATGTGGACCATTTTTAAAGTCTTTATTGAATTTGTTACAATATTGCTTCTTTTTTTAATGTTTTGGTTTTTTGGCTGCAAGTATATGGTATCTTGGCTCTACAACCAAGGATTGAACTCGCACTCCTGGCATTAGAAGAAGTCTTAACCACCAGACCATCAGGGAAGTCCCAAGAAAGTGAATGTTTTGACTAAACTTATCCTTTATCCTAAAATTTATAAGAGATAAAACAAAATAGTGAGATGTTCTCATTTTTGTCCTTGAATAATAAAGATAACCTTATCAGAAAAATTGCAAGCAACAATTTTGTGTGTCTTGTGGCTCCATGTAGCACAAACATCATTCCCACTTAGCTCTGACAGTTGTGGCCAGAAATGCAGTCACAGGGACCACCCACCCAGCAGCTACAGCTGGACTAGGCAACTCCTCTTGGGTCTTTACCAGAAAGCTTTCTTGGTGAGAAAAAGTGCTCATTCTCTCTAAGCTCAATGTGCAAACTTGATCAAACTCCTATGACCTGCCAAATCCTGCATTAGGTGTGCATGGGGCTTTTTCCATTCTCCTCCTAGGGACTCCTTGCATTTGGTAAACAGAATCCTGGATGGATGCTGTAAGTAGTCAATATGAAATTCTTCCTGGCAGAGCTCCTGTTACAGGGTACGTGCCACATAAAAGCAAAAACCAATAAAAAATAAAGACACTCCTAAAGAAAGGGACGTAAGTGATATCAATCTTTAGGCAACAACTATCACCTGTCAACTATCACCAGTCAACATCAGAGGTCACTAAGTTAGGTCGGGGCACAAATGATTTCTGCCTAGGAGAGAGATTCACGCCTGCTGAACATGTGAACTTGAACTTGAAAAACCTTACTTGCTTGGACACATAGCTCCTATCTTTTCCTACCTATGTATAGATCCTGAAGCTTTCTTTTAAGAGTAATTTACTATAGCTATTTTATAAATGTAATGATGTATTATCTCTTTCTCTCCTCCCTCCTTTTGCTCTATCTCTCCTTCTCCCTGTCCCTCCCTCTGCAAAGATTACACAGACATGAGGGAATTCCCATGCCTCCTCTCCTCAGCTTTTAGGCTTTGGAGACACCATGATCACTCCTTCAGAGCCAGGTAAACATCTTAGTACATCAAGTGCAAGTAGTAAGGACTGGTAAGGGTGTGCACAGCCTTTAAAGGTGCCCAAAGCAGACCTTGGAGTAGGGTCTGCTGTGAGATTGCCTCAAGGAGTGGGGTGGAAGGAAGGAAGGGTGAAGGAAAGTAAACATAGAAAGTCACCCTAAGTCAATCGTTTCCGGCAGTCGAATGGACCTCCTGGTGGATTTTCTCGCAAACTTCTGGCCTCCTTCAATGCATTTAGTGGCCTTCTTGATGTCCCGAACCCAGCCATCTCTCTCCTCCAGGAAGGCTGCCTGGAAGAAGTGGTCCTGCTGTTTGGTCGTAGTGATCTTAAACACAAACTGAAATCAAAACACATCCCATTAGGAATGACTCCTTTCAAGGGTGTGAGGGCGTTTATGAAGCACAGGAGTTGAGCAATCCCTGTTCTGGAAATGCTTAGCCAAGAAAGACCCAAATGCCCAGGGTGCAGGGTGAGTGGTGGGGAGAGGGACTGGCCCACGGAGCTCCATTCACATTAGTAGGCTATGCAAAGGTCAGCGCCTGACAAGGTGTTCATCACAGTTAACGACGTCAACTCACCATCCTTTTTCCAAAGTCCTGACAAGGGCTAGTCAGATTGCTTCCTTTCAAGGGAATCATTCCTTTGGGGCTGTTGTCACTCTTCTTCTTATAGAATTCAATTCCATCTTCTAACAATACAACCCACATGGCTTTCCAAGAGTTGAACATGCTCCCCTGTGATGCCAACAGAAAGATCCGGGTAAGGATGTTTTCTAAAGCTCTTCTGTAGATGCCACAGGGCTTGGTAAACAGCCTAACTTTGGCCAGTGTGGATGCAGGCGACCCACATTTGTGTGACCAGGGGAGAAGGGGAATGCCATTCTTCTGGAACTTCTTTAAAATTTTTAATATAAAATGTATACACATCTATCATTAGCCCATAAGCCTCTCCTGGGCCATTATCAAGGGAATATGGTATGGATCTCAACTCTCCTTCTCGTGCATTTCAGACTGACTTTCTGCAGCGTATTTTCTGCTCCTAACCCTGCCCATTGTTTTCAGTTCAACTTAAGGATGGCAAAAGAATCTACCTCAAGTGCCGACTCAGACTGCATAGCAGCTGGTGCTTGAAGCTGGACTTGAAGCTGGACTCACTGGAAAAGCGCCAGCATCAGTAGCATGTGCCATTAATGGCAGCATGGAAGCTCCACTTACTTCCATCCTTTGGTCTAATCAGATTTTATCTGGGTATGAATGTCAAGAAGAGACTCAGAGCACAGCCTTGTGTACAGGCATGGATAGGAGGGATGAAAATCACTTTCAGAATGGTCTCTGATGCCAGCATGATGCTATCATGTCAATCCTTACTTTAAAAGTTTTCCGTTTGGGTTGATGCCAACTGTGCCTTGAGTAATAGATAACCATTCTGACTAGGAAGTCTCTCTTTCTTGGCTGTATTTTAGGAGGACTTTGGAAAAAGAAGAGAATAGTGTTCTTCGCCTCTCATCTTTGAACTCCTGATTGTCACCCTGTCATGACTACCACAAAAATGGAATTATCAACCAGTTCCCAGAAGATCCTGCTGCTTATCTTAAAATAACAAGAGCCTCTATATAAAGGTCCAGTTGCCCAAAAGGAAGACTACTTATGCAAAGAAGATAAATACTCATGGAACTATCATTTTGCTGGTCCAAGTGTTTCCTTTGTTTTAGTTACTAAAAAAAAAGTTTCTAATTAAAACACACGCTCTCTTTTCTGTACAGGCAGAATAACTATTCATGCTAACACTGTATTATTTCCCTTTTTTTTAAAAATGGGCAAGGTCAGACACTATGCCAACACATGAAATAATTTCAATCAAATGTCTTTCTGTTTTACATCTACTGGAGAGAAACTCAGAATATAAAACACTCCTGCAAATCAATAAGAAAAAATACAAACTATCTATTTTTTAATGGGCAAAAAACTGGAAGAGGCATTTCATTAGAGATGGTATCCAAAAAGACTCTGAAAATATGTTCAATATCACAATCCATCAGGGAAACTCAGATTAAAACCACAATGAAATACCTCTGCACACACACTAGAGCAGATAAAATTCTGAAAGATTGAGAAAAGCAAGGTTTCACAAAGATGGTAACTGGAACTCCCATACATGGCTGGCAGGAGAGCAATATGGTACATTCAATTAGGAAAACTGTGGAGAATGTTCTAATTCTTAGAATATATATGTTGATACACTTAGGCACAAGGGAGCAAGATGTCTGAAACTTATTGCCAAATATCTCAGCAAAAAAAATATGTGTACATATTTATATAGGAATATGGAGTGATAAGGCAAATGTAGCCATGCATTAACAATTAATAAATCTAGGGAAAATAGCTATAGTATATAGCTAATTGCACTATTTTTTCCAGTTCTCTGTGACTTTGAAATTTTTCAAAATAATTGAGGAAAAGTAACAAATTAACAATATGACACTACTAATTATTAAAATTTGGGATGTGCTTTTAGGGAAATATATAGACAAGTCTAAAAAAATCAAGTATCTGAAACTAGTAAAAGACCTACTTACAGAGCTAGGAGTAGAAGTTGGACCAGATGACTGCTGAAATGCCTTTCAAGGCTCAAATTTTAGATTCTACTTCACACCTATCAAAGATTTATAAATGCCAGAGTCACTCAGGGCTTTTGACCTTGGAACTGGCATAAAATGAGAAGTCAGCCAACACTGCATTCCTTCTGTAGACAGTTTAAATAAAACTACTATGCAGCCAACTGTTCAAAATGAGTTTGTGCTCTCCTAATTCAAATGTAGCCTCAAGGTCTGTCTGCTCACTCGGAGGAGGGTGTCATTTGGGATTCAGGGCGGTTGTGCTCATTGAGGAGGCTGATATTGGTAAAAACAAGAGAAATCCGGAGAGCTTATAAAGTGGGGACTTTCTTCCAGGCTTGGCAGTGGTTAGTTAGGTTAGGATGATGGAACTCTGGGCCATCTCTCTCTGCATCTGCCAGCTTCTCCCTGGAGTAACCTGACAGCCCCTCCCCTCCACGATCCCTGTATTTCCCCTTCTCTATCCTTAACTCTCTTGGTGCTCACACAACAGCAAACCCAGAAGTGTGATCACAGAGTGTCCATGCTAGAAAGACATTTAGTATCATCTACCATCACCCTCATCACACAAGTAAGAAAGGTGAAGCTCGTTTAAGTAACTGAGCCTAGTATACTCGACCAGTTAACGTGAGACCAAAATAAGAATCCAGGTCTCATGATACCCAACTTTATCTTCTTTCCACTTCCTCTTAGATGCCATCTTCATTCTGGTTCTCACATAAATTTCAGTCATACTGGAATCTAAATCAATTTTTAGGTCACTTAGCCAGCTATATATATAACCTCATATATATGTGTGTGTATGTGTATAAAATCATGTGTGTGTGTTTCTGTACTTAGTTACTCAGTCATGTCTGACTCTTTGTGACTCCATCAATCATAAAACATATCTAAATCATAAATCACATCATAGCATGATCATATATAAAAGATATGCTTTACGACACTGTACATATATAAGGTTTATCCATATAAATAAATATATATGTGGCACATGCCTGTTTTCTTCCATTATAGGCCAAAATCTATACAATTATGTGTCAGAATCGGCAGGTTTTAGGTGCTGAATCAAATTTAAAGTTTCCCAGTGAGTCACTGTACATCATCATGGAAATGGCTAGTTTCGTGCATAAAAGTCTGACACTACATGACACCGAAAAAAGAAAACTTAAAGGTCAAGATATTTGACCATATAAAAAAATTGAATTTTTGTATAGTAAGAAAACAAATGAACAAACAGCAACAATAACAATAAAATCCCTGAACAACTGAAAAACAAATTAAAAGGTGTAGATATTTATAACAAATTATCATATAATTAAAGATTAATATCCTTAATATATGTTCAACCCTTTAGAATCAATAAGAAATATACAAACCCTATCAATTTTTTTAGATGGACAAACAATATAAGCAGTCCATTTTTTTTTTTTTTTAAGCAGTCAATTTTTAAGAGAAAAACATCTGGGTCCAATAAACGTAAAAATACACTGCTTCAACAGCATTCAAACGCAAATTAAATAAAATATAATCTTGTTCTTTAATATGTTTTCTTAAAAGATTTATAAAATATATGAAGATTTGGGGAAATTGGCATGTGGAGGACAAAAAGCAGCTCTATGAGTCAGCACTTTGATGTGGGATGTCAAAATGACTGAAGTCAATTGTGGGCTATATAAATAGAAGCATAGGAAAGTAAGAAAGGGTCTAACTTTAAATGGAGTCTAACCAGTAGTGACCATGGAGATAGGTGGCCCAAACTCAAACCCCAGCTCTGCCTCATTCTAGGAATGTGAACTTGAGGAATGTTTAAACCTCATTTGCTACATCTGGCAAATGGGAATAATGCTACTACATATTTCTTAGGATGACTGGCAGATTAACTGAAATAATCTATGTAAATTGCTAAGGGCAATATCCAGAACATAGTAAGCATCCAATAAAACCTACCTAGTCTCTGTAATTCTGTGTTTATAGATACACACCAGGGCTTTCCTGATGGCTCAGTAGGTAAAGAATTCGCCTGCAGTGCAGGAGACACTAGAGGCACTAGTTTGAACCCTGAGTCAGGAAGATCTCCTGGAGAAGGAAATAGCAACTCACTCCAGTATTCTTGCCTAGGAAATCCCGTGGACGGAGAAGCCTGGAGAGCTACAGTCCACGGGGTCACAAAAGAGTCAGACACGACTGATTGGCTAACCATATAGATATACCTGGAGGATGAAACTGAGCTCCGGAAACCTTGAAGTGGCAGATCAAGTGAAGCCTGTTCTATACGCCAATGAATTTTTTTTTTTTTTAAAATAGAGAAAATGGCATCTCTCTCGGGGAATTATTGGAACTCACAAGTTTGGGCTCAAAAGGGGACAGACAGAGTACATGAGGGCTGTCTTCAGAGGTATGAAACACTGACTTGTTTTGAAGTCCCAGCAGGTGAAAGTTTCAGGAAAAAAAACAGTTTGAAGCTGGAGCCCCTTATACAGAGTGAAGTAAGCCAGAAAGATAAAGAACATTACAGCATACTAACACATATATATGGAATTTAGAAAGATGGTAACGATAACCCTATATGCAAAACAGAAAAAGAGACACAGAAATACAAAACAGACTTTTGAACTCTGTGGGAGAATGTGAGGGTGGGATATTTCAAAAGAACAGCATGTATACTATCTATGGTGAAACAGATCACCAGCCCAGGTGGGATGCATGAGACAAGTGCTCGGGCCTGGTGCACTGGGAAGACCCAGAGGAATCGGGTGGAGAGGGAGGTGGGAGTGGGGATCGGGATGGGGAATAAGTGTAAATCCATGGCTGATTCATATCAATGTATGACAAAACCCACTGAAATGTTGTGAAGTGATTGGCCTCCAACTAATAAAAAAAAAAAAAAAAAAAACAGTTTGCTGCATAACTTACCGAAGAAAGTCAAATTAGTGAGTTCCCTGGCACAAGAGGTCTTCTAGCATGTTTGTGAACAGATTAGTAAAAGAAGTGCAGGACACAGATGAGAAGTTCAATTAAATACTTATCAAAATACTTCACATTCCTTTCAATCCTCAGATTCTACACATCTGTTCCAAAAAACCTGTTGTCCCTATTATGCCTTTAGTCTTCTAATTCCTTATCCTCATCTGAACCCTTGGGCCTCGTCTGCAAGAAAAACAATAAAAAAACAACCCCCACAAAACCCTCAAAAACACGTTTAACATGAATGTCTAAAAATGACTCCATTAGAAATTTTTTTAAGTTACTATAATACGAACCCCTGACATTTTGGTTTCTCTACAGTTTAGTTCAGTTCAGTCACTCAGTCATGTCCTATTCTTTGTGACCCCATGGACTGCAGCACACCAGCCTTCCCTGTCCATCACCAACTCCTGGAGCCTATTCAAACTCATGTCTATTGAGTTGGTGATGCCATCCAACCATCTCATCCTCTGTCATCCCCTTCTCCTGCCTTCAATCTTTCCCAGCATCAGGGTCTTTTCAAACGAGTCAGCTCTTCACATTAGGTGACCAAAGTATTGGAGTTTCAGCTTCAGCCATCAGTCCCTCCAATGAATACTCAGGATTGATTTCCTTTAGGATGGACTGGTTGGATCTCCTTGCTGTCCAAGAGACTCCCAAGAGTCCTTTCCAACACCACAGTTCAAAAGCATCAATTCTTCGGGGCTCAGCTTTCCTTATAGTCCAGCTCTCACATCCATACATGACTATTGAAAAAATCATAGCTCTGACTAGACTGACCTTTGTTGGCAAAGTAATGTCTCTGCTTTTTAACATGCTTTCTAGGTTGGTCATAACTTTTCTTCCAAGGAGCAAGCGTCTTTTAATTTCATGGCTGCAGGCACCATCTGCAGTGATTTTGGAATCCAAAAAAATAAAGTCTCTCATTGTTTCCATTGTTTCCCCATCTATTTGCCATGAAGTGATGGGACCAGATGCCATGATCTCAGTTTTCTGAATGTTGAATTTTAAGCCAGCTTTTTCGCTCTCCTCTTTCACTTTCATCAAGAGGCTCTTTAGTTCTTCTTTGCTTTCTGCCCCAATTCCTAGTCTCAATTATTTTTCTCTGGATGTTGGTGGATGTTGGCAATCTATCTCTGGTTTCTCTGTCTTTTCTAAATCCAGCTTGAACTTCTGGAAGTTCATGGTTCATGTACTGTTGAAACCTAACTTGGAGAATTTTGAGCATAACTGCTAGCGTGTGAGATGAGTGCAGTTGTGCAGTAGTTTGAGCATTCTTTGACATTGCCTTTCTTAAGGGTTGGAATGAAAACTGATCTTTTCCAGTCCTGTGTCCACTGCTGAGTTTTCCAAATTTGCTGGCATATTGAGTGCAGCACTTTCACAGCATCATCTTTTAGGATTTGAAATAGCTCAACTGGAATTCCATCACCTCCACTAGCTTTGTTCATAGTGATGCTTCCTAGGGCCCACTTGACTTCGCATTCCAGGATGTCTGGCTCTAGGTGAGTGATCACACCATTGTAATTATCTGGGTCATGAAGATCTTTTTCATAAAGTTCTTCTGTGTGTTCTTGCCACCTCTTCTCAGTATCTTCTGCTTCTGTTAGGTCCATACAATTTCTGTCCCTTATTGAGCCCATCTTTGCATGAAATGTTCCCTTGGTATCTCTAATTTTCTTGAAGAGATCTCTAGTCTTTCCCATTCTGTTGTTTCCCTCTATTTCTTTGCATTGATCACTGAGGAAGACTTTCTCATCTCTCCTTGCTATTCTTTGGAACTCTGCATTCAAATGGGTTTATCTTTCATTTTCTCCTTTGCCTTTCCCTTCTCTTCTATTCATAGCCATTTGTAAGGCCGTCTCAAACAACCATTTTGTCTTTTGCATTTCTTTTTCTTGGGCGTGGTCTTGATCCCTACCTCCTATACAATGTCAGGAACCTCTGTCCATAGTTCTTCAGGTACTCTGTCTATCAGATCTAGTCCCTTAAATCTATTTGTTACTTCCACTATATAATCGTAAGGGATTTGATTTAGGTCATACCTGAATGGTCTAGAGGTTTTCCCTACTTCCTTCACTTTAAGTCAATTTGGCAAGAAGGAGTTCATGATCTGAGCCACAGTCAGCTCCCGGTCTTGTTTTTGCTGACTGTATAAAGCTTCTCCATCTTTGGCTGCAAAGAATATAATCAATCTGATTTCAGTATTGACCATCTGGGGATGTCCATGTGTAGAGTCTTTTCTTGTGTTGTTGGAAGAGGATGTTTGCTATGACCAGTGTATTCTCTTGGCAAAACTCTATTAGCCTTTGCCCTGCTAACTGGTTTCTCTACAAATGATGATAAAGCAGCCCCCACATTTCAGACATTTGCCTTTGTATTGTGGTAAGAAAGTGAACAAAATGCTATCTTTACTCTCAAATGCTCACAGTCTAACTGGGGAGAGAGTGAACTTGACCTGCAACTCCAGGTCAGTGTGATAAGGCACAAACTGAGACAGGTCTTCCTACACATGGACAATTTCACAGAAAGAAGTCATGACTCATTGCTGAAGGTGGAGAAGCTTGATTTTGTGTGGAACCCCCTCCCAGACACCTCCCTTCACTTCTCCTTTTCCTCAAACTTCTCTTTTCCCATGTTGACATACAACTAGAATTCAAAGGAAAACTATTTGATGGTCAAAACTACGTATTGAACTAAAGCAGAACTGTGAGTCAGTATCATCTATTCTCCCATGCTCGTGGGAAACGTTATTTTACGTTTGGTGTTACAGTCAATGAAGTTCTTATTTCTGCTACATTATAGATGGCATCATTTAGTCATCCAGTCTGATCTATGACATCACGGGTATAACATCTCAGATCAGTGGTCATTTTGTTCATGTTTGAATACTTTGAAGGCAAGGAAACTAATTTGTTCAGCAGTATATTTTTTTATATAAATAAACTTTTCCAGGTTGGACAATTTCTCAATGAAAACATATTAGGTTAGCAATAGAGAGATGTCACAAATGTTTAACAGCATGGTTTCTGGGGTCTTAGGGGTTTAGGTTCAAATTTCCACTTTGTCTCTTCCAGGTTACATAGCCTTAGGCAAGTTACTTCATTTTTTCCAAACCTTAGTCTCCTGGCTTGTAAAATGAAAATAATATAGTACTAATTTCCCATTGCTACAAAGATTAAATGAGATAATACACTTAAAGGGCTGATAACTTACACCTAGCTTGTAGTAGATGCTCAAAAAATGGTTACCATATAGGCAGATAAGATAACACAGTTTTGTAGGCAATACTGTGAAGTCATTCTAGCCTAAGGTTCTCCTGGGTACCACCCATCACAACAACGGCGCTTTGGAAAAAAGAAAATCACTGCAATCTGAGCCCATGAGGGCCACATAAAACATGGTTAGGCATGGCTTTCTGTGACACTGGGATCACACTGCTGGGTTCCAGTCCAGCTCTGCCACTTAATAGCTGCGTGACTTTAGGCAAGGCCCTTTACCTCTCTGTACCTCACCTTCCGGTGGCTCAGTGGTAATGAATCTGCCTGCTAATGCAGAAAACGTGGGTTCAATTCCTGGATCAGGAATATCCCCTGGAGAAGGAAATAGCAACCCACTCCAGTATTCTTGCTTGGGAAATCTCATGAACAGAGGAGCCTAGTGGGTTTCAGTCCATGAAAGTCAGATCTTACTTTCCTCTTCCATAAAGTATACGTAGTAGTTGTACCCATTAAATGTACATAAAGTGCATTAAGTGGTTAGATCTATCCCTGCTACAAGGTAAGGGCCACATATGCTGGCTACTCTGACAATGATAATTCAGTGGGTGCAGATCATAGGGGATTATTTCATGGCATCTGGAAGACAAGGTTTGGAAGAACTGCTGGGCAGAGACCACTGAGTCCTGCTCTCTGTTTTGCCCCAGGCTTTCCTCCTTCTGCTTCCGTCTCTTGCAGCCACTTTCTTTCCTAAAAAAGTCCCTTGTCCTCTCTCTAACCACTCCTATTCCTGTGCTTTCCCCAGCCTCACAGGCCACCTAAATTCCTAATACACTCTTTGGACCAGTCCTGCCACTCAACATGATGCCTGGATTGGTTGTCATAGAAACAATAGTTCATTCTATAAATTGTGTAGAAATGAGGTTAGTTTTGGAGGTGACTTGGTGGAGTCTAAGTTATTGGTTGCATATAACCTGCTCCTCTCTCTTCTTTTAAGCTATGATTACAAACATATTCAAATCAGTGATATGCTCTCAAGGACCTCCAAAATATGTTTATGCTTATTGTCTGGAGTAACCCCCTAATCAGAGACAAAGAGAGGTTGAGGTCACTGCACACACTCTTGCCCACAGTCCAATTTGTCCAGGCCCCACTCTGGCTCTGCAAAGTTCATCTCACCCCCCTTTAGCTGACTGGGGAAACCTGCCTTTCAGAAGGCTTCCTGGGATCAACAAGATGGTGGTAGGCTTTGCAGTTAGGCAAGCCTGGGTTTGAATCCCAGATTGTCCTCTTATCAGTTGCTGGATATGGGCAGGTCACTTATTCTCTCTGAGAAACTAATTTATAGAGTTAAAAATACAAGTATACAATATAAAAGCAATTTAATTACAAGATGCTTAAATTGTTTTTAAAACAAACAGAAAACCTTTGCAGAAAATATTTCCATTCACCTGCTCCTGTCAGGATACTAGCCTAAGCAAGCAGGAAAGAAATAGCAACATTAATTATTACTGGTTCTCAAAGAGATTATTAGAGCCTACTGAAAGTATCTACATACACCTCTGTGTATATATGTACATCTTTTCCAAAGGATGTTTCAAAATATGGCTGATGAGACAGAATACCAGCTGAGGGCTCATTTATTCTCTGGCACCTACTTGTAACTCTCACAACCACAGACACATTACAAACCCTAATTTAGGCTGAATTTACTCTGAAGATCCCAGTGTACTGGAGACAGGCTCAGTGCCAGGAGACAGGGAGTAAGTTTCTGATCCCAACACTGTCACAGCCATGCGACTTTGAGCAGTCACCAGCTTCTGGGTCTCAGCTTACTCTTGTGGAAATGAGGGAATGAGGTCAGATGGTCTAAGGTCCCTTCTAGATTTAAATCAAAACAGAATCAGGCAGCAATATGAGCAGTTTGACCCCCTCTTAGTACAACACTTCAGGCTAAAATTCAGGTTAAACCATGAATGGCCTAAACAGAGTCCCACTATGCACTCCATCAATTAAAAAACTGGACCTCTGAAGGAATGTACTGAATTTGGTTCACTTCTAACACCCTGAGCTCACGTGGGTCAGTGTGAGTTACTTGCTCATAAAGGTGTTGTCCACAGGATGCCAACAAACCTATGTGAGAACTCACCCTCCTGGGAAGATTCACAGTGACCAGTGACGCGGCACACACCCACCATCAGAAGACAAACCAGCAGTGCTAATGAAGTTCAGTTTCCTGATGCCTAACCATTGAAACTAAGCTTTTTTGAGTAAACTCCTGTCTCTATTTTCTAACCTTTAAAATGGTGTATCTACCTACCATCTTAACAGCATGTTATACAAATTCCCTAAGAACTGCGAATAAAGAGATATCAGTCCAATAAAAAAAGATAAATAAGCTACCATTACTGTATTACTATATCAGCTCATCTTTAATCATTCGCTTCTTCTTCCTTTCCAAAAAAAAAGGGGGAGGAAGAATTTAACTAACAAATGAGTAGTTTCTCCTAGTAATAACCTCTATAGCAGAAGAGTTTGAGTCTTCTGGCATAACACACAGGCATGACTCTTGAAAAGGATGCTCTAAATCATGAAGGATTTCCAGACCCTGCATTCTGGAATTCTCAGTCCTACATAATCAAGCTATGCTGACACCTGGGGTGGAAACTTCCACCTTTAAGAACCAGAAGGCAGTAGAATGCATACTGCTTCTCCCCACAACCTTCCACAACCTGCAGCACTCTCCTATTTCAGCGGTAGAAAGTTCAAAGCTGGACCCCAATCCTCCCCCACCCTATGCCCAGGGTCACCGTCACAGGTGACGCTTTGCTTACCCTCTTCACAAGATAGCCCTCCCTGATCCGCTTTGGTTCCATGTCGGATGGACAGACAGCCGGGTGCCCTCACAGATGAGTCGTCTCAGAAGCTCACCCTCCTCTGAGAGCTGTGGCAGTTGTGGGCTGCTTTTCTAGAGCAAGATCCTTTTCACAATTTCCCCTCTGCGGGCGATCTCGTGATCACATCCTCTTCTCCTCACTGGGGTGGAAGATCGGAATAAGGAACTGCAGCTTGAAACAACCCATTCTTTGCTAATGTTGGAGACTTACCATAAGTACAGTTGGGTTGACTATTTACCTGAGGGTCAATTTTTATTACCAAAAAGGAAAACATTCTCCTAAAGGGAGAAAAATGGCGAAAGTGAAAAAGAAAGCCCTACTCATGGAAATTGTCCTGGCTTAGGAATTATTCCTGAGAGCCTCAAAATGCTTAATAAAAATGCCAAGAAATTTGAAACTGTCTGGTGAACATAAAGGCAAATACTATTAAGTAAACGTCTGTCCCAGGTATTCTCCGAGGTGTGTTTCAGCCGATCTCATTTAATGTAGCTGTTACAAGAACCACATAGGGGACAGTATACTGTTCCTTATGTAAAACTCTCAAGATGTAAGGGCACTTATGCTCAGAGAAGAAAAGAGTTGTCTTGAGGACACACAGCAGGTAAGGGACAGAAGAGTAGGGAGGGTCCTTACCAGGGTGCGGGGGTCTCCTATTCGGCATGAGATGCATATGTCATACAGAATGTTAATCCCACAGTAAAAAGGAGCCAGTATTCAAACATGTCTGAGAAACCGTACAAATTAAAGACCCCCCCCCCCACACACACACACAGACACACCCGCAAGTACTACAGCCAAGAATCCTACTGTCATGGTGTTTAAAATGTGTTTTTCAAATTCATTTGACCACAGAATTCTTTTTTGAGCAATTTCTATCAACATTCTTGTTATAAGTTGAATTGAAAAAAAGCCCTCAAAAACATATTTAACATGAATATCTAAAAATGACCCTCAACCACAAAAAAAAGCCCTAACCCCCAGTACTTTAGAATGTGACCTTATTTGGCAATAGTGTTATTGAAGATGTAATTAGTTAGGATGAGGTCATACTGGAGTACGTTGGCCCTTAATCCAATATGACTGGCTTCCTTGAATAAGAAGAGTAAGGGGACTTCCCAGGTTACCCAATGATTAAGACTTCACCCTCCAATGCAGTGGGTGCAGGTTTGATCTCTGGTCAGGAAGCTAAGATCCCACATGCCTTGTGGCCAAAAAACCAAAACATAAAACAAAATATTGTTACAAATTCAATAAAGATTCTTAAAATGGCCACATCAAAAAAAAAAAAAATGGAAGAGGAGTGAGACACACAGGCAGAAGGCAGTTGTGTGAGAGCAAAGGCAGAATTGGAGTGATATCGCTACATGCCAAAGAATGTCAAGGACTGTCAGCAAATACCAGAAGCTGGAAGAGGCAGGCAAGTTTCTTCTACAGCAGTCATAGAGAACATGGCCCTGCCAGTTGATTTCAGACTTCTAACCTCCAGGATTGTGAAACAATGAATTTCTGATGTTTTGTCTGCTGCGACCAGCACAGCAAGGTAGGGATCAAAAGTGGTCAACGCACAGTTTGGGAAAAAGAAACTAGAGACAGAATTAAGGTTTTAAAGATGGGACTGGGGAACTCAAGACCTCTTGAGTCAACAGCCCCATTCTTCAGAGTTACATCACTTTTACTGAGTGTCTTAGCAAGCAGAAAGTATCTGTTGTGCTATGATGAAATCATTAGCCTCCTGTGTCCCTGATCACATCTCCCATTTTACTGATTACTTTAAACCATCTTTGTTATTTTCTTGTACATAGACCCTCATATGCCTTGGGAAAAAATCTTAGGGTGCGCACAAGCAGTGTTTTGAACTTATGCTGACCTGGCATTCCAAGGTCCTCACTATGTTTTTCCTTAGCTTAGCAGGGCACGACAAACCCAACTGATCAACCCAATGTACTTTTATTTGGGTTATGCTGTATTGCTATATTTTGCTTTTATTCTTTTCCCATGGTGATTTTCTCATGGCTTAGCCAAAATAACAGGTGGCTTGACTATTAACCCCTGAATATACCCTCTTTTGTTTTTGTAGCAGAAAATATGTTGCTCTCACAATTTCTTTCTTCATTAGTTCTCAGAGGGATTTTTGCATGTATCTGAGGACTAAACCGAAAATTATAGCTAAAACAACAAACAGCAAAACATAGCTAGTGTTTCAATGAGACCACCTCTGATTCCTTTGATCCACTCAAGAGGACTCAATGAGTTAAGGCTTTCTGCTATTCCTTGAAGTTTATCTATACCTGTTAATAGTCTAAGAGAACCATGCTGCATGCCAATGATTTTTGCTTGTAGCTTTTTAATATCTAGAGGAAGGTTGTCAGCTGTATAGCCCTGCAAGAGCCATCTAACTTTTTCCCAGGAGTGTTCAGATTGGTTATATTCCTGGGGGTTTACACAGAAAGTAGTAATGTTCCAATCACACTTTAAATGTATTTATAATTTAAGACATTGTACTTCATCTTCCAAGAGTAGCACTGCATTTTTTAAATCCACCAACCTGTTGTTAATCTCCTCATCTATGTGAGTTTGGGCTCCCCAGTATACTCTGAGATTTTTGTATTTGTCTGGAGATACTCTTTTTTACCTTGATGAAGCTGTTCAGAACTCATGTGTATTCAGTTTCTGGAGGGATGAGGCAGAGAGAAAAGAAAAATGTTTTAATTTTACCCACAGGTGTAAATCACTAAATTGTTTTAAACCATCAGTGACTTGAGGAGAAAAGCTTCTTTATATCTGAAAACAAAGATTAGAAGCCAGTAATGTGTCAGACTGGAGAGGGCAATGGCACCCCACTCCAGTACTCTTGCCTGGAGAGTCCCATGGATGGAGGAGCCTGGTAGGCTGCAGTCCCTGGGGTAGCTGGGAGTCGGACACGACTGAGTGACTTCGCTTTCACTTTTCATTTCCATGCATTGGAGAAGGAAATGGCAACCCACTCCAGTGTTCTTGCCTGGAGAGTCCCAGGGACAGGGGAGCCTGGTGGGCTTCCATCTATGGGGTCACAGAGTCAGACATGACTGAAGTGACTTAGCAGCAGCAGCAGCAGCAGCAGCAATGTGTCAGACAAAAAGTCATGAAAATTGTATTCATACTTAGCAGTCTGTTTAATCTCATGTAAGCAGTTCCTTTGTTCTGTGGTCCTTGCCTGACCACAAAGGACATCAGTGAAAGTGATGGTCTCCAAGAAGCTCATGAAATTTTTGCCAGTGTCTCTATGACCTGTCCAGTAAATTGGGTGCCCTGATCACTGGAGATTGCAGAAAATGTATTTTAACCCTTTTTTTTTTTCCATTGTGAGATTATTAACCCCACAGCCAGGAAAGGCTTTATCCTATCAAATAAAAGTAAGGTTTGTCAGGGAGCCGGGAAAAGCCAAGCGGCCATCTTGGATTTCCCATAGCCCCAACTGTTTGGTTTATAGACATTGTTTATCCATTTTAAATTTCCTGATGAGGGGTTAATTTTGTAGAAGCAGAATGAGCTTTGTCTATGTGTGTCATAGTCTCCATAGATCATTGTGAAATAACACTCATTCATTTTATCAAAGTAACAAAAGATTTTAAAAGCAAATATGAATCACTTAAAGACAAAGAAATTTACATAGTCTGTTATCAAAGCCATATTCCAAGAAGACTTTGGTTTTTTTAACAGGAAAAGAAAATCAAATTCCAGATTGGTACCAGCTTAAATTCATTGTGAAACAGTAGTTATTCATTTAGTCAAAGTAACAGTGAAAGATTTCAAAGGCAATTTAATGTCTTATGAAACTTGTATCATGCACAAAACTCTCTTCTACTTGCCACAAACCTTTTTTACACTTCTGTATTCATCACTCTATTTGCCCATTCAGAAAACAGCCACCTGCAAGTTCAGATGTACTTCCTTTTTCCTTAATAGAATCTAATTCCATTCCTTATACCTTTTTATTAAAAACACAGCTTACCTCCCTTTAGCAAACATGAACTGTACCTTATATCATCATTCTGTAGATTGGTAAATATAAACCACTCAAAGCTATGTCATTTGCAAAAGTATCTTCACAAAGTCAATAAATAAACATTAATACCAGGTATCAATTCAATAGTGAATATTTCCCAGTTTACACAAGTCTGAAATTCATTTTAGTTTAATTTTTTTGAATTTAGAATTGATTCATAAGCACTTATTTCTCTTTAGGCCAATTAAATAGAGCTCATTGACCAATCAGCCTTTAGCAATTTTGTCCAAGGACAAAGATACACACTGGGATACATAAATTTTGATAGCCATATAGACAGAGATCTCATAGTTTTCTGCTTGATATTTAAATTTTTTTCTTTTTTCTGCTTGACATTTAAAATGTCTCTTTGCCCCTTCTCTTTTTCTTGGTTTGAGTTCTACCAATTTGTTCATGGCTGGAGTCCCAGATAGAGTGGGCTGTGCATCCCAAGGACATAATAAGACTTAACTTTAGTTTTTTTCCTAGGCCTGTTTTTGTTTCTTAGGCAGAAGTGGAACTCCAAAAAAGTATTTTAACAAGCCAACATTTTTTTTTTAATCACACGTGCAAGAAGAACCAGTTTTGCAATTTCAAAAAGAATTCATTTTAACCAGTTTTCTCTGGAGTCTAAAGATTATCATGGCCATTCAGTATCAAAAATGTCATCTCTCTTTTTGTAGTCATAGTTTCATAGTTAAAAATTACACCAGAGGATGTTCAAATTGGCTCTGATGACAGGAGTGGACAGACTGATAAGAAGTTGTTCCAGCAGAGATTGTCTCTCTGGGCAGATGAGGTCTTCTCTTAAAGTAAAGAAAGCCTGTCCTTTAACCTCTGTTTTTTCCCAGGCTCTTATGCAGTATCACCTCACCTGTTCTATAGCATGATCTTCCATAAGCACTTGATGAGTTTTTCCCCAATTTCCACTGCCTATCAATTGATCTAAAGAGATGGGGATTAGCAAGGAAACACAAACTTTAAATGATACAATGGACCAGTTAGACCTAATTGATATCTACAGGACATTTCACCCCAAAACAATGAATTTCACCTTTTTCTCAAGTGCACATGGAACATTCTCCAGGATAGATCACATCCTGGGCCATAAATCCAGACTTGGTAAATTAAAAAAAATTGAAATCATTTCAAGCATCTTTTCTGATCACACTGTGGTAAGATTAGATGTCAACTACAGGGGGAAAAAAACTATTAAAAATACAAACATATGGAGGCTAAGCAACACGCTTCTGAATAATCAAGAAACCACAGAAGAAATAAAAAAAGAAATCAAAATATGCATAGAAACAAATGCAAATGAAAACACGACAACCCAAAACCTATGGGATTTGTAAAAGCAGTGCTAAGGGGGAGGTTCCTAGCAATACAAGCTTACCTCAAGAAACAAGAGAAAAATCAAATAAATAACCTAATTCTACACCTAAAGCAACTAGAAAAAGAAGAAGTGAAGAAGCCCAGGGTTAGTAGAAGGAAAGAAATCATAAAAATGAGGGCAGAAATAAATGAAAAAGAAACAAAGGAGACTATAGCAAAAATCAACAAAACTAAAAGCTGGTTCATTGAGACGATAAATAAAATAGGCAAACCATTAGCCAGACTCATCAAGGAAAAAAGGGAGAAGAATCAAATCAACAAAATTAGAAATGAAAATGGAGAAATCACAACAGACAACACAGAAATACAAAGAATCATAAGAGACTATTATCAGCAACTGTATGACAATAAAATGGACAACTTGGAAGAAATGGATGAATTCTTAGAAATGTATAACCTTCCAAAACTGAGCCAGGAAGAAATAGAAAATCTTTAGCCTCCATATGTTTGAAGTTTTAACAATTTTTTTCCTGTAATTGAGATCTAATCTTACTGCACTGTGGTCAGAAAAGATGACTGGAATGATTTCAATTTTTTTGAATTTTCCAAGACCAGATTTATGGCCCAGGATGTGATCTATTCTGGAGAAGCTTCCGTGTGCACTTGAGAAAAAGGTGAAGTTGATTGTTTTGGGGTGAAGAAATAGAAAATCTTAACAGACCCATCACAAGCACAGAAATCGA
Source organism: Dama dama (assembly GCF_033118175.1). Classification (NCBI taxonomy): domain Eukaryota; kingdom Metazoa; phylum Chordata; class Mammalia; order Artiodactyla; family Cervidae; genus Dama; species Dama dama. The sequence continues at coordinate 38,711,122 of NC_083691.1, forward strand.
AACTGTAATAAAAAATCTTTCAACAAACAAAAGCCCAGGACCAGATGGCTTCACAGCTGAATTCGACCAAAAATTTAGAGAAGAGCTAACGCCTATCCTACTCAAACTCTTCCAGAAAATTGCAGAGGAAGGTAAACTGCCAAACTCATTCTATGAGGCCACCATCATCCTAATACCAAAACCAGATAAAGATGCCACAAAAAAAGAAAACTACAGACCAATATCACTGATGAACATAGATGCAAAAATCCTCAACAAAATTCTAGCAAACAGAATTCAACAACATATTAAAAAGATCATACATCATGATCAAGTGTGCTTTATCCCAGGGATACAAGGATTCTTCAATATTTGCAAATCAATCAATGTGATATACCACATTAACAAATTGAGAGATAAAAACCATATGATTATCTCAGTAGATGCAGAGAAAGCCATTGACAAAATTCAACATCCATTTATGATAAAAACCCTCCATAAAGCAGGCATAGAAGGAACATACCTCAACATAATAAAAGCCACATATGATAAACCCGCATATGATAAACCCACAGCAAATATTATCCTCAATGGTGAAAAACTGAAAGCATTTCACCTAAAGTCAGGAACAAGACAAGGGTGCCCACTCTCACCACTACTATTTAACATAGTTTTGGAAGTTTTACCCACAGCAATCAGAGCAGAAAAAGAAATAAAAGGAATCCAGATTAGAAAAGAAGTAAAACTGTCACTGTTTGCAGATGACATGATCCTCTACACAGAAAACCCTAAAGACACCACCAGAAAATTACTAGAGCTAATCAATGAATATAGTAAAGTTGCAGGATATAAAATTAACACACATAAATCCCTTGCATTCCTATACACTAACAATGAGAAAAAAGAAAGAGAAATTAAGGAAATAATTCCATTCACCATTGCAACGAAAAGAATAAAATACTTAGGAATAAATCTACCTAAAGAAACAAAAGACCTATATATAGAAAACTATAAAACATTGATGAAAGAAATCAAAGAGGACACAAATAGATGGAGAAATATACCATGTTCATGGATTGGAAGAATCAATATAGTGAAAATGAATATACTATCCAAGCCACCAACAGTCTTTTTCACAGAACTAGAACAAATAATTTCACAATTTGTTTGGAAAATCAAAAAACCTTGAATAGCTAAAGCAATCTTGAGAAAGAAGAATGGAACTGGAGAAATCAATCTGCCTGACTTCAGACTTTACTACAAAGCTACAGTCATCAAAACAGTATGATACTGGCACAAAGACAGAAATGTAGATAAATGGAACAAGCCCAGAGATAAATCCACACACCTATGGGCACCTTATCTTTGACAAAGTAGGCAAGAATATACAATGGAGAAAAGACAATCTCTTTAACAAGTGGTGCTGGGAAAACTGGTCAACCACTTGTAAAAGAATAAAACTAGAACACTTTCTAACGCCATACACAGAAATAAACTTTAAATGGATTAAAGATCTAAATGTAAGACCAGAAACTATAAAACTCCTAGAGGAAAACACAGGCAAAACACTCTCTGACATAAATCACAGCAGGATCCCCAATGACCCACCTCCCAGAGTAATGGAAATAAAAGCAAAAATAAACAAATGGGACCTAATTAAACTTAAAAGCTTTTGCACAACGAAGGAAACTATAAGCAAGGTGAAAAGACAGCCTTCAGAATGGGAGAAAATAATAGCAAATGAAGCAACTGACAAAGAATTAATCTCAAAAAAATACAAGCAGATCATGCAGCTCAGTACCAGAAAAATGAATGACCCAATCAAAAAATGGGCCAAAGAACTAAACAGACATTTCTCCAAAGAAGAAGTACAGATGGCTAACAAACACATGAAAAGATGCTCAACATCACTCATTACGAGAAAAATGCAAACCAAAATTACAATGAGGTACCATCTCATGCCGGTCAGAATGGCTGCTATCAAAAAGTCTACAAACAATAAATGCTGGAGAGGGTGCGGAGAAAAGGGAATACTTTTACACTGTTGGTGGGGATGCAAACCAGTATAGCCACTGTGGAGAACAGTGTGGAGATTCCTTTAAAAACTGGAAATAGAACTGCCATACGTCTCAGCAATCCCACTGCTGGGCATACACACCAAGAAAACCAGAATTGAAAGAGACATGTGTACCCCAGTGTTCATCACAGCACTCTATACAATAGCTAGGACATGGAAGTGACCTAGATGTCCATCGGCAGATGAATGGATAAGAAAGTTGTGGTACATATACACAATGGAATTCAGATCAGTTTAGTCGCTCAGTCGTGTCCGACTCTTTGTGACCCCCATGAACCACAGCACGCCAGGCCTCCCTATCCATCACCAACTGCCAGAGTCCACCCAAACCCATGTCCATCAAGTCACTGATGCCATCCAACCATCTCATCCTCTGTCATCCCCTTCTCCTCCTGCCCTCAATCTTTCCCAGCATCAGGATCTTTTACTCAGCTATTAAAAAGAATGCATTTGAATCAGTTCTAAAGAGGTGGATGAAACTGGAGCCTATTATAGAGTGAAGTAAGTCAGAAAGAAAAACACCAATAAAGTATATTAACGCTTATACATGGAATTTAGAAAGATGGTAACAATGACCCTATATACAAGATAGCAAAAGAGACACAGAGATAAAGAACAGACTTTTGGACTCTGTGGGAGAAGGTGAGGGTGGGATGATAATATGAGAGAATAGCATTGAAACATGTATATTACCATATGTGAAATAGATCGCCAGTACACGTTCAACGCATGAGACAGGGCGCTCAGGGCCAGTGCACTGGGATGACACTGAAGGATGGGATCCAGAAGGAGGTGGGAAGTGGGTTCAGGATGGGGGACACGTGTACATCCATGGCTGATTCACTTCGATGTATGGCAAAAGCCACTACAATATTGTAAAGTAATTAGCCTCCAATTAAAATAAATTAATTTTTTTAAAAAATGAAGAGATGGGAATCTGAGTGACTTGGTCATGAGCCACCATAATCAAATGGGAGCCCTCAGCTAGTCCCTGCACTATTTCCAAGGTCAAAGGAGAATTTACTCCATAATTTTGAACAGCTTGCTTAAGTTCCTTTAGTATTTTGAAGGGAATCTGTTTGTGTACAGCCTCATACACCCCATTAGGATTATTAGGATCTTTCCCAGGAGCTATCTGTTCATGTATTGTCACTAGAAATGCCATAGTCATAGAGTCCAAGTCACCCTCATGTCGAGCCCACCAAATACCTTTCTGGAGGGGTGACAGAAAGAGGGGTCCGCAGCAAGGAAAGAAAAGCTTGAGTCACTCCAGTGGTTAAGACAGGAGGGGGAGGAAGAGGAGGTAAAGGAAATTCATCCTCCCCAAACAAATGTGCAGAAGGAACGCCTCCTGCATTTTTTGTTCTATCCCCTCGGGCTTTGCACTTTCAGGTTCTCCCTTTGATGGGGTTTCACCTTCATCCTCCCTTCCTTCTGAGCTTTCTGGGGTCTGAAGAGGTTCTAAAATACATTTTATCAGTGTCCAAATTGACCAGATAGATATACAGGCAAGGGCACTCCCTTGTAAAGAAGTTTCTCTAATTCGTTATCTACCTTCTCCTACACTCCTAAATCTAAAGTACTGAGAGAAGGGAACCGTGAGCAATACTTCTCAATGGTGTCTAAAAGCTCCAATAGCCGGTGCTCACTTATTTTTGTTCCCCCTGCTTTCACTGCCTTAAGAGGCATATATACGCCCAGTATTATTCTGAGCTTTCTGAATTGCCCATATTTAACCCCGGTTTCAATGCCTGAGAGAGCGTGATTTACCGCAAAGGGGGATTTTCAGAGGCCTCACCCGACTCTTCCTCAGGGTTGTGCGCCGATATTTCAACTTCAGTTTCGCTCTCCGCGATCCTTCACTTATTCTTCACTTTCAAGCCCCACGTTGGGTACCACAAGCTGCAGCCAGCATAGCAGGTAGGGATCGAATGTGGTCAACACACAGTTTGGGAAAAATAAACTAGAGACAGAATTAAAGTTTTAAAGATGGGACCGGAGGACTCAAGACCTCTTGGGTCAAGAGCCCGGTTCCTCGGAACCACATCACTTTTATTAAGTGTCTTGGCAAGCAGAAAGTATCTGTTGTGTTACGATGAAGTCAGCCTCCTGTGTCCCCAGTCACGTCTCCCATTTTATTGATTACTTTAAACTAATCTTTGTTATTTTCTTGTACAAAGGCTATCACCTAACTGGAGGTCATAGACCCGCATATGCCTTGGGAAAACATCTTAAGGTGTGCACAAGCAGTGTTCTGAACTTGCGCTGACCCGGTGTTCCATGGTCTACACTATGTTTTTCCTTAGCTTAGCATGATTCAACTGATCAACCCAATGTACTTTTATTTGGGTTATGCTGTATTACTATATTTTGCTTTTATTCTTTTCCCATGATGATTTTCTCATGGCTTAGCCAGAGCAACAGGCAGCTGACTGTTAATCCCTGCATATGTCTCCTTGTTTCTGGTGTTTTGTTTCAGCAGCCCTAGGAAACTAATACACTCTGGAAAACTAGTATTCTATAAAACAAACTTTGAGAATGTTAATCTTGCCATGTGAAAATGAACACATTGGATTAATCACCTATACCTCAGTTTTCTCATCTGTAAGATGGGAATAATAACATTTATTCAGTGGGATCATTCTTATGTAAGCATTCTTTTTTATCTAAGTATTCTTAACTAAGAATACAGGCAACACATCATAGATTTACCAAGTCTAATTTCATGGCTAAATGTATATATTTTTGATTAACTAACCCACTGATTTCTAGTTTATAATGTTTTCTCTCTTTGTCCTAATATCACCAGAGGTCTTAACGAATCCTTTCTCCAAAATCTATCTCTTGAATGTCTACAGTATAAAAACATTCCCTGTGCTCCAAGTAATTCCTTTAAAGGACTATGTATTGAATGCTTACCATGTGTGCCAGGGCCTGGACTAGGTAAAAATGTCTTGCCACCAAGAAGCATCCCAAGCTTGTTCATCAACTGAAAAATACATCACCAGGGGTGTATTAGATACCACCATCCTGCCTTCTCCTCCTGCCAGGGGTCTTTGTGCTTGCTTAGCTACCCCTAGTGGTCAATAGGGTGAACTGTCTGGATCAATGACATCTAGGACTTCTCTTAGCAGAATATTTAGCAAATCTTCTACTCTGGTAGTTCTTGCCTAGAGAATCCCATGGACAGAGGAACCTGGCGGGCTACAGTCCATGGGGTCACAAAGAATCGGACACGACTGAAGTGACTTAGCATGCACATGCCCGCTACTCTGTAGATGCCATTCCCAGATCACACAATTAGAACCTTTTCTATTAATATCTTTCTTATGTGTATGCGTCTAGACTTACTTTTAAGTCTCTTTCTGTATTCTTTTTGGACTTCCCCTGTCACAAAGTGGTAAAAAAAAAAAAAAAAAAAATCTGCCTGCAATGCAGGAGATGTGGGTTCAATCCCTGGGTTGGGACGTTCCCCTGGAGGCGGGTATAGCAACCCACTCCAGTATTCTTGTCTGGAGAATCCCAAGGACAGAGGAGCCTGGCAGGCTACAGTCCATAGGGTCACACAGAGTTGGACATGAGTGAACCATATTCCTTTTAATTCTCCCACACTGGATCAGTACCTTGGAAACAATTCTTCTAGTATATTTTAATGGTGTAAGGAAATTTTAAGACTTTGGAATTAAAAAAAAAAATTATTGTGTGTCTCCAGTGGAAAGTTAGGCATCATTTATGGCACAACTTTGCAGGTTCTCTAATTCTATGAAGTTTGTGCTTTTCCTTGTATTTGAATTATTTCACAACTCTATAAATTGTGGATAACTGATACCAATGCAAACAATTCTTGTCTATGAACATGCAAATGAATTGTGATGGAGTTGCAACCCCGCTCCACTCCCCAGGGAAAAAGCCAACTTTCTGTCCATTTGTAAATTGATTTACCCACTCCTTTCCTCCATATGAATTTGTCTCTGACTTCCTCTTTGAACCAGTTGTGATATCTGGCTGGTTCCCACTTTAATACATGAGCTAAATAAAGTTTTCACTTTATTACATGTGAGTCATGATTTCACCTTGATGTCTTAATTTTTTTAATTTAAACTTCTAAAAACTTATTCTTCAGCATGGGTAACTCCAAAAAAGCCTTACATGTGGCTGAGAAGTATCAGAATACTGCTAGTACTCACCCTAAATGGAGGTGCCAAAATCAGAGAAGAGCCTGAGGTTCACCTATGTGCGATTTTACAAGTTTGTCTCCATGATTTCGTGGAAGCTGACATCAGATACCAGACTTTCAGACCTTAGGACGGGACAAAGGATGTTGTTAATCACAGCACAGCACGCAGGATAAGCTTCATGTCTGTGTTGTTGCTCTCACCCCTGTGAGGACTGTGTGGGGTGAGGCAAGGACTGTGAGGCAAGATGGAGTAGCTCAAATGGATGCTGCACATGCAGGAGGTTTGCATCACAGCTGAGAAATCTCAAGCTTAGGGAACCTGAATATTTGATCACAGGCTGCAAGCAAACCTGCCCAAACATTGCCTCAGAGGGAGACATTATCTTTATTATTGTTGTTGTTTTTCAGCTGCTACGTCAGGTCTGACTCTTTGCAACCCCATGAACTGCAGCGCGCCAGGCTTCCCTGTCCTTTACTATCAACTGGAGTTTTGCTCAAATTCAAGTCCATTGAGTCTGTGATGCCATCCAATGATCTCAACCTCTGTCGCCCCCTTCTCCCCCTGCCTTCAATCTTTCCCAGCTTCAGGGTCTTTTCCATGAGTCGGCTCTTTACATCAGGTGGTCAGAGTATTGGTGCTTCAACTTCAAAATCAGTCCTTCCAAGGAATATTCAGGGTCTATTTCCTTTAGGATTGATTGGTTTGATCTCCTTGGTGTCCAAGGGACCCTCAAGAGTCTTCTCCAGCACCACAGTTTGAAAGCATCAATTCTTCAGTGCTCAGTCTTCTTCATGGGCCAACTCTCACATCTATATATGACTACCAGAAAAACAAGAATTTTGACTAGACAGATCTTTGTTGGAAAAGTGATGTCTCTGCTTTTTAAATACACTATCTAGGTTTGTCATAGCCTTTCTTCCAAGGAGCAGCATCTTTTAATTTCATTTCTTTAGTCACCATCCACAGTGATTTTAGAGCCCAAGCAAATAAAACCTGTCACTGTTTCCATTTTCCCCCCATCTACTTGCTATGAAGTGATGGGACCAGATGCCATGATCTTTGTTTTTTGAATGTTGAGTTTTAAGCCATCTTTCTCACTTTCTTCTTTCACCTTCATCAAGAGGTTCTTTAGTTCCTCTTTGCTCTCTGCCATTAGAATGGTATCATCTGCATATCTGGGGTTGTTGATATTTCTCCCACCAATCTTAATTCCAGCTTGTGCTTCATCCAACCTGGCATTCACATGAGGTACTCTGTATATAAGCTAAATAAGCAGAATGACAATATACAGCCTTGATGTAATCCTTTCCCAATTTTGAACCAGTCCGTTGTTCCAAGACCGGTTCTAACTGTTGTTTCTTGACCTGCAGACAGTCTTCTCAGGAGGCAGGCAAAGTGGTCTGATCTCTTTAAGAATTTTCCACAGTTTTTGCGATCCACACTGTCAAAGGCTTTAGCGTTGTCAATGAAGCAGAAGTAGATGTTTTTCTGGAATTCCTTCACTTTTTCTATGATCCAGCAGATGTTGGCAGTTTGATCTCTGGTTCCTCTGTGTTTTCTAAATCCAGCTTGTATATCTGGAAGTTCTTGGTTCACATACTGTTGAAACGTAGCTTGAAGGATAAGAGCATTACCTTGCTAGCATGTGAAATGATATTGGACAGTAAGCAAATCTGCCCTTGCTCTGGAGAGACACCCTCTCTCTACCTTCCAAGGTTGTTTTTCACTATAGAAACATCCATGAAAAGACAGTGCCTCTGCTTGCAAATTGTAGAAAAACACAAGAGATCCATGGAGAAGTATCTTCCAACAAAAGGAAAGCATTAAATTATTAATTTATTTAAACCCATTAGAGAATATCTAGTCTCTGCCCAGTGGGCCTCCAGTGCAAAGTATGTAACCAAGCACCCATCAGTTCAGTCGCTCAGTCACATCTGACTCTTTGTGACCCCATGGACTGCAGCACGCCAGGCTTCCCTGTCCATCACCAACTCCTGGAGCTTGCTCAAACTCATGTCCATCAAGCTGGTGATGCCATCCAACCATCTTATCCTCTGTCATCCCCTTCTCCTCCTGCCTTCAATCTTTTCCAGCATCAGGGTCTTTTCCAATGAGTTGGTTCCAATGAACCAAGTACACATATTAAACAGCAATTCCTCCAACAGGAGTTGGTGATGGACAGGGAAGCCTGGCGTGCTGCAGTCCATGGGGTCGCAAAGAGTCAGACATGACTGAGCAACTGAACTGAACCTCCCAACAGACACAGAGACACAAAATTCATGTGGAAATGATCAAAGAAATATAAAAGTTTATCTATGCATATACTCATTTGCTTCAGTGAAAGCATTTCCACACATATATCTTCTAGCTTTGTTAGCTGAGGGCCAAGAGGCAACAACACCCTGGTAGCAATAGCCACAATACTATGGACTTTATGTTTATGTCCCTCCAAAATTCATATGTCAAAATTCTAACCCCCAGTGTGATGGTATTAGAAGATGGAGCCTTTGGAAGGTAACTAGGCCATGAGAGTGGAGCCCACATGAATGGGATTAGAGCCCTAATAGAAAGACATAAGAGAGCTTGCTTTCTCTCTCTCTGCTTTTCTGCTACATGTGGATACCACAAGAAGACAGCAGTCTGCAATGGAGAAGAAAGCCCTTACCAGAACCCAACTGTACTGGCACCCTGATCTTGGATGTCTAGTTTCCAGAACTGTAAGAAATAAATTTCTGTTGTTTATCAGACAGTCTGTGGTATTTGTCACAGCAACCTTCCCAGGGGCTTACCTGGTGGCTCAGACAGTAAAGAATCAGCCTGTAATGCAGGAGACCCAGGCTTGAACCCTGGTTTCAGGAAGATCCCCTGGAGAAGGGAATGGTTACCCACTCCAGTATTCTTGCCTAGAGAATTCCATGGACAGAGGAGCCTGGCAGGCTACCGTCTATGGGGTTGCGAAGAGTTGGAAACAACTGAGCGACTAACACAGACGCACTGTGGTAGTTTGTCGAAGCAGCCTAGACTGACTAAGACACACGCACACCTACTGCCCAGATCTTGATGTACTATCGCCAATAAAATAAATTACGGCTCCATGGAGAAACAGATGATTCTAGGACTAGGACACGAAATACACAAGATGAGCCTGGAACATCTTGTAGTGTCAGAAAGTAAGGAAGTGCTAAAAAATTGTTAAAATAAGTAAAACCGCAAGGATGGGTTATGTCAAAGAGACACAGGAGCCAACTGAATGAAACCCCAATGGCCAGAGCTGGAACAATTTGAACTACAAAGTACATAAAGCCGTACTGGACTACAGTCCAAAGAATAAGATAGATAAACAAATGATTGAATTAAATTATTAAATAAATGAGAGAACAGGCAAATCTATTCCAAGAATTCCAACTAATTTGGGTAAATACTCCACCCTCAAGAACATGGAGCAGAAATCCCACTCCTTAGTCATGGGTTGTTTGTAGTAACTTTCTTTAAAAGAGTATATAGTATAGGAAGGAAAAAAGATTATGCTTATGGTGGAGAAAACTGACAAACCTTAGCCTGGTGATCAAGGTCAATACCAACAGTGAGAGCTCAGGCTGAAAGTATGTACTCTTGATGCCTGATCATGAGAAAAATGTTAAACAAGTCTCAACTGAAGAATATTCTACCAAATACTTGACTGGGACTCAAAGTCATCAAAAACAAAGAAGTTCCGAGAAACCACCACAGCTAAGAGGAGCCTAAGGGGATGTGATGACTGTAACATGGGACAGGATCCAGGATAAAGGACATTAAGGGAAATCTAAGTAAATCTGAAGAAGGTATCAACTTTATTTAATAATAATGTATCAATATCAGTGAACTAATAATGACAAATAGGTCGTACTAATGTAAAAATCTGTACACAGATCAAGAAACAACAGTTAGAACTGGACATGGAACAACAGACTGGTCCCACATTGGGAAAGAAGTTAGTCAAGGCTGCATGTTGTCACCCTGCTTATTTAACTTCTATGCAGAGTATATCATGCGAAATGCCAGGCTGGATGAAGCACAAACTGGAATCAAGATTACAGGGAGAAATATCAATAACCTCAGATACACAGATGACACCTTCCTTATGGCAGAAAGTGAAGAGGAATTGAGGAACCTCTTGACGAAAGTGAAAGAGGAGAGTGAAAAAGCTGGCTTAAAACTCAACTTTCAGAAAACTAAGATCATGGCATCTGGTCCCATCACTTCATGGCAAATAGATGGGGAAACAATGGAAACAGTGACTAACTTTATATTCTTGGGCTCCAAAATCACTGTAGATGGTGACTGCAGCCATGAAATTAAAAGATGCTTGCTCCTTGGAAAAAAGCTATGACCAGCCTAGACAGCATATTAAAAAGCAGAGACATTAGTTTGCCAACAAATGTCCATCTAGTCAGAGCTATGGTTTTTCCAGTAGTCATGTATGGATGTGAGAATTGGACTACAAAGAAAGCTGAGCAGTGAAAAGTTGATGCTTTTGTACTGAGATGTTGGAGAAGACTCTTGAGAGTCCCTTGGACTGCAGTGAGAGAGATCCAACCAGTCAATCCTAAAGGAAATCAGTCCTGAATATTCACTGGAAGAACTGATGCTGAAGCTGAAACTCCAATACTTTGGCCACCTGATGGGAAGAACTGACTCATTGGAAAAGACCCTGATGCTGGTAAAGATTGCAGGCAGGAGGAGAAGGGAACAAGAGAAGATGAGATGGTTAGACGGCATCACCAACTTGATGGACATGAGTCTGAGCAACCTCCAAGAGTTGGTGATGGACAGGGAAGCCTGGCGTGCTGCAGTCCATGGGGTCGCAAAGAGTTGGACACGACTGAGCAACTGAACTGGACTGAATGTAAAAATAGAGGAAACTGAGTAGAGGGCATATAGTACCTCTCCCTATTATATAAATTCTTTTAATCTAGAACTATTCTAAAATATAGTCAATATTTAGTTTAAAAAAAAAAAAGCATTTCCATCTTCATCTTCTTAACTTCTGTCCTGTGCAGATGGAGATTCTGATGTAATCATTTCCATATTGCTATGTTCACATTCTATTTGTTCAGAGAGGCTTTAAATTAAATCAGGACTCTTTTGCAATGGAAAATTTGTTTCATCAGTTCTTCCTCTCCCTCTAAACATTTTGAAGGTAGAGAGCATTGCTTTTTAAAAGAGTGCACCTTTGTTAAATTCAAGATTTTAATGCAGTCGTAAAGTCTCCAGGTGTCTAAAGATGTGTTTAGTTGCTAAGTCGCGTCTGACTCTTTGTGACCCCCATGGACTACAGCATGCCAGGCTCCTCAGTCCTCCAATGTCTCCTGGAGTTTGCTCAAATTCATGTCCACTGAGTCAGAGAAATTTCAGATTTTTAAAAATGCTATTTTTTAAAAAGGCCTTACATCATCACCACCAACAAGCAAAAACTAAGAGGATGGATAACCAGAAGAATCCCACTAACAAGGACAAATTGAAAGGACTAACTTTCGGAAGTATATTCTGCTGAAGGTTGATGCCAATCAAATTCTAGTCTTGTTAGAACATTTGCAGAAGTGCAGCAAACCAAGCACCATGGAACAGTGCTGCTCGGCACTTACTGTCAGCCCACTCTTGGAGAAGTGAGTGCACCTGAAGGAGGAGAAGTGCAGTTCTACTACAGACCATGGGGACTGTTGGATGAAAGGGTGGGGCTAGCGGGAGCTTCAGGCTCACAGAACACATGCGCAGTTTGCCATGGCCACAATCGAGGCTGAGATCCAAGCTGTGTCTGACAAGACCCCCAGCGATACTGCTCTGGGGAAGAGGTGCTTTTTTCTTGTATGCAACAGTACCCTCCTCCAGTTAAACACTGTGGTCATGAGGTTGTTCTGCCCAGAGTAAGTGCCTTTGGCAGTGAAAAGACCTTCACAGGCTAGCTGCAGCCCAGGGGAGTTTCCCAAACAACTGCCAAGCTGCAACTCAAACAGAACCTTGGAGAAGCTCCTCACTTCCATAGCCTGGCCACCATCCCAAACAATTAAGTTTCTGGTTTTTTTTTTTTTTTAAATAAAACAATAGTTAGTCTAAAATTTTCTCTACTTCCTTGAGTAGAGATGTTCTATCCTCGCTTAAAAGATATGAGCCAGGATAGAATTAGTTTCAACTCTGACACTGAAATATATAGATCCTTCTCCTAAAGGACAACAAGCAAACCCAAAAATCAGAACATATAAAAAGATTTGACAGTGCCAACTGTACCATGTTCCTGAGGGAGCTGGACCCAGTAAGGTACAATCACAAAGCACCTATTCTTTTCCTTGGTGTTCCTCCCTCTGACAAACAGTTCCTTCCCAGCGCGTTGGATAAGATCTTGGACAGTTTCCACATATTTCCCAAGAACTCTTAGTTTTAAAAACAAACAATCCAAATCAGTCGAACAATCCTATTAGCTATAGTCCAGGATAATAGTAAACACTCCAGACATTTTTGTTTAATACAGCATTTCCTCATCCGCAGTTTGAAACCTGAAGTGAAGAGTGAAGTTTCTTATCAGCTTCTTTACACTGTCCTAGCTCCCTCTCCTGACCTGCCTCTTGAGAAACCTGTATGCAGGTCAGGAAGCAACAGTTAGAACTGGACATGGAACAACAGACTGGTTCCAAATAGGAAAAGGAGTACGTCAAGGCTGTATATTGTCACCCTGCTTATTTAACTTACATGCAGAGTACATCATGAGAAATGCTGGGCTGCAGGAAGCACAAGTTGGAATCAAGATTGCTGGGAGAAATATCAATAACCTCAGATATGCAGATGACCCCACCCTTATGGCAGAAAGTGAAGAAGAACTAAAGAGCCTCTTGATGAAAGTGAAGGAGGAGAGTGAAAAAGTTGGCTTAAAGCTCAACATTCAGAAAACCAAGATCATGGCATCTGGTCCCATCACTTCATGGCAAATAAATGGGGAAACAGTGGAAACAGTGGCTGACTTTATTTTGGGGGGCTCAAAAATCACTGCAGATAGTGATTGCAGCCATGAAATTAGAAAATGCTTACTCCTTGGAAGGAAAGTTATAAGCAACTTAGACAGCATATTAAAAAGCAGAGACATTACTTTGTCAACAAAGGTCCATCTAGTCAAGGTTTTTCCACTAGTCATGTATAGATGTGAGAGTTGGACTATAAAGAAAGCTGAGCATTGAAGAACTGATGCTTTTGAACTGTGGTGTTGGAGAAGACTCTTGAGAGTCACTTGGACTGCAAGGAGATCCAACCAGTCCATCCTAAAGGAGATCAGTCCTGGGTGTTCATTGGAAGCACTGATGTTGAAGCCTATACTCCAATACTTTGGCCACCAGATGTGAAGAGCTGACTCATTTGAGAAGACCCTGATGCTGGGAAAGACTGAGGGCAGGAGGAGAAGGGGACCACAGAGGATGAGATGGTTGGATGGCATCACCGACTCGATGGACATGGATTTGGGTGGACTCTGGGAGTTGGTGATGGAGAGGGAGGCCTGGCGTGCTGCAGTTCATGGGGTCGCAAAGAGTCGGACACAACTGACAGACTGAACTAAACTGAACTGAACTGAAACTACATTTAGTCCCCTACATATGAATGAGTTCTATTCTGAGAATATGTTTTAAGTCCAGTTTGTTCGTAAATCCAACAAAATTAGCCTAGGTACCCAAATAACACAATTGGCTATATACTACTGTACTGTAATAGCATTATAAAACTTTTCACACATAAAAAACAAACACAGAAAAATTAAGAAAACATCTTTAATCTTATGGTACAGTACCTTGAAAAGTACAGTAGAATAGTACACAGCTGGCATACAGGGGCACGTTCCCATCTATGGAAGTTAGCAACTTGAAGGTTCATATGTAGGGGACGTACCCTGCATCTCTTCACTTGGTCCAAGGAGAGGGGAGCATGTCCTCCCTTTCCAAATGGGAGATGGAGAGAAGGAATGGGAATAGAGCACACTGATGATGCCCCAAGGAAATCTCCCCAGCATTTCCAATCTCAGGACTCAGGTAGGAGCCAGGTGGTTGCTGATGGGAGTAGAGCCTGTTTGCCTCTTTTGCAAGTGGTCTGAGAATGGTCTAGCATAGGGGCAGCAGACTACAGCCTGCAAGCCACAGCCCCTCACCACATGTTTTTAGTAGAGCCCATCTGCTGAGCATGGTTTTTCCATTTTTAAATGGTTTTAAAAAAGAAGAGTTTATGACACATGAAAAGTATATGAAATTCATATTTCAGTGTCATAAATAAAGTTTTATTGGAACACAGCCACTTATTCGTCTGTCTTGTATATGGACACTTTTACATTAAAACTGTAGAGTTGGGTAGCTGTGACAGAGATCATGTGACCCAAAATGTCTAAAATATTTACTCTGTTGCCTCTGGCAGAAAAAGTGAGTCAATCCCCTGGTCTACAGCTTCAATCAGAATGCAAAGGTTTTTAACATCAGTTACCTCCTTCCTTTCTGGCTAAACACAAAGATCTGGTTTAACATGTGGTTACAAGTTCATCGGCTCAAAAGAACAGCAGATGGGAGTTGCAGAAAAGTGAATCAATGAAACAGAAAATGAGTTACAAAAATTGTCTACAACACATAACAAATCTGTCATATATGTTCAAATATTCAATATCAACATGATACCTTCATATGTTTAAGGATTTGGAAAAGATATACTCACATACTTTTTCTGAAAAAGAAAAAAATAAATTACTTGATGAAGTATATGACTCAAGTAAAAAATTAATCAAAATAACCCAAACTATTTACAGGAAAGGACATCAGTGAGAAGCTTATCTTTTGAAGCCCAGAGTATGAGCTGTGACCAAAAGATAT
Organism: Dama dama; assembly: GCF_033118175.1. Taxonomy (NCBI): domain Eukaryota; kingdom Metazoa; phylum Chordata; class Mammalia; order Artiodactyla; family Cervidae; genus Dama; species Dama dama. Next base: position 38,726,223 of record NC_083691.1, read on the forward strand.
GTGTGAAAGTCTGTTTATGGAAAGGTTGCATCCTCACTCTCTCCCAGCCAGCACAACCCAAAGACTGGCCCACTTCTGCTCCAGTAGTAAAGGTTTATTTTGCAGAGCAATAGTTCTCAAATATTTTGGTCTGAGAACCCCTTTATATCTTAAGAATTACTAAACCTCAAAAGAGCTTGGCTTAAAGAAATTTTCAATCAACAGATACACACTACTGTATATAAAATAATTAAACAATAAAGACCTAATGTACAGCACAAGGAACTATATTCAGCATCTTGCAATAAGGTATAGTGGAAAACAAACTGAAAAAGAATATATATATATAACTGAATCACTTTGCTGTACACCTAGAACATTGTAAATCAGCTATACTTCAATTTCAGAAATATGACAAAAAATAAATAAAATTATGCTTAAAAACATTTGCTAATTCCATTAAAAATAATGATAATAGCCCCATTACATGTTAACACAAATAACATATTGTGATGAAGTGAAATAAAAATAATTTTACAGTAAAGTGAATAAAATAAAATAGTGATGAGTGGCATTATTTTCTATTTTTTCAAAGTTCTTTAATGATCTACTTAATAAAACAAGACTGGATTCTCAGGACTACTACTGTATTTGAATTTCTGTGATATGCTGTTGTGGTTGAAGTAAATGAAGAAAACATGACATCACATAGATTTGTAGTTGGAAAGGGAGTATTTACTTTTTTATTGAAATGTAGTTACATATATATACATATATACATTCTTTTTTGTATTCTTCTGAAAGGAAATATATTTCAATAGCCCTTCTAGGTAATTATAGATATTCTTCATACAAACTACACCAAAACTTGAGAAGTCTCTTAGAGGTTAGTTCCAATGTAGAATTTAAGCCATATCAATGAACTTTTTGGTACTCTGTTCTATTAAAATTATTTATATACCTTGCACTTTGAATGGAATTTTTTAGTCCCTGCACAATTTTGCAGCAAGACTCACTTATCATTTTAAAAATATTGGTTCAACAATATATGCAGAACTTCCAATTGTTGACAATTTATTCTACCATAATTTTTCAAATCACATTTAAAAACTATCATCATCAATCTCACTAAAATAGCTTTAAAGTATTGGAAAGCTATCAAGATCATGGTAGCAGGTACAAATTTTCCAAATTTCTAATTTTCACTTAGAAGTTTGAATTATATCATTGCAACCAATACCATTTTCTCTAAATTGACAAGTTCACTTTATTCATTTTCAAGAGGATATCTGCCAAATACTCAAGTCTGAATAACCAGCTGGTCATTCATTCTTTTAAGTAAAAATTGTGTTTCTGCAAAAAATAAGCTAGTTCGGCTCACAGCTCCAGGAATCACACAAGCACCTTTCCTTGAGACATTACGATATTTTGCTATGAGATAGAAGTACTTTATGCATACTCCTTATTTTGTCAAACAGAATAGTAAAGACATATGTACTCAAGGGTAAAGAGTTAATAACATTAATAAATTTTACTGCTTCATGAAGGACCTTCCTAAGTAAAACTGGTTTTTCCTTTTTTTTACCTATGGCTATTTCACAGTGAAAAATATAAAGCTACAGTTTGGTGTCCTTTTCATTATAGGGGACTGAAATGCAAAAGTAGGAAGTCAAGAAACACCTGGAGTAACAGGCAAATTTAGCCTTGGAGTACAGAATGAAGCAGGGCAAAGGCTAATAGAGTTTTGCCAAGAGAACGCGCTAGTCATAGCAAACACCCTCTTCCAAAAACACAAGAGAAGACTCTAACATGAACATCACCAGATGGCCAACACCGAAATCAGAATGATTATATTCTTTGCAGCCAAAGATGGAGAAGCTCTATACAGTCAGCAAAAACAAGACCGGGAGCTGACTGTGGCTCAGATCATGAACTCCTTCTTGCCAAATTCAGACTTAAATTGAAGAAAGTAGGGAAAACCACTAGACCATTCAGGTATGACCTAAATCAAATCCCTTATGATTATACAGTGGAAGTGAGAAATAGATTTAAGGGACTAGATCTGATAGACAGAGTGCCTGATTAACTATGGACAGAGGTTCGTGACATTGTACAGGAGATAGGGATCAAGACCATCCCCCCCAAAAAAGTGCAAAAAAAGAAAAATGGCTGTCTGAAGAGTCCTTACAAATAGTTGTGAAAAGAAGAGAAGCAAAAAGCAAAGGAGAAAAAGGAAGATATACCCTTTTGAATGCAGAGTTCCAAAGAATAGCAAGGAGAAATAAGAAAGCCTTCCTCAGCGATCAATGCAAAGAAATAGTGGAAAACAACAGAATGGGAAAGACTAGAGATCTCTTCAGGAAAATTAGAGATAGCAAGGGAAAAATTCATGCAAAGATGGGCTCATTAAAGACAGAAATGGTATAGACCTAACAGAAGCAGAAGATATTAAGAAGAGGTGGCAAGAATACACGGAGGAACTGTACAAAAAAGATCTTCACAATCCAGATAATCATGATGCTGTGATCACTCACCTAGAGCCAGACATCCTGGAATGAGAAGTCAAGTGGGCCCTAGGAAGCATCACTACAAACAAAGCCAGTGGAGGTGATGAAATTCCAGTTGAGCTATTTCAAATCCTAAAAGGTGATGCTGTGAAAGTGCTACACTCAATATGTCAGCAAATTTGGAAAACTCAGCAGTGGCCACAGGACTGGAAATGATCAGTTTTCATTCCAATCCCAAAGAAAGAAAATGCCAAAGAATGCTCAAACTACTGCACAATTGCACTCATCTCACACGCTATAAAGTAATGCTCAAAATTCTCCAAGCCAAGCTTCAGCAATACATGAACAGTGAACTTCCAGATGTTCAAGCTGGCTTTAGAAAAGGCAGAGGAACCAGAGATCAAATTCCCAGCATCTGTTGGATCATCAAAAAAGCAAAGAGTCCCAGAAAAACATCTATTTCTGCTTTATTGACTATGCCAAAGTCTTTGACTGTGTGGAAAATAAACTGTGGAAAATTCTTCAAGAGATGGGAATACCAGACCACCTGACCTGCCTCTTGAGAAACCTGTATGCAGGTCAGGAAGCAACAGTTAGAAATGGACGTGGAACAACAGACTGATTCCAAATAGGAAAAGGAGTACATCAAGGCTGTATGTTGTCACCCTGCTTATTTAACTTATATGCAGAGTACATCATGAGAAACGCTGGGCTGGAAGAAGCACAAGCTGGAATCAAGACTGCTGGGAGAAATATCAATAACCTCAGATATGCAGATGACCCCACCCTTATGGCAGAAAGTGAAGAACTAAAGAGTCTCTTGATGAAAGTGAAGGAGGAGAGTGAAAAAGTTGGCTTAAAACTCAACATTCAGAAAACTAAGATCATGGCATCTGGTCCCATCACTTCATGGCAAGTAGATGGGGAAACAGTGGCTGACTTTATTTTGGGGGGCTCAAAAATCACTGCAGATGGTGACTGCAGCCATGAAATTAAAAGACGCTTCCTCCTTGGAAGGAAAGTTTTGACCAACCTAGACAGCATATCAAAAAGCAGAGACATTACTTTGCCAACAAAGGTCCATCTAGTCAAGGTTATGGTTTTTCCACTAGTCATGTATGGATGTGAGAGTTGGACCATAAAGAAAGCTGAGCGCTGAAGAATTGATGCTTTTGAACTGTGGTGTTGGAGAAGACTCTTGAGAGTCCCTCAGACTGCAAGGAGATCCAACCAGTTCATCCTAAAGATCAGTCCTGGGTGTTCATTGGAAGCACTGATGTTGAAGCCTATACTCCAATACTTTGACCACCTCATGCAGAGTTGACTCATTGGAAAAAACCTTGATGCTGGGAGGGATTGGGGGCAGGAGGAGAAGGGGATGACAGAGGATGAGATGGCTGGATGGCATCACCAACTCGATGGACATGGGTTTGGGTGGACTCCGGGAGTTGGTGATGGAGAGGGAGGCCTGGTGTGCTGTGATTCATGGGGTCAAAAAGAGTCGGACACGACTGAGCGACTGAACTGAACTGAACTGAGCTGCATCACACCAGGCCACCCTGTCCATCACCAACTTCCAGAGCTTACCCAAACTCATGTCCATCGCATCGGTGATGCCATCCAACCATCTCATCCTCTGTCATCTCTTTCTCCTCCTACCCTCAATCTTTCCTAGCATCAGGGTCTTTTCAAATGAGTCCACTCTTCACATCAGGTGGCCAAAGTATTGGAGTATAGGCTTCAACATCAGTCCTTCCAGTGAACACCCAGGACTGATCTCCTTTAGGATGGACCGGTTGGATCTCCTTGCAGTCCAAGGGACTCTCAAGAGTCTTCTCCAACACCACAGTTCAAAGGCATCAATTCTTTGATGCTCAGCTTTCTTCCCAGTCCAACTCTCACATCCATACATGACTACTGGAAAAACCATAACCTTGACTAGATGGACCTTTGTTGGCAAAGTAATGTCTCTGCTTTTTAATATGCTGTCTAAGTTGGTCACAGCTTTTCTTCCAAGGAGAAAGCATCTTTAAATTTCATGACTGCGGTCACCATCTGCAATGATTTTGGAGTCCAAGAAAATAAAGTCTGCCACTGTTTCTACTGTTTCCCCATCTACTTGCCATGAAGTGATGGGACCAGATGCCATGATCTTAGTTTTCTGAATGTTGAGTTTTAAGCCAACTTTTTCACTCTCCTCCTTCACTTTCATCAAGAGACTCTTAAGTTCTTCCTCACTTTCTGCCATAAGGGTGGGGTCATCTGCATATCTGAGGTTATTGATATTTCTCCCGGCAATCTTGATTCCAGCTTATGCTTCTTCCAGTCCAGCATTTCTCATGATGTACTCTGCATGTAAGTTAAATAAGCAGGGTGACAATATACAGCCTTGACGTACTCCTTTTCCTATTTGGTACCAGTCTGTTGTTCCATGTCCAGTTCTAACTGTTGCTTCCTGATCTGCATACAGATTTCTCAAGAGGCAGGTCATATATTTGTATGTATTTCACCTGTTAGTAGACATTTGAGTTATTTCCAATTTGTTATTTTTACAAACAATGATCCTATGAATGCTAGATATTTGTCTTCTGGGTATCTATGTGTACTTGTTTATACTGGGAATATATCAAGGACTGAAGCTACTAGAGCATATTTTCCACAATAACACCAAATTGTTTAGCAAAGGCCAAATTAGAAAAATTGACAAATTCATTCTCTCATAAGTAGAATTTTGGTTTTTCCATATTTTTGCCAACAATCCATAGTAGCAGACATTTAAACTTTTGTCAATCTGGTGGATGTAAAACAATATCTTATGGTTTTATTTGTATTCTATCAATATATTTGAGTGTATTTTTATTTGCTCATTAGCTGTCTTAGCATAAAGGTAAGCTACTTAAAAAATAAACCAGAGGATTCAACAAAATACGTTTATTCCTCTCTCATACAGTGAACTGGATCTAAACAACCCAGTGCCACAATACAGCTCTGAAGTGTCAGGATCTGGACCCTTCTAATCTGGTTGTTCTATCTCCTTGACATGATTTCCATCCCACATCCTAACATGTCTGCTCTGGCTTCCACCACAAGGTGAATGTTCTTGAAGGCTGCTGAAAATACAGACTCTGAAATCTTCTTTCACACAGATGGTATATTCAAGCACCACCACCCCCACTCATGTCAATTTTTGTTTCCAAGGACAAGAGTGGGCAGGAGGCAGGATGTGGTCCAGAGCAAAGAGAAAGGGATATTGGGAGATACAAGTGTCCTACAGACTCAAGGATCCCATTAGAGACCAACCAGCACATTAATGCCATATCCTACTATAATGCACCAGCAAGTTTAGGATGGAGGAAGGGAATTTTCTAAATAAGCACAGTCAGAAAAATGGGCAGGCTTAAAGGAGCAGGCAGGGCAGTGGCCTGAATACAAAGCCCTGTGACTAGCCAGGCCTTCCCAGCCCTTCTGAGCTCAGGCAACCTTTCTGAGAGCTCCCCCTTTTGAGAGAATTCTTCAAAATGGGAAGTGCTGGGGAACTGTAGATGAGAAAAAACATGGACTTTGGAGACAAATTCACAAAGTCTACCTCTCTCTCTCACCTTGGGTAAATGCCTTGACCTCTCTTGACCTCTCTGAGCCTCCATCTTCTCATCTGTAAGATGCAGATAGCTACAGTACCCATCTCTAGGACTGTTGTAAAGATGACAGGAGGTACTAAGTGATGCCTGCAAAGAAGATTATGTGAAAGAGTGGTGAAGATCATGGCACCAGACCAAGCTGCCTGGGTTCTAATCCCAGCTCCACTCTCCTAGCCATGTGATCTTAGACCACTTACTTGGCTTCTCTGTGACTCTGCTTCTTTGTTTGTAACACTAAGGTAATAATAGTCCCCACCTCAACATCTGCAAACTATTATATATAGAGTGGATAAACAACAAGACCCTATTGTATAGCACAGCAAACCACATTCAATATCCTGTGATAAATCACAGTGGAAAAGAATATGAAAAAGAATGTATTTGTCTGTATAAATGGATCACTTTACTGCACAGCAGAAATGAACACAATGTTGTAAATCAACTATTTTCCAATAAAATAAATTTTAAATAAATAAATGATAGTTCATACCTCATAAACTTGCTATGGGATTAAACGAAGTACTGTATGCACAGCTCTTAGGTCAATATCTGCTACGTATAATCATAAGTGCTTAGTAAATTTTTTTTTTAAGTTAAAGCATATATAACAGCCTGGAAAAATATTTGAAATAAGTATGAAATATAGTGGTGCACAGTTCAGTTCAGTTCAGTTCAGTCACTCAGTCGTGTCTGACTCTTTGAGACCCCATGAATCCCAGCACGCCAGGCCTCCCTCTCCATCACCAACTCCCGGAGTTTACTCAAACTCATGTCCATTGAGTCGGTGATGCCATCCAACCATCTCATCCTCTGTCGTCCCCCTCTCCTCCTGCCCCCAACCCCTCCCAGCATCAGGGTGTTTTCCAATGAGTCAACTCTTCGCATGAGGTGACCAAAGTATTGGAGTTTCCTCTTCAGCATCAGTCCTTCCAATGAACACCCAGGACTGATCTCCTTTAGGATGAACTGGTTGGATCTCCTTGCAGTCCAAGGGACCCTAAAGAGTCTTCTCCAACACCACAAATCAAAAGCATCAATTCTTTGGTGCTCAGCTTTCTTTATGGTCCAACTCTCACATCCATACATGACTAGTGGAAAAACCATAGCCTTGACTAGATGGACCTTTGTTGGCAAAGTAATGTCTCTGCTTTTTAAAGAATTCTGCCTGCCAATACATCAGACTCAAGAGATGCATGTTTGATCCCTGGGTCAAAAAGATCCCCTGGAGAAGGAAATGACAACTCACTCCAGTATGCTTGTCTGAAAAATTACGTGGACAGAGGAGCCTAGTGGACTACACTACACTCCGTGGGGTCGCAAAGAGTCAGACGCGACTAAGCACACACACACACACAAGCACAAAAGTTATTCTTCATAATATAAGAAGGTCACCTACCGGTCAGGTAGGAAAAAAGTCCAAGAGAGAAAAATGGGCAAAAGATATTAAGAAAGCATTTCACAAAGTAAATATAAATGGCCACAACAAGAATGAAAAACTAATCACCTCAGTAGTAATTTTTAAAACGCAATTTAAGAAACAACAAAGTTTTGCTATATAGCACAGGGAACTACATTCAATATCTTACAAAACTATACCTGAAAAAAAATCAGAAAAACAAAAAAGAATATAGATACATACCTCGAAACGTATAACCAGTCACTTTGCTGAACACCTCAGGGTGACACGGTGTTGTAACTCAACCATGCTAAGTGCTAAGTCGCTTCGGTCGTGTCCGACTCTCTGCAATGCCGTGGACTGTAGCCCGCCAGGCTCTGCTGTCCATGGGCTTTTCTAGGCAAGAATACTGGAGTGGATTGCCATTTCCTCCTCCAGGAGATCTTCCCCACCCAGGGATCGAACGTGTGTCTCCCGTATTCTCCCGTATTAACAGGTGGGTTCTTTACCACTAGCACCATCTGGGAAGCCCCAAAATCAACTATACTTCAATTAAAAAATAAAATGCAACTTAAAAAAATCAGAATGTGCCATTTTTTGCCCATCAGACTTAAATTTTTTTCATATTGGTGAAATCATGAGTGCACTTTCATATACTGTTAAGTGAAAATATAAATCAGTAGAAATTTCTTTGAAGAACAATGTGGTTGGTATCTCTCAAAATTTAAACACATGCTGTGGGGTAAACTAACTGTTCACCCCCAAAGATTGTATCCTTTTCAACTTGTGTATCCCATAAAGGACCATTGCTCCTTCTAAGAAAAGTATCCTCTACTTGCCAAGATTTCACTTGTGGTCTGCACTGCAGATTCTCTGATTTCTCTCTAAAATCCCTTATCTTTACTTTCTTTTTCTTAATGTTTATACATTTTATTCTTAGACTGAATCCTCCCTGTTTAAATGGAAATACTGTTGATCATTCATCTTTAAATTAATAAACAGATTTGTTCTCTTAGTAGTGAAATTTCATCTATTTTTACATTTGAAAATGTAAATCAGGGCTTGATACACTTTTTCTGTAGAAGGCCAGATAGTAAATATTGGATTCGCCAAAAAGTTCGTTCAAATTTTTATGTAAGATTTTATAAAAAAAAAAAAAAACTGAACGAACTTTTTGGGCAGCCCAATATTTCAGGTGATAAGAGCCGTATGGTCTCTGTTACAACTACTCAACTCTCCTTCATAGCACAAAAGCCACCACTGACAATGCATGAATTAATGAGTGTAGCTGTGTGCCAATAAAATTTTCTTTTTTGAAAAAATAATTTATTTGTGTATTTATTTTTGGCTGTGCTGGGTCTTCCTTGCTGTGAGGGCTTTCACCAGTTGCAGTGAGTGGGGTCTACTCTCTAGTTGCGGTGCAAGGGCTTCTCATTGTGGTGGCTTCTCTTGTTGTGGAGCACAGGCTTTAGGGCACATGGGCTTCAGTAGTTATGGCATGGGCTCAGTAGTTGTGGCTCCCTGAATCTAGAGCACAGGCTCATTAACGGTGGCCCAGGGGCTTAGTTGATCTGCAGCATGTGGGATCTTTCCAGAACAGGGATCAAACCCATGTTTCCTGCATTGGCAAGTGGATTCTTTACCACTGAGTCACCAGGAAAAGTCCTGTGCCAATACAACTTTCTATGTGACTCCGAAATTGAATTTCACATCATGTTCTTGTCTCACTAAATATTACTAGCATGCTAAGTTGCTTCAGTCACATCCGACTCTTTGCAACCCCATGTACTGTAGCCTGCCAGGCTCCTCTGACCATAGGATTCTCCAAGCAAGAATACTGGAGTGGGTTGACATGCCCTCCTCCAGGGGATCTTCCTGACCCAGGGATCCAACCGCTGTCTCAGGCATCTCCTGCATTGGCAGGCAGGTTGTTTTACCACCAGTGCCACCAGGGAAGTCCATCATTAAATTTTAATCTTTTTTTATTTTACTATAAAAAATATAAAAGACATTATTAGCTCGCAGTCCATTTAAAACCAGGTGACAATTTAGCCCATGTGCCATTTGTCCACCCCTAATCTTAGGGATGGAACACCTGCTTTTTGCAGATTAGATAAACAAGCTACAATATGATCTTTTGTCCTTAACTCTAGATAGTAGCAGAAAAATCCTCAACTAAATTTCTAACAGTTTTCTCAGCACTCTGTAATATGCATACATTACAAAAATATAATAAATTTCTTTTTTATAGTTTTGGGTAACAGGTGACATTCCTTAACAGTCATGCTATTTCTAACATGCTGCTGCTGCTGCTGCTGCTACTGCTGTGTTGCTTCAGTCGTATCTGACTCTGTGCGACCCCATAGACGGCAGCCCACCAGGCTCCCCCATCCCTGGGATTCTCCAGGCAAGAACACTGGAGTGGGTTGCCATTTCCTTTTCCAATTCGTGAAAGTAAAGTCGCTCAGTCGTGTCCGACCCTTAGCGACCCCATGGACTGCAGCCCACCAGGCTCCTCCATCCAAGGGATTTTCTAGGCAAGAGTACTGGAGTGGGGTGCCATTGCCTTCTCCACATACGTGTAAATAAACTCAGGGATTGATGGGATTATCGAAATAGTACAAACCAGGGACTTCACTGGTGGTTCAGTGGTTAAGAATCCACTTTGCAATGCATGGGACATGGGTTCAGTCCTTGGTGGGGGAACTAAGATCCCACATGCCTTAGACAAAATAAGCCCATGAGCCACAACTAGGGAACCTGAGCGCTGCGTGGAAGACACTGCATGCTGCAGCTAAGACCTGATCTGCTGTGTGCTCAGTTACTCAGTCGTGTCCAACTTTCTGCAACCCATGGACTATAGCCTGCCAGGCTCCTCAGTCCTTGGGACTCTCCAGGCAAGAATATTAGAGTGGGTTCCCATTTCCTTCTCCAGGGGATCTTCCTGACCCAGGGATTGAACCCAGATCTCCTGCATTGCAGTCAGACTCTTTATCAACTGGCTACAAGGGAAGCCCTAAATAAATATTTTTAATTATACAAACCAGTAGACATTTCAGACAGTACAGAAAGGAATGAGATAAATATAAAATGAAAGAGGGTGAATTAATGTTTTAAGTGTATTCCATTAAAAGCAGGGATTTTATATTAATACTTGGACAGAATTGTTTTCATCACATCAGAGAAGGTAGATGCTAAAATCTCAGAACTGTCTTCTTACAGGTGCACTGGTCAGGAAAGCAGAAGGAAACACACAAAACTGTTAAAACATCGGGAATTGTTTGGTAGCCCAGTGGTTAGCGGGATTCCCTGGTGGCTCAGATGGTAAAGCATCTGCCTGAAATGCGGGAGACCTGGGTTCAATCCCTGGGTCAAGAAGATCCCCTGCAGAAGGAAATGGAAGCCCACTCCACTACTCTTGCCTGGAAAATTCCATGGACGAAGGAGCCTGGTAGGCTACAGTCCCTGGGGTTGCAAAGAGTCGGACAGGACTGAGCAACTTCACTTTTACTTTCCAGTGGTTAGTACTCCTCACTTTCACAGCGAAGAGACTGGTTAACATAATCCAAAGTGTTTCAGGAAATCAGGGAAATTGGAACGCTTTCACTTTACACTTTAATCACTGCTTTATCATTTGAATTTGTTATGAAGTGCATGTATTCCTGCTTATGCATTAATCCAATAAGCATTTATTTTAATGATTTTTAAGGTGTCGTCAAGAGCATGGTAGGAGTGTAAATCAGTCCCATAATTAGAGAGGGAAACTAGATCACCGGTAACAAAAACCTTAAAAAAATAAATTCCCTTGACTCAGGGCTTCCCAGGTGGCACTAGTAGTAAAGAATCTGCCTGCCAATGCACGAGATGTAAGAGATGCAGGTTCGATCCCTGGGTCATGAAGATGCCCTAGAGGAGGGTATGGCAACCCATGCACAGAAGAGCCTGGCAGCTACAATCCATAGGGTCGCAAAGAGTCAGACATGACTGAAGCGACTTAGCACTCATTAGCATGTGGGGGGAAATATAACCATGAGGATGTTCTTTGCAGCATGGTTTATAATCTGGCCCTCTATATCCACAGGTTCCAAATTCAAGAATTCAATCAACTGCAGATTGAAAAAATACTCAGAAAAAAAATTCCAGAAAGTTCTAAAAAGTAAAACTTGATTTGCTAAGCACTGGCAACTATTTACATAGCATTTACATTGTATTAGGCATTATAAGTAATCTGGAGATGATTAAAGTATTCGGGAAGATATGCATAGGCTGTATGCAAATATTATGCCATTTTATATAAGGAACTTGGGCTTCTGCCAATTTTGGTATCTGAAGTGTGGTCCTGGAGCCAATCCCCATGGATACCAGGGGATGACTGGAATGAAAAATTAGGGTGAAATCTAAATGTGCAAGAATAAAAGGTTGGTTGAATGAATTATGAAGCATGGACAGACTGAATAAAGGTATTCAACAGAAATAAGTGGAAAAAACAGGATATAAGCCAGTTCAAAACTTTATGTGATAATTTTTGCACAACAGACTTGGAACTTTAATTAGGCTGAAAAGTGTTGAGTTCTGGGATGATCTAGGTGCTGTGGAATCAGCTGTTTCATTTTTAATAAGAGCATGTTTAATAATGGTCCATAAGAATTTCATTAGTTAATAGGTAGAGAGTGCTGGAGATTTGGGGGTATAGCTTTGGTGTCCAATTAACAGATGAATAGCATTAACAAATGTCAAAATGCCCTCTGCTTTGGTGTTGCTTCAGCTACACCAAAGGCTCCAGAAGGCCAAGCACAGCTCTTAAGGAACTGGCAGCAGCAGCCTCTGCAAGTGGGGAACGTGCTCTCAGGGCAGACGTCAGCATCCTTGGCATTACACATCCCTGGCCAGGAGGGATGCAGCAGACCTAGGCAGGCATCACCTGTTGCAGTGGCAGCATGAACTGCAGGATATAATGGTAAGAAGGGCCAACAGGGGAAACCCATGGTAACTGATAGGGCTGGCCATGAGTCCATGTGAATCAACTGCATAATTTCCAAAATACACCAGGGACCAGGGAAGGGAGCCAGAGTTCGCATCACTGAAAGTATGTGCAGAGCTTGAGAAATACGACATACAACTGTCATTGGGTAGCTTCATTTTCCCCAGGCTTGTAGGGCTGGAGCTATACAAGTTCTATATCTGCATCACGGTCACTGGATACCAACGGTATCTTCCATCTTCAACTTGTTCAGACAAGTTCTTTCCTAAAACGGGCTTCTGAAGACACAGCTGCTTGAAACTGCAGTTGTCACCCTTGCTTCTTACATTTCTTGCCCGTGTCCAGATGAGCTAAGAGGCATTAAGTGTAGCTGAGGTCACTGAAAAGATTTTTAAATAAGCTATTTTAAAAGTTACTGACATCATCAGCTCAGAGCTGTTATTCCCGGGTCAGCACAACATCGTCTCTGCAGCAATGCTGATCACTGCCTGCCTGCACAGGACCGCAGTGGGTACCAGATCTCAGCGCACGCCAAGAACACAGTGATATCACGGGCCTTCTAGCAGCTAACCTCCCATAAAAGACAGAGGAAACTATTTCCCAACAGAATTTAAACCAAATGTTATATCAGATCATGACTTGGTCCTGAAAATGTTTGACACTTTAGAAATAGTAAGTATATATTTCATTCTGATTCAAACTGACTTTTGATTTCTTTAAAAGATGGCTTAGTCTCACAGGGAAAAAAGTTAAAATTGAGGTTTATTTAAACAGTTAGCAAATAAGTCTGGGAAGGAAAACTGGACCAGATAACATCCAAATTGTTTTTTGACACCTAGATTCTGTAATTCTATGAAATGGATAAGATTCACTCACATTTGCTTTGTTTAACTTTTTCAAGCCCCCAGTTTCTGATGTTAAGGATGATAGCAAAAGAGAAATAATTCACCTCTTCCTGGAAAGGACAGAGGTCAATGCATCTAAGACTTATATTAATCTTCCAAATGCTATAAGCCATTTTTTAAATGGCAAACTTATAAACATTTGATCAACTTGAATCAATAACAATAATAATAAGCTAAGTTTTATTGAATGTTTGCTATGTTTTGGCATTGTGCTAAAATCTTCATTTATTTTAATCTCATCTAATCCTCCCAATCTAACAAGGCAAATGTGATTATTATTCCTGGCTTATAGATGAGGCAGCCAGCACAGAGAAGTTAAATGACTTGCCCAAGGACCTACAGATTATCATATTAAGTGAAGTAAATCAGACAAAGACAAATATAATATGACATTACTTATATGAAGAATCTTATCTGGAGTAGGAAATGGCAATCTACTCCAGTATTCTTGCCTGGATAATCCCATGGACAGAGGAGCCCTAATGGGCTATAGTCCTTGGGGTCGCAAAGAGTCAGACAAGACTGAGTGACTAACGCACACACAAGCACATATATAGAATCTAAAAAAGATACAAATGACTATTTACAAAACAGAAATAGACATATAGACACAGAAAACAACTTACAGTTACCAAAGGGGAAAGAAGGGAAAGGGATAAGTTAGAAATTCAGAATTAACAGATACATATTATTATATATAAAATACATAAACAACAAGGTCCAACTGTAGACCACAGGGAACTATATTCAATATCTGGTATTAGCCCATAATGAAAAAATACATATATAACTGAATCACTTTGTTGTACACCTGAAGCATTGTTAGTCAAATATACTTCAATAAAAATACTTAAAAGACAAATATTATTCATAAAAATAAATGAGAACACTCAGAAAATAAATAAATACATACATACATACACAAATACGTGGCTTGCCCAAGGCAGCTCAGCTCATAAGAATGATAGGCTGAGATTTGATCCAGGTCTACCTCTTTCTAGAGCCTAAAGCTCCATACAACACCTGGCATACAGTCACCTTAAGGTCTGGTGTTTTGGCAGCCAAGAGAAATCAATCATTAAATTCACACCAGCCTCCCAAAAGAGCCACCATTTCAACAGAAGAAACAAAACTTCATTGATTCTTTATTTTAAAAAAATGCTTACTGTGTATTTTTCTATCAGTTCAGTTCAGTCACTCAATCAAGTCCGACTCTTTGTGACCCCATGGACTGCAGCACGCCAGGCCTCCCTGTCCATCGCCAACTCCCAGAGTCTACTCAAACACATGTCCATAGCGTCGATGATGCCATCCAACCATCTCATCCTCTGTTGTCCCCTTCTCCTTCCACCTTCAATCTTTCCCAGCATCAGGGTCTTTTCCAATGAGTCAGTTCTTTGCATCAGGTGGCCAAAGTATTGGAGTTTCAGCTTCAGCATCAGTCCTTCCAATGAATATTCAGGACTGATTTCCTTTAGGATGGACTGGTTGGATCTCCCTGCTGTCCAAGGGACTCTCAAGAGTATTGGAGAACCAATACCACAGTTCAAAAGCATCAATTCTTTGGCGCTCAGCTTTCTTTATATAGAAGTCCCTGAATAAAATATCCCTACAATAAATGCAATCTTGTGTTCTGGGTAGCAATTTCTTAAAATTTCTCAACAAATCTGAGGTACAGAAATACTCACCTTCAAAAAGATGTTAAAACAGTAAGAGTTATATATTAAGCTCTCTGTCATAATCCAAAAATAACACTTGAAAACACACACATGCACACACACATATATAAAATATCAGAGGAATATCCTTTAAGCAATTGTGCATGTAAATCATCTTTCATCAAGGTGCTTAAGATAAAAATTTGAGATTATAATCTTTGGCAAAGGACTTAAGTGTATATATTCTAGTTGGTCAACTAGGAGCAGATGTATAGCCTCTGAAATAAGTCATTATTCAATAAATCAAAGTGGTGATAGCCATATAGAAAAAAAAAACAGATACATTTGGATTCTACATTTCACACCTTGTATCTCAATGAATTCCAGTTGGATCAAAAATATAAATATTAAAAATGATATCAAGAAAGTCTCATCAGAAAACATGAGATAAAGTTGTTTTTATCATCCTGGAGTGGTGATGCCATAAGAAATTGATGGATTTAATTACATAAAAGTTTTTAAAAACTATGTGTGAGAAAAGCATCACATACAAAGCAAAAAGATGTGTCAAGTCAAAAATCATTGTACTACACACCCCAGACAAAAGACTTATTTCCTTCACACAAAGAAATAAAATACAGAGACCACAGAAAATGGGCAGAGAACATAAACAGGAAAGGGAGTTCAAATGATTTCCTAAACTTATGAAAAATGTGTGAACCCATAAAAGGAATCACTAAAAAGAGATGAGATGTTATTCTTTACCTGTCAGATGGCTCAGAGTCAAAACTTAGATGGCACCTTGTGTTGATGAAGGTGTAGGGAAATAGGCACGTGGCTGGTAGGAGTGTAAAGGAGAGCAAATTCCACAGAAGGAAGTTCAGCTATATTTAGAAAAATTCCCCAAAGCATATACTCTTCGACCCAGCAAATCTGTTTCTGAGCAAAAATCATATAGATATACTCACCTGTATGCAAATAAGAAGTATGCAAGGACTCTGCTCATCGAAGTATAAAGTAGCACCTTGCATCATTTTCCATTTCTTTCTCCTTCTTGGTCATCATAACACTTAATGAACTGTTCTTACAATACCCAAATCTGTTTTGTCTGTCTCCCCCTCAAATGTATGCATATGAAGAAAGGGTGACCAGCAGGCTTGCTTGCGGGACTGATCCTGGGTTTGCTTTCTCACAGTGCTACTTCCTTTCATAAACGTGGACTATTACATACTACGTTTTTGTTTTCTGTCTTGTTTACTGAAAGAGAAGCAGGCACTCAAGCCTTGGACTGACATATCCAGAATCATATAGAGAGACAGGAGGGGAACTAGAGCAGAAAAGTTTCTGTTTCAGAATGAATCACAGATCTCCTGACCTTGTTCATGGAAACTACGTTTGCACTCCCTGTTGGATCACTGATGAATCCGAAGATGCTTTTCCTGTTGCTTTCCATGGCCTGTTTCTATAGACAGAGTAAGCTTAGCACTAGATTCAGTCCCATTGAGTCCAGTCATTGGATTGCCAGTCTGAACCTGGGGCTTCTCCTGGTAGAAGGACAAAGCACCAAAAAGCAGGCTATGTGCCCAGCATCTAGACCAGCACCTGGCACATATTAAAGTTCTATAAATAGTATTTAAAGAATAAATGAATAGATGAATGAATATACTGGTAAGTGAAAAAGTGCAGGGTACACAATGGTGACACTACATGCTGTCCTTTGTGCAAAAAAATTATATTGCTCCCATCTGCACAGGCTAACTTCTGCATTTGATGGTTGCAGAAATTTTTATGTCAGGACAGAGATTCTTCTTGGAAAACAGTTATTGGTCTACTCTTCCAAATATACAAATATGTAAATGACTAATCAAGGTTGTGTATCAGAAGCAATAATGATTTTGAACTAGAAAAGTCTCAAAGCTGATATCACTAGGATAGCTCTGTGATTTGCTTTCAGAAGTATAGTGTTCTAGTTCTCTGAGGGCATGAAGATGCCACAGTAAGAAAAATTTTAAAAGGCTCTGAACAAAGCTGGGAGTGGGATGCAGTAGATAGGCAGGTAAGTAACAACATAGAGTCACAGTGATCCCACCAAGACAGCAGGTTGGAAAGTAATATACCAAAGTAACTAATCATATTGGTCTTCTCTAAGAAATTGTTGAATGTCAATCAATAAGTTTTGAGGGAAGGGATGCTGACAAAAAGTAATTGCTTTTAAGGACCCTGTATTAAGCTTTCTGATCATAGAGAACAAAAATCACTCCTATTCCTTAACAACTAAAAGTATATCTATTGAAGCAGAGAAAAAATTTTTTTCTATTTCCTATATAACAAATGGGACAGATGAGGAGAAACTTACAGATGATCCAAGAGTTGTTAGAAAATCGTTGAGAAATAAACTTAAAAGATAGGATTAGAGCATTGCCTATCTTTATATCACTCAGAAAGATCATGTGATTTGATAGGTTCCTACTAACTGGTTATCAGAGGATAAGTTCTTTAATCAGGCTCTAAATCAGACAATGCTTATCTATACAAGTTTTCTATAGACTTTGGCCCATTAACTGCTTGCTTCCACAAAATCAAAGGTAAAGTCCAACAAAAAAGCAGCAAATATTACAAGGTTCTTCCCATCTGGCTGGTAGCAGTGCAAACCACTCCTGCACCCACCCCACCACCACCACTGCCCTTGAGCTCCGGGAATTATTCAACCTTCTGCTTTCTGGTGGGTCTATCCTCGTCTCATGGGATTTCATTCCACACAGATCAGTCATCAGCCAAAGATTCTCAAGGACTGCCCTGCAGATATCTAAAGTATTCTCTCTCACTTTCTCCCCAAACGCTTCCTCACTGATATTCTGTACTGTAAATTCTAGCCAGTTTCCACTAATTCTGATCTCTGCTCCTCAGTCCCACTGGAGGCCACTAAGCACTCTTCTATTCTCCTTCCAGCTCTATGGCCTGGAAGTGGCTGTAGACAGCAAGCTGGGACACCTATTGGGCTTACCTTGTGTGTATTTCACAGTCCTATGCTACCTGCAGTCCACTGTCTGGAAACTGTTATATATTTTGTTTAATTTTCTACTTTTTTTTTCATTACAGGAGGAAAATTCTTGTTGCAGTTAAATCTCCTTGAGAGGAAGTACAAGTCAATTTTATTCTTCATAATTTCTCCAAGAGTATCTACTAGATCAATTTAAATGATATAATGATATTGTGGTCATGTTTTATACACATAGGCACAGCAATTCTTGTCTTTTAGGGTTTCTGACTAAGTGATACAATTTCTGGGATTCGTTTCAAAAATATAGGTGAAAGTGAAATTGCAATGGGGTAAACACTGACTATGAATGGATAATTATTGAAGTTGGGTGATAAGTATGTAGTGTCTACTTTTTAATGTTTGAAATTTTCCGTAATAAAAAGTTTTCTGAGATCAATTATAAGAACCTCTATGTGTAAGGCCCAATACACGACTTCTACTATGCCAGCTAAGTAAGAACAAATGAACTGAGAGCAGGCCTTTATGGTAGAAAGGGGCAGAAAACAAAGGAATGTGGGGTAAAAGAAAGAAACTGAGGGAAAAAGAAATAAGCTGATGGCAATCTTCAACTGCTGTATCTTATCAGTTCAGAAGAAACCGCTCCTGAAAGGGTATAAATGAGCTTATCTACAGAGCAGAAGTAGAGTTAGAGATGTAGAGAAGAAATTTGTGGTAACCAGGGGATAAGGGAGCAGGAAGGGATAAATTGAGAACTGGCATACACACGCTACTATATATAAAAGGGGCTTCCCTGGGAGCTCAGCTGGTAAAGAATCCGCCTGCAATGTAGGAGATCTTGGTTCAATTCCTGGGTCGGGAAGATCTCCTGGAGAAGAGATAGGCTACCCACTCCAGTATTCTTGGGCTTCCCCAGTGACTTAGCTGGCAAAGAATCTGCCGGTAACGCGGAAGACCTGGGCTTGATCCCTGGGTTGGGAAGATCCCCTGGAGGAGGAGACAGGTACACACTCCAGTATTCTTGCCTGGAAAGGAGCTTGGCAGGCTACATATATCTACACATATCTATATAGGTATATATCTATACATGCTGCTGCTGCTGCTAAGTCACTTCAGTCATGTCCAACTCTATGCAACCCCATAGACCGCAGCCCACCAGGCTCCTCTGCCCACGGGATTCTCTAGGCTAGGGAGTGGGTTGCCATTTCCTTCTCCATATAGCTATACATATCTATATATAAATATATATGTATATACATATATATATATATATAATTAGTAAGAACCTACTGTATAGCACAAGGAACTCTCCTCAATACTCTGTAATGGCCTATAAGGGAAAAAAAATCAAAAAGAGTGGACATTTGTATAACTGAATCACTTTGCTTTGTAGCAGAAACCAACACAACATTGTAAATCAACTGTACTCCAATAAAAACTTAAAAAACAAACAGAAGACAGCCCCTTCTGATCAACCCAGACATCCAGGACCTGGCACTAAGCCAGGCTGACAATAGCTTCCCCACTTTATGTGTGACTGGGAGGTCGCAGAAGCTCTACCCAACACCATGTTGTTACTGCTGCCTCCACTGCCTGGTCCTTAATTTAGAGAGTGAGATTTCACAAATCACAAAACCAATCTGTCCTGTTACAAACTCTGGCTAAATAGAACCTGGATCACCATGGTAACAGCAAAAGCAGACGGGGGTGGGGAAGGGATGCTACTTTGTTACAGAGACAAAAAGGTCGGTGAAAAGCAAAAGTCAGAGAAAGCATCCCATCCATGCCTGAGGATCAAGCCCAGAATTCTGCCCCCCTTTCAACCCTCCAAGGCCTCTGTTATATAACTAGATTTATAAAGCACCTAGTCCGTGCACCCGGGAAGCTATCATTATCTTCATTTTGCAGAAGGGAAAACTGAGGCTCAGCAAGACCATGAAACTCTCTAAAGGCTGCTGCTGCTGCTGCTGCTGCGTCACTTCAGTCGTGTCCGACTCTGTGCGACCCCATAGACGGCAGCCCACCAGGCTCTGCCATCCCTGGGATTCTCCAGGCAAGAACACTGGAGTGGGTTGCCATTTCCTCCTCCAATGCGTGAAAGTGAAGTCTCTCAGTCATGTCCGATTTGTAGTTACCCCATGGACTGCAGCCTACCAGGCTCCACCATCCATGGGATTTTCCAGGCAAGAGTACTGGAGTGGGCTTTAAAGGCTATTAGGTGCCAAAGCTAGGACTGAAGCCCAGATCTATCTAGTGCCAGGACTTATGTTCTCCCATCTTGATCCTGTAGCATTTAGCATTTGAGGCTGTCCATTTAGAAATTATCCATATAACCCATAAGTCACCACTTATTAAAAAAATACACAGTGGAAAACAAAAACAGGCAAATGTAGACATAAAAGTAATTCTTAAGCATTTAAAGGTCCAGAGAGTTTTTTGAACTCATATTTCATTTCCCTGCTCTCCCAAATTTCAACCACATAAGAACAAAATATTAGAGTATAATAATAAGAGGGAAATCTCTTTCCATCGTAGAAACCTGAGAAGAGACACAGAAACAAAGAGCTGCATTAAAGAACTCACCAAACAAGCAGTATTCTAAGACATCGCACTGTACTTAAATATTGTTGGGATAAATAAAAATTATACTGTTCAGTTCAGGTCTTCTCAGAGAACTCCTCAAACAAAGAGCACAATGTAAGTTATTCTTATTCTTGTTCAGTGTCTATAATAAATCCTTTAAACATTTGAAAAAGTGCTAGAGAAAAAAATATTTATCATCACAAATTGGTTTCTACAGAAGGTATTTGTATTTGTTGTTGATGCTATTTCGGGGAATTGTTTGCTTGTGGATTTTTTTTTTTTTTTTTTTACATAATTTTTTTTTTTTTATTAGCTGGAGGCTAATTACTTCACAACATTTCAGTGGGTTTTGTCATACATTGATATGAATCAGCCATATGTTTTGTTGAACACAAATACAATTTTTATCTCCAGTGTAGCTGCCTTGTCATACATGAAGAGAGAAATCGAGGTGTTCCAGAAGGAATTCCATGGCCAAGAGGCTGCTAGTATAGAACATCCAACACCGACCGCTTGGACAGCTGATGAATTCTCATGTCTTTGCATCATCCATTCTAGATTTAAATCTAGAGAAGTTCTATTTTTTTAAGTTTATTTTATTGAAGTGTAGTTGCTTCACCATGTTGTGTTAATTTCTGCCCAGCAAAATGATTCAGCTATACATGTATTTATATTCTTTTCCATATTCTTTTCCATTATGGCTTATCATAGGATATTGAATATAGTTCCCTGTACTATACAGTAGGGCCTCGTTGTCCTTCCATCCTATATGTGATAGTGTGCATCTGATAACCCTGAACTCCCACTCCATCCCTTCCCCACCCCACTCCCTTGGCAAACACAAGTCTGTGGTCTCCATGTCTGTGACTCTGTTTCCTAGATAAGTTCATTTGTGTCATATTTTAGATTCCACATATACGTGATACCATATGGTTAAATCTTGAAAAAAATTAAGACCTATCCCTCACACCTTTTATAAAAAGTAACTAAAAATAGATAACAGCTCTAAATGTGAAGCCTATGGACAGGGAAGCCTGGCATGCTGCAGTCCACGGGGTCACAAAGTCAGACACGACTGAGCGACTGAACTGAACTGAAAACTAAAACACTTGCAGAAGAAAAATAGGAAAAAAAATGTTGAGACCTTAGATTAGGCAAAGATTTTTTAAATATGGCAGCAAATCATGATCCGTAAGAAAAACAGATTGGAATTCTTTTAAATTAGCAACTCTGCTCCTCAAAAGACACCGTGAAAGAAAATGAAAAGACAAAGCTCATAACAGGAGAAAATATTTGCAGAGCACTTTTCTGTATTAAGAGTAAAACATATGAAGAACTCTCAAAACTTAATAACAAATGCAAAAATTGTCCCAAAAAATGTAATCACTTTGCAGTACTCTGAACAATGGATTCCCAAAGATGCCCACGTTCTAATCCTTAGAATTTGTGAATATGATACTATTACCTTGCATGGCAAGAGACACCCTGAAAGTATAATTAAATTAAGGATCTTGAGATGGGAGATTATCCTGGATTATTCAGTTGGGCCCAGTGTAACCACAGGAGTCCTTGTAAAAGCGAGGCAGGAGGGTTAGAATCAGGAAGAAGCACTGTGACAACAAAAGCAGAGAGAGAGATTGGAAAATGCTAGGCTGCTGGTTGGGAAGATGGATGTTGGGTCCATGAGCCAAGAGTGCAGGCAGCCTCTAGAAGGTGGAAAAGGCAGGGAAATGGATCACTTAGAGCCATCAGAAGAAACACAATCCTGCCAACACCTTATTTCAGACTTTTGACCTCCAAAGTGAAAGACCATAAATTTATATTGTTTAAAGCCACTAACTTTGCTGTAATTGGCCACAGCAGGAAAAGGCAATAAACACATATGTATATATATATATATGTACACACATATACATGTATACACACATTCATTTCATAATTTTTCTTTAAACTGTTTATGTGTATTATTCACCATTCTTTGTGGTACATACACACACACACACACACACACATATATATATATGTATACACACATTTTAAAGAAAAACAGTAAAATGTTTGTATATGTATGAGTAAAATATATAAACAGTTTAGAGAAAAGTTACAAAGTGAATATGTATGTAATCATCACCCAAGTCTAGAAATAGAATATCGCCAGCAGCCTAGAAATTGCATACACTTCTCCCTATGGTATACTTCTTCTCCCAGAGATTATCATTATCTTGACTGCTTGATAATAACTGTGTTTTCCTTTGTATTTCCTAATATGCACATATAAACGCACATAGAAGTGCGTCTCTAACTAGTACAGTAATTTTGCTTGTTTTCTAAAATTTTTTAAAATACAAGTAAAATACATTGTTACACTGTAAAGTATATGTAACATACAGTTTTCCATCTTAACCATTTCTAAGTGTACATCACTGTACAACAGAGCTCCTGAATGTTTCATCTGGCTAAATGGAAATTTTATACCTGTTAAACAAGGACTCCTATTCTCCCTTCCACCTAGTCTTGGTAAACCACTGTACTTTGTTTCTGTGATTGTGACCACTTTAAATACTTCATATAAGTGAAATTATACAGTATTTGTCCTTTTGTGGCTAGCTTATTTCACATACCATAACACCCTAAGGTTCATCTATGTTCAATATGTCAGAATTTTCTACCTTTATAAGACCAAACAATATTCCATTGTATGTCTACACCACATTTTGGTTATCTGATTATCTGTCAATGAGGCATTTGAGTTGCTTTCACCTTATGGTTATCACGAATAATGTTACTATGAACATGGTTTTACAATTATCCCTTCAATATCTTGCTTTTAGTTCCTTTGGATACATACTCGTATTGTGGGGCTACATGGTAATTCTAATTTTTTGAGAACCCCCATATCAGATATATGATTTACAAATATTTTCTCCCATTCTATGAGTTACCTTTTCACTTTATTGTCCTTTGACACAGGGAAGTTTTTAATTTTTATGTAGTCAAATTAATCTATTTTTACTTTAATTGTACATGCTTTTGGTATTACAGTCAAGAAATCATTGTCAAATCCAGTGTCATAGAAATTTTCCCTTATGCTTTGTTCTAACAGTTCTATAGTTTTAAGTCTTACATTTAAATCTTTGATCCATTTTTAGTTAATTTTTTATGGCTTTAGTTAAGAGCGCAGCTTCTTTCTTTTGGATGTAGATTGCCAATTTTCCCAACACCATTTGTTGAAAAGACTATTCTTTGCCCCACTGAAAATCATTTGAGCATATATGCAAAGGTTTATTTCTGGGCTCTCTATTCTATTCCATCTGTCTATATGTTTGTCTTTATGCCAGTACCACATGGTTTTGATTACTGCAGTTTAATTTTGCTTGTTTTAGAACTATATGGAATCCTATTATTTGTATTCTTGAGGAGCTTATTTCTTTGATTTGGCATTGAGAGATGGATTTGTATTACTGCACACAGTTCTAGGTTTTACTGAAGTATGGTGTTCTATTCTCTGAAATGTATCCATTCTATTGCTGGTGAATATTTGATTCTTTCCCCAGATATTTTTATTTTTGGCAATGGATTGCTGCTGCTTGGTCTCATTGAGTTTTACATTCTTTTTCATAGCCACCCGAGTCTATTTTGTAGCAGTCTCTTTTGACCTACCACATCAATGTGATTTTATCTTTTTGTTTCTTTAAGTATTTCATCCATAGCTATTTTACAGTTCCTGTCTGGTATTCTAAAATCTGGAGTTCTTGGTGGTCTACACTTGCTTATTGTTTGTGTGGAATCTCGTTTTTTTCATTTATTTATGTGGCTTTGGTGATGTTTGATTGTAAGCTGACATTTGGTTGATACTTATCTGCTTGAAATCTGTGGCTCAAGTTGATGCTTCCTCCAGATACGATTTTTATTCACATCTTCCAGGAGCCTGGGACGGCTGCAAACCTACGAGCACTTCTAACCCATATCTAGAGCATCAGGAGTCGTAGACATCCCTCCCTTTCTATGCCTCCTCCATCTTGTCGCTGACCTAACAGCTTAGTTTCTGGATTGTAGGACAGATACTGTCATTTCATTTGCCTTCTCAGAGGCATGAGATTCATTGAGTTGTTGTTTTTTCCTTTGGAAAGTTCTCTATTTGCTGTGATACCAGCAATATAACAAAATTGTGTTTTCTGTAAATTCTAGGTGTTTTGTAAGAGATTATCTGGTCCACTGCCACGTTAAAAGCAGAAGACTTTCAGGTATCATTTCTTGGTAGGTTGGAAAGGCATTGGGTCATGCTTGAGAACAATAAATGGAAATCATTAAGACTAACCAAACTAAGCTTATTTTTTTTTTAATAAAATAGACAAGAGTTGGATTGTCCTCAGCTGAGGAAAAGAGCTAAACCTGGAAAACAGAGAGGATTTGTAGTAATTTGGGGAAGAGAAGAAGAAAAAGGGGTAACTGGAAAGAGAAACAAACTCTATGGGATGAGTCTGATTTAAGTTTTTGCCGTTTGGTGAGAGACGTGACTCATAAACCAACTACAAATATGTCTATGTTTTACAATAATGTGAATTCCTATCAACTTTGGAAAAAGCAATGAAATCGTGAATTTGGCTCTGAGGTAGGTAAGAGTGAGACTCAGGGTCTATTACCTACATTTGATCGTATCTGGAGAATGAAACTTACCTTGATCTTCTTATTTTGGTCTCTTGCAGAAATGTCTTCACTATATTAAGATGTAGTAGAAGTCTTATCGTTTTTACAGCACACTAATATAAAAATTCATTAGCAGAACATTCTGTCTTTTACAAAAACACATTTTAAGATATCTATTAA
Organism: Dama dama; assembly: GCF_033118175.1. Taxonomy (NCBI): domain Eukaryota; kingdom Metazoa; phylum Chordata; class Mammalia; order Artiodactyla; family Cervidae; genus Dama; species Dama dama. The sequence continues at coordinate 38,751,695 of NC_083691.1, forward strand.
ATTACTCAGTGTATCTTAAACAGGAACCCACACATACAAAATTTCGCCTCAAGTTCAGTGCCAGGAAAAACTTTGCCTTGTTAGAAAAATATGTTTGCTTCTTTTTATCAGACCAAATAACCCATATGTTTCCTGTCTCAACTCATTTTCCTTAACTCCCAAAAAAGTCAGATCTAAACTAAGCTCACTTGTGGTAACCAGTGTATCCCAGGTACCTGGCCCATCTCTGTCTCTGATCCTGCTTGTGTTAAAAGTAGTTTGCATATTAAATCATAAGAGTAACACATATTCATTATTCACTGTAGAGAATACAGACACAGAAAATGAAAAACAAAAAACAATTGTTACTTTTGAAACCTTACTGTAGATTCTCTGGTCATACCATCCATACCCCCACCCCATTATTATTATTTGATTTATTATTATTATTTGATTGCCAGAAGGAAAAACTGACTCAGACTTATGCAGGGAAAGGAATTTTTGTTTTTCTTCTACCCATCTTAGGTTCATTGGCTGGGACCCTGCAAATTAAGACTGACAAAAGATAGGTTAACAAGGGAAAACAAACAAAGGCTTATTAACAAGTACATCACAGACTTGGGAGAACCTGGTGAGATTATAAAATATCTTAGCAAAGAACAATAATTTTGTAGAGAAGTGACAAGACAAAATGACTTTTAGTTTCTAGGGGCAACAGCTTACAGGAAGGCAAACAGATGGGGAAATGAATGGTGGATAAGGGTTCATTTCAGCCAGGTTCGTTATGGAGGTAGCTCTGGTGCCTTCTCTGAGCTGATAAGGGTTTGGAGTGGCCTCGGTGATTAACTTCTGACCTTCCTGATAGAGAGGAGTGGGGGTACATATTTACGAATTTACATCCTGCATTTAGGCAAATAGGGGAGGACAAGGAGCTTTTCTTGTATCTGCTCTTCTCAGATGCCTTCAGCTCAAGTTAACCGTTATGCCAAAGTGGCATATTTGGAGGTGGCAAATCCTGCTACCATTCAGTTATTTAAACAATAAACGGTATTTATTAGAAGGATCTGGTAAGCGCCCAGAGTTCAAGTGGAACACTCAGGCCTCAGAATGCACAGGAACCATGGTAGTCTTCAGAAAACGGAAATCACAGACAATGTCCCTAGGACTCATCTCCAAACTGCCTGTCAGCCAGCATGGAGCACTGTGCTTGGCAATCCCACCAAGGCTGCAGGGAATCAGGCAGGGATTAAGAGCCAGCGCAGATGAGCGTGGGTGCTTCTGTCACCACCAAGGTGAGCTGGGTAAAAAGGAGTGTTTTCAAGCCACCTGCTTGTCATCCTTTCTGGGGGTCATAGCCAAGCATTCATGAATTTGTGTTGCCCCACACCTACCACCACTGCTTGTGAGAAAGAAACCCTGGGCTGACTCGTATTCTGGTGGGTTTCCTGAGCAGACATCAGTGACTGAGGACTGTGGTTTTCTGCTGCCTCCAGGCCCCTCCTACCCTTTATCCTGCCAAAGACAACTGGGTGCCGAGAGGAGTGAGAAGAGAAAGTCCACGCTGGACTGGAGGGTGTTGTCCCCTTAAGTACATTACACATATGCATGCTAAGTCACCTCAGTCATCTCCAACTCTTTATGACCTCATGGACTGTAGCCCACCTGGTCCTCTGTCTATGGGATTCTCCAGGCAAGAATTCTGGAGTAGGTTGCCATGCCCTCCTCCAGGGGATCTTTCTGACCCCGGGATCGAACCCATGTCTGTTATGTCTCCTGCATTGGCAGGCAGGTTCTTTACCACTAGCACCACCTGGGAAGCCCATATTACACATAATTAAAGCAAAATAAAATTGATTCTATTTATTTTAAAAATTATTAGGTGATCTGAGTCTATTCTACACCCTCAACAAATGAGACATGAAAGGCAATATCCTCAGATGTGCATCTAAAGCAGTACTCTGTAATACTTATGGGCACTTTCATTTATAGAATGCTAGTGCACTTAGTCAGAGAAGGCGATGGCACCCCACTCCAGTTCTCTTGCCTGGAAAATCCCATGGACGGAGAAGCCTGGTGGGCTGCAGTCCATGGGGTGGGGAAGAGTCGGACACGACTGAGTGACTTCACTTTCATTTTTCACTTTCATGCATTGGAGAAGGAAATGGCAACCCACTCCAGTGTTCTTGCCTGGAGAATCCCAGGGACGGGGGAGCCTGGTGGGCTGCTGTCTATGGGATCGCACAGAGTCGGACACGACTGAAGCGACTTAACAGCAGCAGCAGTGCACTTGGTGATATTAATATTAATTTTGAGGAAAGAGTTTTGGCAGTCAACTACATTTGGGAAACATTGCATACTATGTTATATTTTTGAATATGCAAAGTACCCTGTATCAAACTAAAAGCTCTAGGAAATTCTACAATTTCTTTGCTGTCTCTCTAATATATAAATATATACACTAAAATTATACAGTGATTATATTCCACAGGGTAAGTGAAACTGTAGACATTTTTCTTTGTTTTGCTTTTCCTTTTATTCTGATTTTGATATTATATTCCAATTTTGATATTACATTCTGATTTTTATGTAACACGTATATTTAAAAAGTTAACAATTTATATAAAATATATGACAATTTAAAAATTATTTTAAAACTAAAGATTAAATAGCTGTTAAATACAACAAATAAAGAGAATTTATTCTCATCAAACACCAAAAGTGTTTGATAATGTCTCCCATTATCTATTAAAATATAGCACACTGTCTGTTAAATATCTGAATTGGATATATGCCAAATGAGCATGGCAATATCAGAGTGTCTGTAAGATTAATGTACTATCCCTATGTCGTTACACAAATACTCATCCATAAGACAGACTCTATTATCAATTTAAGAGTTCTTCATATTCTTTTACCATTATGAGTAACAAGGACATTATTTTAAATGTCCTTTGAAACCAGGGGTTGGCAAATTTTTTATATAAAGAGTCAGATGGTAAATCTTTTAGAATTTGCAGGCTATATAGTCTCAGTTGCAGGCTATATAGTCCCAGGTGGTTCAGTGGTTAAGAATCTTTCTGCCAAAGTAGGAGACACAGAAGATGTGTGTTCCCATTCCTGGGTCAGGAAGATCCCCTGAAGCAGGAAATGGCAACCCACTCCAGTATTCTTGCCTGGGAAATCTCATGGACAGAGAAGCCAGGTGGGCTACAGTCCATGGGGTCACAAAGAGTTGGACACGACAGAGCATGCATGCACTACCATAATCTCAGTTGCAATTACTCAACTCTGCTGTCTCAGTTAAGTGCAGTCACAGACAATATCTAGACAAGTGTGTACAGGTGTGTTCGAGGAAAGCGTATTGATGGACACTAAAATTTGAATCATATTCTTTTCATATGTCATTAAATATAATGACATTTTAATTTTTTTCCAATCATTTGAAAATGTAAAACCATTCTTAGTTCATGGGCCATGTGTAGACCCCTCCCATATCACAGTAGCATATGGGAGAAGTGATGCTACATAATGTCTAAGATGAGGTTATAAGGACTATACATTTCTGTCTTGGATGCATGCTCTCTCTCAGGTCTCTGCCATGTTGTGTAGTGAAGCCCACAAGGCAAGGAGCCGAAGACACTACCCAATGTTCAGAGATGAACCGAGGCCTCCTGACAACATCTATGAGAGTGAGCTTGGAGGCAGATCTTCCTCTCCCAGTAGAGCCTTCAGATGACTGCAGCCTTGGCTAACAGCTTGCATACAACCTAATGGGAGATTCTGCAATAGAATCACCCCACTAACTCTCCTAGAATTCTAACATCACAGAAACTGTAAAACTGTGTACTGGGCTTCCCTGGCGGCTCAGTGGTAAAGAATCCACCTGCCAAAGCACGAGACACGGGTTTGATCCCTGGTCTGGGAAGACCCCACCTGCCGCAGAGCAGCTAAGCCAGTGCTCCACAACTGCTAAGCCTGTGCTCTAGAGCCCAGAAGCCCTAACCGCTAAAGCCCATGCACTCTAGAGCCTATGCCCCGCAACAAGAGAAGCCAGTGTAACGAGAAGCCCCTGTGCCACAACTAGAGTAGCCCCTGCTTGCCGCAGCTAGAGAAAAGCCCACACGGCAAGAAGATCCCACACAGCCGAAAAACAAACGAACGAAAACTGTGTGTTCTTTGTAGCTGCTAAGTTTGGGGGTAATTTTTTACGATTCGTGAATTAATACAGCACCTATATTCAACCAAGGTCTGTTGGGCTCCTAACTCTAACCCTTCACACATTGCTGCTGTCAAGAACCCTCCGCTCTGACTCAAACCCAACAGCTTGTGTGGGTGCCCCGTCTATAAACCCTGCTGTCCCAAGACACTCCCTGAAACCAAGCCTTAACTCCAGCCTTTGGAATGTCTGTGTGTTACATGTGGAACTAGTAAAAGAAGAGGAGGGAAATGTTCCTACACGTTATTTTCCATAAAACACTGGTCAGATTTTCTGAATCTTGTGGTTTAAAGTATCCTTCCCTCCCAAGAAAAAATAAGAAATTTAGTCACTGCTTCTTAACCTGCTCTATAAATCTCCAGCTCTCCTCAATCACCCTTTTCAGTATCTTTGCACACAATAAATTTTGTCTTTGAGAACTGTGCTTTATTTTTCGATCAGTCACCTGATTTTCCTTTATAATGCACAATCTATTCCACTATTTATTGCTTCTTACTTGTCAGCATTAAAGGTCCTGTGATTGTTCAAGATGACATTTTGTAAAACATAAGGCAGGAAAAGCAAGAAAATAATACTCGCTCTGCCAAGTCAATCACATGATCCTGACAGAAGCTTGGAGCCAGGCCCGTTTTCATTAGCAGGAAATCATCTTACTGTATTTTTTGGTTTCAGCGCAGTGCAATGCTCATAAACACCTTCTATACATTTAGAAAGTGATTGGGATTGTGCATTCTGCTTCACTGTAAAGGGGTTTGTTAGTCCTGAGCATGTAGGCATGTGTGTGCAGGAGGCAACGAGAGACAAGGGGTGGAAAATGGGAAACACCCAGTTGTTCTAACTTCCCTTGCTCAATGTGTTTCTTAATTAACCAGAGAACTCTAAATTCAGAACAAACATCAAGAGGTCTTTAAAAGGGCTTCCCTGGAGGTTCAGTGGTTAAGAATCCGCCTGCCAATGCAAGGGACGTGGTTCGATCCCTGGTCTGGGAAGATCTCACATCGCAGGGGGTGGGGGATGGCAGAGGCAACTAAGCCCAGGCATGGCAACTACTGAGCCCTCACACCCTAGGGCCCGTGCTCCGCAACAGAAGAAGGCACTACAATGAGAAGCCTGTGCAGTATCTTCCCTGGTCCTTCTTTGGGAAACAGCACCCTTTATTGGGGGAAATGATTCTCTCTCCAAGCATTCAGTTCTAAAAATTCTAGTTCCAATGATTCCTGAGGTTCAGCTGAGCCTCTCCGTCTACTACATATGGCTTCATCCACTCTTCATTTTGTTACATAATATACCCAGCTTTCCCTAAACTAGTTAGAACAGAGTAACTTTACTTGCAACCGCTTGCAAATGAATCCCAACTAACTCAGGTGCTGTATTGTGATATAAATAAAAGAATAAGAAACACAAGGCATATTAAAAAGAAAAAAGTAGAGAATTGTGTAAGAGAGTGTATAAATATAATTATCTGCTGGTGCATCATGTGGTTTTCAGCTAAAGTGAATTTGAAAAAAACAGTATTATATTTGTGACAAAAATTATTAAAATTGCCATAACACCTGCATGCTAAAAGACATCTATTAATAAGTAAAATATGCCCAGCCCTAAACCTCTTACCAATCAGATACAACCTATAATACTGTGTTACAGCCAGACGTTTTGCCATTGTTCTGTGCCTTCACAGAGTAAGAAAGTTTGAACTGGAGAAGATGAAAACATTCTGGAGATGGATGTGGGTGATGGTTCCACGAACAATGAATGTGTTTAATGCCACAGAACTATATTTGTTATTGTTTAGTTTAGTTATTGCTGTTGTTTAGTTGCTAAGTACTGTTTGACTCTTTGCGACCCCAGGGACTATAGCCCAACAGGCTCCTGTTTATCAGTTTCCAAAAAAATGGTTATAATGGTTGCCTTGTTGATAAACGTTTAAGGTCATCAGTTTGAGGTAGTAACACTAGACAACTTAAAACTATCGTTTTGTTTCAGACAAAAAAAAATAGCTATGATTTATTGAGTTTCTATACGTGACTGATACTCTTGTGGGCTTTATATATTCTTACTTGATTCTATCATTGAACAAATGATTTTTAAAAATAAGAGGGTTCTGATAGGCTAAATACCTTAGTTTGTTCAAGGTCAGCCAGCCTGTAATCTGCAGAACTGAGATACAAACACACCCATTAAACTCCATTCCCACATTCTTTGCACATTTATATCAATGATGATAAATTTTCCTATTACTTTGACATTTATTAATTCTATCTTAAGAAGTTGCATTTTATTATTCTGCAAATGTTATTCCTAATGCAAGTTGCCCAGCATTTGTAACACCTCATATTTGGAAAGTAATTTATTTTTTCAAATGCTTTCCCTTTTCTCATTTAATTTTCATGACATTGGGAAGGAAGTGTTTTAATTCCTATCTTGCAAAAAATGAAAAATGAAATGCAAAGATTGAAGTGCCTTGCGTAAAAGAAACCAATTAGTGACCGAGCCAGGATTCAAACTGAAAGACTCTTACTCCATGTTCAACACCCTCTTCAATACCTAGGTGGAAACTCGCTAGAGACCATGGGGCTGTTGAACAAAAAGTTGAGGAAAAAAGTGAAATTTGAAAAAGATTTTCAAACAATTCCAAAAAGTTATTATCTTCTTCCCAGCCCCATCCACCAAAGTAGCTAACAATAAGTTTGCTGTATACCCTCTAATTTTTTAATATGCTAATAAGGGCATATATAAATTTATTTGTGTTTTTTTTAGTGTTTTTAAATAGTATCATACTATAGATGTTATTTGAAATTAGATTTTTTTTCTCTTTATTTTCTACATAAACCACATGGATATAATTACTTTTCAAGATATGGAAAAAACATATAAGGACATGTTTAAAATAAGACAGAAATTCAATTCAACAAATACTTACAGAGTACCTACAATGTTCCAGGCACTGTTCTGGGCATTCTGGGGATACAACAAAGGACTTAGCTTAGTCACTCAGTTGTGTGACCCCATGGACTGTATAGCCCACCAGGCTCCTCTGTCCATGGGATTTTCCAGGCAAGAATACTGGGATGGGTTGCCATTTCCTTCCCCAGGGGATCTTCCCGATCCAGGGATCAAACCCACATCTCCCGTGTCTCCTGTGTCTTCTTCATTGCAGGAGGATTTTTTTACCACTAGTGCCACCTGGGGAGCCCTAGATAAAAATGCATGCCTTCAGGCTTCCACAGTTTGCCACTGTGTAGATGCCCCATCTTTATCATTAATAGTTCTAAACATATGTTTGCCAATACAACAAGCAATTTATTATTTTAACAGTGGCATAAATTCTATAGTATGGGTATATGAGAAGTTTTTTCAGCCATTTATTCATTGGTTAACATTCAATTTATGCTTGGTTTTGATTTTCACAATCAGAGCTGCAATAAGCACCCATAACACAACAACAACAGTTACATATATCCAATTATATACAATATAATGATGCCTTTAATTCTTCTGAAGGAAAGGTTTTTTAAAGTAGGATTTCTAACTCTATATATACATATCCAGAAAAACATCTAATTCTGCTTTATTGACTATGCCAAAGCCTTTGACTGTGTGGATCACAGTAAACTGTGGAAAATTCTGAAAGAGATGGGCATACCAGACCACCTGACCTGCCTCTTGAAAAACCTGTATGCAGGTCAGGAAGCAACAGTTAGAAATGGAAATGAAACAACAGACTGGTTCCAAATAGGAAAAGGAGTACATCAAGGCTGTATATTGTCACCCTGCTAATTTAACTTATATGCAGAGTACATCATGAAAAACGCTGGGCTGGAAGAAGCACAAGCTGGAATCAAGATTGCTGGGAGAAATATCAATAACCTCAGATATGCAGATGACCCCACCCTTATGGCAGAAAGTGAAGAGGAACTAAAGAGCCTCTTGATGAAAGAGAAAGAGGAGAGGGAAAAAGTTGACTTAAAGCTCAACATTCAGAAAACTAAGATATGGCATCTGGTCCCATCACTTCATGGGAAATAGATGGGGAAACAGTGGAAACAGTGTCAGACTTTATTTTTTTGGGCTCCAAAATCACTGCAGATGGTGATAGCAGCCATGAAATTAAAAGACACTTACTCCTTGGAAGGAAAGTTATGACCAACTTAGACAGCATATTAAAAAGCAAAGACATTACTTTGCCAACAAGGTCCATCTAGTCAAGGTTATGCTTTTTCCAGTGGTCATGTATGGATGTGAGAGTTGGACGGTGAAGAAAGTTGAGCACCGAAGAATTGATGCTTTTCAACTGTGGTGTTGGAGAAGACTCTTGAGAGTCCCCTGGACTGCAAGGAGATCCAACCAGTCCATCCTAAAGGAGATCAGTCCTGGGTGTTCGTTGGAAGGACTGATGCTGAAGCTGAAACTCCAATACTTTGGCCACCTCACGCAAAGAGCTGACTCATTGGAAAAGACTCCGATGCTGGGAGGAATTGGGGGCAGGAGGAGAAGGGGACGCCAGAGGATGAGATGGCTGGATGGCATCACCCACTTGATGGACATGAGTCTGAGTAAACTTCTGGAGTTGGTGATGGACAGGGAGGCCTGGCGTGCTGCGATTCATGGGGTCACAAAGAATCGGACATGACTGAGCAACTGAACTGAACTGATGGTTTAATAAAGTTGGAATAAATTCATCAGATTACTACTAGGAGGCCTGACTTCCCCACATCTTTACCAACACTGAATGTAAAATTTTTTTAATTTTAAATTTTTAAATTTAAAAAAATTTTTAAATTTTTCCTACTGATAGGCCAAATAGTTTTTTATTACTGTTTCAATCTGCATTCTTCTGACTCTTCTACTAGAGATGGTGAGCATCCTTGTGTGTGTGTTAATCGCTCAGTCATGTCTGACTCTTTGCAACCCCAAGGACTGTAGCCCACCAGGCTCATCTGTCCATGAAATTCTCCAAGCAAGAATACTGGAGTGGTTTGCCATACCCATCTTCAGGGGATCTTCCCAAACCAAGGATTGAACCAGGGTCTCCAGCATTGCAGACATATTCTTTACTGTTCGAGCTACCCAGGAAGCCCAAATAGTGACTATTTGCATTTCTACCTAATAACAGTTGTTAATATTAGATTCAGCACTGGAACGTGCATTATCTCATTTGATCCTCACAACAACCACATCAAAGAGAAAGCATCTACTTGCCCCTCCCTTATTTTACAGATCAGAAAACCATTTCCAAGAGGTAATGAAACTTACACAAGTTTACACAACTAGCAAAGTGGTAGAGTGTGGATTTTAAGAAGTCTGATTATAGTGATTCTGGGCTTAATCACTGCACCAACTGCTTCTGCTGCCAGGAATATTTTCAAGCCATTTCCTCCAGCATTACTCACTCCCTTCTAGTGAAGTCTGAACAAGTTGGTTAAATTAGCAAAAACTTAAAAGAGTCCTTTTGCTGAAGACAGTATGGTAGACACTATTGGGAAATCTGAAGAGGCAAAGATCCTTTGCCAAAATCTTCTTAAGGAACCAAAATACACTACATATAAGAAGCATATGGGTTCCCTGGTTCCTCAGATGGTAAAGAATCTGCCTGCAATGCAGCAGATCCTGGTTCAATCCCTGGGAGGGGAAAATCCCCTAGCAAAGGGAATAGCTACCCACTCCAGTATTCTTGCCTAGAGAATTTCATAGACAGAGGAGTCTGGCGGGCTACAATCCATGGGGTCACAGTCAGACACGACTGAGGGACTAACACTTTCATTTTCACTTTTTTAAACAAATCAATATATATGGATATATATCTGTATTTTTAAAAGGAAAGTAGCAGCAATGTTAGTAACTGTGGTGTGATGGGCAAATCTATCCAGTGTCAGGGAAACAAATGACCATACCCAATTCTGCAGCTCTACAGAATTTAATACCCTTCAAACAGTAGTGTGGGGAATATTGCAGACAATTCTGAAATGACAATTAAAGCTGATTTTTTTTTAGATGACCAGGTTTGTTCCTTTTTTTAAAAAAAAAAAAGCTGATTTATATTTGTAGAATGTAGGAAACAAATCACCTTCGAGATGGAGCTATTTTTAAAGAAAAGTATTGCTACCGTGAGTGAGCAAAAACCACCGAACGGAATCATCTCGCCCCTTCGTCCTCGCTAACCTGCTTCTCCATTCCCCAGGTGTGCTCCGCGGCCCTGGTACTATCCACGAGGTGGTGCTGAAGCAGGTGATCATTCCCCGCTATCTGAAGCCATTCCCAGTGGAGCCATAACACCCTTGGTCTTCCCTTGCCTCCAAAATCTGAGCTGTCAACCGACTTCTGCACGCTTAATATGCAAATCTGAACTCTGCTGGTATCGCACCGGATGCCCTGCCAATAATCTTTTTACTGATCCCTCCTGTTGGCCACCGTCACCATGCCTTAGATTCATGTCAATTCCTTTGACAGGGTTATAATAGCTCATCCTACAAGATCAGTGTAAATGTATGTGATTCATTACACGGTGTCATTCTTGAGACAAGGACATGCATAATGGAAATACACACCCAAGAGAAGATGTAGCTCCTTGAATATGTATTGGTTATTTTCTTTTTCTTTTTTCTTTTCTTTTTTTCTTTTTTTTTTTTTGAGCGCATTCCTAATCCAGAATGGTTTGCAGTCCACATTAGATGGAATTGCGTGTATCCTCAGCCTTGTCCCCTAAACTTTGGAAAGATATGTTTCCTGAGATTAAAATCACTAGCTAACGGTTTCCTGCCCCGCTCTGGCCCCTCAGCCTCCTCCTGCCTGGCTGGGGCCAGATTCGCGAGAAACGGTGTCCACAGCCCTTCGCTGTGCGAGGGGATATCCAGATTCCGAGGTCTTGCGGCTGGATGTAGTGCCTCTTAAACCCAGGACCTACCCCGTCCCTCCCCATCCTCCCCTCCGCCCGCCCCGCGCCGCCCTAGGAGGAGGCTAAATGTCCGCTTCCCCCGCTGAAGGGGATTGTAATGCGTAAACAGGATTAACTCTCTCTCCTCCAGCTGCGCGGATCGGCCCGCGCGCGGCCTGCGGGCCGGAGTGAGCCCCATGGGTGCGCGGAGCGCGCGGCTCGGGGAGTGGGGGATGTGGGAGCACTGGACCTCGGAGCTGTCCCTGGGGCCCGCTTCCTCGCCGAGGGGGGCTGGGGACCACAGCCCGGGGAGCTGCTCCTGGGAAGCCGGGGCTGCCGGCCGTGACGGCTCGGGCTCCTAGCGGCAGCCACCGCTCCGCCACCTCCCTCTCCCTCCCCGCGCTTCCTCTCCGCCCACCGCGCTCCAGCCGCCCGGTCGCCGCCGGCTCAGTCCTCCGCGCCCCCGGAGCCGCCGCGCCCGCCCGCGCCCAGCCATGGGAGACCTGCCGGGCCTCGTGCGCCTGTCTATCGCCCTGCGCATCCAGCCGAACGACGGCCCGGTTTTCTACAAGGTGGACGGGCAGCGCTTCGGCCAGAACCGCACCATCAAGCTGCTCACGGGCTCCTCCTACAAGGTGGAGGTGAAGATTAAGCCCACCACGCTGCAGGTCGAGTGAGTGCGGGCGCGCGCCGCGGCTGACCGGCCTGTCTCGGGATACGCTGGGTGGACCGAGGCTCCCGGCACAGCCAGAGCCTCTCCCGGGCACCTCTCACCTCGCCCGGAGGGCCCAGGAGGTTTTGTGGCGGGGGGGAGGTATGAGGTCAGCTCTCTGCTCCCTAGGGCATCTCCTTCGCTATTCTCGCTTCCCTCCACGCTTCGAAGGGTGAGGTGTTTAATACTGCAACTGGAAGCCAGGGGATCGGGGGCTTTTTCTTGTAAATTTCTCATCCCTCTGTCCAGCCATTGATGCGGACCCTCAGGCGGCCGGGGTGGGGCGGAGGGGAGAAGCTCGCCTTGGGCTTCACCTACCGCAATTCCGGTTCATCTCCGCCGGGTTCTGCAAGACTAAAGGAGGCAGAAAGGCTGCGTAATGAGGTATAAAATTGGGGGTGGCTGATCATTGGGGCTTCTTAAGGATGCTCGCCACTCATCCATCAGCCATTATGAGCCTGGAACCCCGGGGCTGGAAGAGCAAGACGGAGGGCAGCCTTCCCCGCTTAGGCCTAGTTTCCCTTGCCTGGTGTGTTTCTTTTTCTCCTGAATTGTCTGTTCAGCCTGGTGATGGGATTAGCAACATCCTTACAACAAAAGGATGGTGGTGTGTGTGTATCTGTGTGTGTGTCTGTGTGTGGCAGGAACTATCTCATCTCTGCTATCAGAGGTGGTTGTAACCTGTAAACCTCAGGCTAGAAAGTCAGTGAGGAAGGGTGCAGGAACTTATGGGGAAGTATCCTTTACCGTAAGAGGTGGAGTCCTTTACCTCTCAGCTTCTGCCTAAGCATGGTGTGAAGTCTAATGTGGAAAGAGGAAAGAAACCACCCCGTATTGTATCTACTACCATTTGCTGAGCTCAGAAGGTGGGGTGGAGAGGGCTGATAGCTTAAGTCTTCCCCAGTAGACCTTAATTCAACAAAGTTGTGTCGGCCAGTAGACTTTTAATTCAACAAAGTTGTATTGGCCTTCTAGGTGCCAAGCTCTCGTTGAAAGACCTAGAATCAAACCTGGCTTGACTCTGATGCTCTTGGTCCATTTACTTGTCAGCATCCCCAGCAGCTCCAAGCATCCATGATTCTCACATTTCCCAGTGTTCTGTGCATCTAGATATGATCTAGACTTTTCCTTACCCATCTTTCCTGGCAAACCCTTCTATCAAGTTACCTGGTCTAGTTCCCTCAGGATAGTTCTCTATTTTTCAAGTTAATCTAAAAATAAATTTGTGTTAATGAAAAAACTTTTTTTCTTGTTATACTTTAATTTTATCAAAGTGCTTCAATGCCCTAACCAGTGGTTCTCAAACCTGAATGTACATGAGAATCATCTGGAGGGCTCTTTAAAACACAGATGACTGAACCTCACCTTAAGTAGATGTAGTAAACTCTAGCACTAGAGTGGAGCTTAAGAATTTGCTTTCTGATAGATTGGCAGGTGATATTGACATTGTTGGTCCAGGGATGACACTTCAAGAACCATTACCCCACTGGGAAGACCCAGAGGAATCGGGTGGAGAGGGAGGTGGGAGGGGGGATCGGGATGGGGAATACGTGTAACTCTATGGCTGATTCATATCAATGTATGACAAAACCCACTGAAATGTTGTGAAGTAATTAGCCTCCAACTAATAAAAAAAATTAAAAAATAAAATAAGTAAATAAATTTAAAAAAAAGAAAAACTAAATAAATAAAATGGAGACCCTACAATCTATTTCTCAGAGTAGTTGAGATTAAATGAGATAACATGTAATACTCCTAACATAATAGTAAATGCCTTTTTATTCTCCAACATGGCCTCTTCTCCCCCCTCAAATCACTTTAATGCTATTGTCCTTTGTGGTAACTCAAGAGGAGAAAACCCAAGATGGTGTCAAATATAATTGTTGCCCTCATCAGGCTAATAAGTAGCTAAATGATTAAATATTTGCTTATGTTTATTCTCCATTTGTACAAACTAAAAAGATCATTACATTGACCATTTGGTATTGCCTGGACAAAGTGTAAGTAGCATAGTCTTATGACACTTGTCATGTTTAAAAGAATCTAGGTGACCTCCTTAAGAATCAGCTGAGGTTCGCAGTTACAGAATGAAAATGTCAACAGTAGCAGCAGTGAATGTCACAGGGCTCAGTCACCTATGGGGCCTGGAGGCATTGAGTCCTGGGATCCTGACGATGTGTGGAGTAGTGTCTGACTAAATGCATCTCAAGCTGGTTTCCCTAGGTGTATTTAATGGACCTTAACAAGCTCTTTAGATCATATAGTACTGTATGATGTTATTCAGTTGCTAAGTCATGTCCAACTCTTTGTGACCCCATGGACTGCAGCACTCCAGGCCCTTCCCGCGCCCCCCCCAAAAAAAAAGAAAAAAAAGAGAGGAAAAAAAAAAAAGAACCATTACCCTCACATGAAGAAATTATGCAGTGAGAATTTTTGGTATATGCCTGGCTTGAGGAAGAGTACCCCCCAAATCATGGGACCCCTAATGTTCTGTTGTTGGAACAGAAAAAAAATTATTAGAGAACTCATTCAGTGGTTCTGAATTCTACCTGTGCATTAGGATCACCTCTGCAATGTTAAAATAAACTTACAAATGCCCAAACCACACCCCAAGCCAAGTGTTTGAGATAGGCTGGGTATAGCTAGATTTTTAAAAGTTCCACAGATGAGAAACTAAAGAGGAAGACCATTGACAGAATCTGACTTAGCCTTGTACAAGTATTCTGGATGAGAATACTCATGTCAATCCAGAGAGATTAAATAGTTGATCTAGGTTCACATGACTGGTTAGTTGGGAAAGACAAGCTCCCTAAAGTTTCAGAACTTTCTATCACACCACAGTGTCTCTGTTAGCCAACCCTGTATGGTTTTTGCCCAGGGTTATGGTCCACACCAGGACAGGGTGCCTAAGCTAATTTCTACCATATATGGTCAACTCAAGTCCATTGCAGGAACATTTCCATCGGTGGTGTGGTTGTCCCACTGGAACTGAAGTCTAAAGAGCCTGATGGGGACAGAATCGTATATACGGGAACATATGACACAGAAGGTGTGGCCCCAACCAAGAGTGGAGAAAGGCAGCCCATCCAGATCACCATGCCGGTAAGGTCTGCTTGGGAGTGTTGGGGTGTGATGCCAAAGCAAATGGAAACCATGTAAAAGAAAATAATCACTGTTTTCCCTTAAGAAAGGATATAAAATCAAATATTATGAAGTGTTATATCAGCTCATAGTTTCATATATTTTTTCATAATGTCCCAGTTGTTGTTTTAGTCTCTAAATCATGTCCAATTCTTTTGTGACCCCATGGACTGTAGCCTGCCAGGTTCCTCTGTCTAGGGGATTTCCCAGACAAGAATACTGGAGTAGGTTGCCATTTCCTTCGCCAGAGGATCTTCCCAACCCCAGGAGCAAACCCACATCTCCTGCATTGGCAGGCAGATTCTTTACCCCTGAGCCACCTGGGAAGCCCAGTGTCTCAGTACGGTTAATTAAATAATCCATGCTTCTCCAATGATCAGTTTTATAGTAATTTCTTTGTGACAAAAATATAATTCTCTCCCTACATTTTTGTTATCTGTTCCATTGATCTGCCTATACTTATGCCACTGCTGCATTGTTTTTACAGTATGTTTGTGTATTTTATAATTGGCCACCTTACGGAACTTGCTTACTAAAATTCTTCATTCAGTGATCTTGGATTTTTCAGGTAGACAGTCATAATCTATTAATACATTTAATTGTGTCATTTTCTGGGTTGTTTTTTTTTTCCTGCCCTTATTGCATTGGCTAATGTTTCTAGAATAACATTTTCCACTAATAGTGATATTCCTTATCTCCAGCATTTCACTATTAGATATACTGTTAGTTTTGAATATTTATCTTGTTAAAGCATCCTTTTACTGGTTCATTAAGAGATAATTGGGAGATGTGTTGAATTTCATTTCATTCCTTTATCTATCTATGGAAATAATTTGAAATACTAAACTTCTCTTTATTTCTTAAAAGAAACCCTACTTAATGTCATTTATCATTTTTAATATGTTATTACATTGAAAATGCTAATATTTAAGGGTTTTAATTTTTAATTTTATTGTTTTTTTGTCTGATTTATCAGCAAATATGTAAAGACTTCCTCTATATATCAGGTATTGGGAGAAGAGTGGTGAACAAAATAGATATCCTTGGCTTCATAGGGCTTCTAATGTAGAGGAGGAAAACATACTTTATACAAGATTATCAATAATAAAGTAAATAATTATTATTGTACAAAATGTACTAAAAAAGTAGTGGTACCCTTGGGACATATACCAGGGGTCTTAGTCTAGCCAAAGATTTAAGGGATGGCTTTCTTAAGAGCTGAGAGAAGAGGGAACATTTGAGGAGAAAGGAGCTACAAAGATCAACAGCTGGAGGAGAGCAAAATGTGTTTCAAGGAGTGAGTAACCCAGCATAGCTTGAGCAGACAGTGAGGTAGAGACTGACTTAAGATTAAGATGGATTTAACCCGACATTGTAAATCAACTATATTCCAACAAAAAGTTTTTTAAAAAAAGATTAAACTGGAGAGGTAAACAGAGCTCAGATGTTAGAGGGCCTGCTTATTGAATTTATCTTCATGCTTCTGGGACTCCATTGGAGGTTTGTAAGATTTAACAAATCACATGGTAAGTATATGTTTAACCATATAAGAAATATCCTGATTGTTGTACCATTTCATATTTTTACCAGCAATGTATAAGAATTCTAGTTACTTTACATACTTAATTATATCAGTCTTTTAAGTTTGGAAATGCAAAAGACCTACATGAGCTAAAACATTTTATTTCATGATCTGTATTGTAGTCTTTAAATTGGATAGCCTAAATCTTTCAGCTTTGTTTTATTCAAAGTCATTTTGACTATTCTAGGTCCTTGGCATTGTTATATAGATTTTAGCATGAACTTGTCAGTTTATTCTCCAGTTCTTCAGGAACTGGAATATTAATTGGGTTTGCAAATTGGGCAGTTTGAAAAGATTTGACACTTTAATATTGAGTCTTCTGATGCACAAATATATCTGCTTATTTAGGTCTTCTTTAATTTCTCTCTATAATGCATTACAGTGTTTCCTGTACAGGTTTTATACATATGTTGTTAAATTTTTCTTTAAGTATTTCATATTTAAGCACTATTATATATGGTGGTTTACTATTTATAGAAATAAAATTTTTTTTTTCTATATTCATCTTGAATTCTGAGGCCTTGCTAATCTCACTTATTAATCCTAATAAGTTGTTCAGGATTTTTTTTTGTAGAACACTTAAGCTTTTCCATGTTTGATATAATGTCTTCTGCAAATAAACAGTTTTTCTTCTTCTTTTTCAATTCATATTCCTTTCATTTCTGTCTTGATGGCAATGCCTAGGACCTTCAGTTTGATGCTAAGTAGAATTGATGAAAGTGGACATCTTTGTTCCTTAATCACAGGAAGAAAGCATTCAGTTTTTCAACACTAAGTACGATGTTAGCTGTAGGGTTTTTTATTAAATGCCTGTTATCAGGTTAATGAAGTTCCCTTCTATCACTAATTTACTAAAATTCTACTGAGAGGTTTAAAAAAATATGACTGTGTCATATGTTTTCAAATATTCTTTTTATACCTACTGGGATGATCATATAATGTCTTCTTTATCCTCTAGTAGATTTTATTGTTTATTCAATGTTGAAACAACTTTGAGTTATTGAATACTAGGATAAATACCAATTGATCAATGGTATGCTTCCTGTATATATGACTGGATTTGCTTCATTAACATTTTATTGAGGACTTTACATCTGTGTTCCTGAGAAATATTGGTCTGTGGTTTTCTTTTTTTGTATTGTCATTGTCTAGTTTTGGTATCAGAATAATAATAAAATTATTTGAAAGTTGTTCACTCTTCTGTTTTCTGGAAGAGTTTATATTATTCTTATTAAAATATTATTTTTATTTAATGTTGGTTAGAATTCACCGATAAAGGCGTGCGTTTCATTTTATTTAAAGGTTTTGAGTTACAAATTCAACTTCCTTCTTTGATAACGGGCTATTCAGGTTTTATTTCTTGAGTTGATTTTTGTGATTTGTCTTTGATATCATTCATTTTTTTCAACTAAATTGTCAGATTTGTTGGCATGAGGTTGTTGGTAAGAACGCTGCACCATCCTTTGATATGTTAGGATCTCTAATAATGTCCACTCATTCTTTATGTTTATAATTTGCCATTCCTCCCTTATCCCCAATCAGTCTAGCTAGAGATTTACCCATTTTATTGGCTTTTTCCAAAACCCAGTTTTGTTTTCATATGCTTCACTGACCCATTTTTCTGTTTCATTTACTTCCAGTCCTATCTGAATTATCTCTTTCATTTGCATTAAAATATTTTAATTTAGGTTATACACACAGAGATAGAATTTGAGTCTATAAGTTAATGTTCTTACCAAATTTGAGTTATTTTTAATTACTATTTTGCCTCAAATTCTTTTCAACTTTATTCTCTCCCTTTCTTGTAGTGCTTCAATTACACATTGGACAGTTTGGTGTTATCCTACAGGTCTTTAAGGTCTTGTCCAGTTTTCTTTTTTTTTTTTCCAGTTTTCTTTTATGGATCTCCAAATTAGATAATTTCTATTGATATATACTCAAGTTCACTGTTTTTTTCATCTGCCCCTTGTTTTCTGATTTTTTTTCTATCATTATATTTTTCAGCTCTAGAATTTTTATCTGTATTTTTTATAGTTTCCATTTCTCAAGGTTCCTTATCTGTTTGCCTATTTTGACCATATACCCCTTTACCTCTTTGAGCATATTTATAATTGCTGGTCTGAAATATTTATTTGGTAAATCTAGTATCTAGCCCCGATTAGAGCAGGAATGACTTTTTTCCTGAATATGGGTCATGCTTTCATTACTTGTTTGATAATATTTGATTAGAAACTAAGTATTATAGATGGTATATTATTGATTTTAGTTTATTTTATTCTTTTGAGGATTATTTTCTTTTTGAGTTACATTCCTGGACTGAAGCTGCAAATTCTGTCTTTCTAGCAGGACAGCAGCTGAAATCTCTGCTTAATTTTTTTTTCAACTTCCAGTTGCTGCTTTTCTAGCCTGGTCCCCTTTGTCTCAGTGGAGTTTAGCAGTCAGCTATGGAATCGGACAGTTTACACTAAGATTTTGGTATCCATCTACCCTGAGGTTTCTCTAAATTTCCAGTTTTTCTACCAGTCCTGAGCCGTTTGCTTTGGTACTTTCAAGCCATGAAGACTCCAACTTCTCAGGTTTGGGAATGCATTCAATTTTTAAAAAAAAAAAAGGCAGCAAACTTCCAAATCTTATTCAGCATAACTTTCTCTTTCAAGAATAAATGCTTCACTTAGATGAAATCAACCCTGCTAACACCCTGATCTGGGACATCTGAGGAGCCTGGCATCTTATAGTCCATGAGGTCGCAGAAGAGTCAGACACGACTTAGCGACTAAACCACCACCAACCTCTTGAACTAGAAACAATAAACTTCTGTTGTTTGGTGGGGGGAAATAGACTCTTTACTGGTTTGTCTGCTTTTTCAAGCAGGAAAAACCCCCTCCCAGCAGCCTATACGTGCGATTAGCCTGTAGAATTATGGCGGAGTCATAGTCAGATTTTGGGTCTCACCTCTTCTGCAGCTCTCTTGCTTCCAGGATTTTCTCCCTAAATTTCCAGCAGCTCTTCCAGCCCAGGACATTCTTCTCCCTTTTCCAGTAGATAAAACTGCTGTTTTCTTCTGCCAGAACTGCCTGGGATTGGGAAGCACCCTCAGGCAAAAAACCACAGGAACGGTTCTTAATTGTTAGAGTTGAGATCCTTCAAGAGTAACTCTGATTTCTGTCTTGCTTTCAGTTGCTTTTTAAAGGCATCAAATAGCTTTTGTTTACATTTTGTCAGATTTTATAATTCTCTTTGTAAGTTTCATCCAACAGTTCCACCCCACTATTATCACCATTTTAAAAAACATTTCAATGTAGGACTTCCATTACCTGGTAACAGTGATAAGATTTGCCAGTTGTTAAAAATCAGTCTAGTAGCAATGTGTAGATTAGACGGGGAAATGGGCAAAGGACAGAAGGTCTTCACAGTTTAACATAGGGTGTTAGAGTTAATCGCTTTATAAAATGAATTGGGCACATTTTCATAGTTTATGTTCTGAAACTGTTTACATGGTGTATGATTTAGCTGTTATTTGAAAGTCTGACAGAATTTCCCCATAAAAGTCAGGATCCAAAGTAAAGATATTTGGAAAGAATATCCATAACTTTCAACTTAGTCCATAAGTTTGCCTTTGGAGAGGCTTTGAAGATTTTATTGAGTCTGTTTTAGTTGGTTTTCTGAGAAAACCATTCATTTCTACAGAAACACATTTTAAAAGGTATTTTTAGACTTCTAAAAAAATATTTGAAGGTCTCATATCCAGTAAAGGGCTGGTGGATCAAAATAAGTTTCTTTTATATCAAAGATCTTCTATTCTAGTGTGTCAAGAATAGCATATGTATCAATAATTAGAGTTAAAGGAATGATTAACTGGAAGCAAAATTGCAAATGCATATCAGAATTTTATTTTTGTTTATTTTTATTTTTTAAAATTTATTGAAGTTTAGCTGATTTACAGTGTTGTGTTGATTTCTTCTGTACAGCTAAGTTACTCAGTCATATATGTTTATATATTTTCCGGAAAATCCTGGAAGACACTAAATATATATATTCTTTTTCATAGTCTTTTCTATTATGGTTTGTCATAAAACATTGAACATAGTTCCCTGTGCTATACAGTATGACCTTGTTGTTTTTCTATCCTATATATATAATAACTTGCCTCTGCTAATCCCAAATTTCCTTTCCTTCCCTCCCCTACTCTCTCTCCCCCTTGGCAACCACAAGTGTGTTGTCTATATCTGTGAGTCTGTTCTTGTTTCATAGATATGTTGATTTGTATAGTATTTTAGATTCCACATGTAAGTGATATTATATGGTATTTGTCTTTTTCTTTCTGACTTACTTTGCTTAGTATGATAATCTCTAGGTCTATCCAAGTTGCTACAAATGGCATTATTTCATTCTTTTTGATAGCTGAGTAATATTCCATTGTATGTATGCACCACATCTTCTTTATATCCATTCATCTGTCAAAGGATATTTAGATTGTTTCCATGTCTTGGCTAAATGGTGCTGCTTGAACATAGGGATGCATGTATGTTTTAAAACTTTACTTTTGTCTGGGCATATGCCCAGGAGTGGGATTGCTGAATCCTATGGCAACTCTATTTTTATTTTTTTGCAGGAACCTCCATACTGTTTTCCATAGCATCTGCACCAATTTACATTCCCACCAATGGTGTACAGATCTCTGCCCTCTGTCCAGCATTTGTTATTTGTAGACCTTTTAATGATAGCCATTCTGACTGGTGTGAGATGGTACCTCATTGTAGTTTTGATTTGCCTTTCTCTATTAGTGATGTTGAGCATCTTTTCATGTGCCTATTGGCCATGTATCAAATTCTAATGAGAGCTCAAAAGGCCAGTGAGCTGACTTTAAGTTGTTCATTCTTTCACTGAACTGGTGCTGAGCACTGGGTCAGGTACAGAGGCAGTCACAGTAGATGAGACTGTATCCCATTCAGGTGGTCACAGAACAGGAGAGGAGACCTCCCTTCCCCACCTTCTCCCTGGAGCCAGAATGGGCTGAGGGGAGCAGAGCTATAACTTCCTCTGGTTTTAGAAGGGTGTGGAGTCATACTTCTTTTGCTGTAAGTTTAAAAAGAACACTAGGAAGAACAATTAACAAACAATTTAGAACTTAGTTAAAAACTTCTTAATTGGATTGGTAAACTAAGAGCATCTACATTATTTTGAATGAGACTGAAGTATGGTATTTTTTTTAGTATGAGTATAATTTAGACATATCCATAAAAAGAAAGATTTTATTACTCACAGTAAGTCTGGATTGCCTGTCCAGGTACCTGCTAAAAGGCTGGAGAGCTTTTAAGTTACTCAATACCTTTGGGGTATGTTGTGGGGAAAAGAATTTCTACGCTCTAACTCAAGAATCCTGAGTTCTATCTGTAAAGCCTAGATTCTTCCATATTATTTCTACTCTAGAAGAAGCAGGTGATTGATAGCCGAATGTTCCAGCAGTGATCACATAGCGTTAAGTTTGAGCATTGGTCATGTATTTGTGTTTTATTTGTAGTAGGCTGATTCTTAGGAAAACAATGGAAATTAGAGGTTTTCTGATTATGTCAGCAACTCTGGTATTGAATTCAAATGTTCATTCCAGTGGTGAAGCTTTCAGCTAATTTCATCATTATCCTGTGACATTTTTAAGTTACCATTATTATGACTCAAGTTTTAAAAAGTGTAGACATACCATATTCTCACAGGCAGCACTAAAACCTTGAACTATCCAGGTAAATACAATCAGTTAAGCAGCAAGTTCCTGGATTACTAAATTTACATACTTTATCAAGGGAAACATCCGTGGTGTGGGTGCCTTAGGAAACCTCTAGAATGTCAGAATTAAAACTGGAAGTTATGAAGGTATTAGGATGTCATCTTCTTCTATAATTAACTCTGTGTTAGTCCCTCAGTTGTGTCCGACTCTTTGAAATCCCATGGACTGTAGTCTGCCAGGTTCCTCTGTCCATGGGATTCTCCAGGCAAGAATACTGGAGTGGGTTGCCATTCCCTACTCCAGGGGATCTTCCTGACCCAGGTCTTCAGCATTATAGATGATTCTCTGTCATCTGAGCCATGAGGGAAGCCCCATAATTAACTGTGATCCCAGGCAAAGCTTAACTCAGTGGGCCTGTTTCTTTAATACAAATACGTGAATTCTACTCTTTGGTCACTAAGACCACTGTCAGCCCTAACATGGTATAAAAATTATAAAATTACCCTTAGGGTATGATACTAGTTATTTGCTGAAGAAGTCAGATTCTCAAATACTGTCATTTAGGATGACACCAAGTAGGACTGAAATCCAACAAATCCATATAGGATTCCTTTCTGGTTGGGTACAGGCATGTGGAGAAGTGTGGCTATGCATCCCAGCATCTCAAGGGATTTGCATGTTTCTTTAAAAAACTGTGAAATATCAAGACAAGATTCAGAAATATGAGCTTTTAAAGCACCAGTAATCCCTGCATTTTGATTTGGTTCATTTTCAGATTAACTTTCACATAAATACATTCTATAGTTGCAATCATTTTTAATATATATTGTCCAACTTTCTACATATTTTTAAAATTTTAATGGTAATATAAGACTCTATCACAATGTATCATGATTAGACTTACCCAGATATTAGATATATTGATTGTCCCATCATAAAAAGTGCTATAATGTAAAATTTTATATATGTATATACATACATATATATATCTACTTCAATCTGAGTAAAAATATTTGGTCAAAAGAACTGAATCTTTAAGGCTGTTCTCCAATATGGCATTTTGGTGTTTTAAGTAGTACATACTATTTTATAATGTTACTAGCAATGAAGAAGCCTACTGACTTTGTTATAATTATGACATCACTGAGAATTACTTCAAATGTAATAGATTTTCTAGTTTACTTTTCACTGTCACAAGAATGAACATTTCTACATGTCAATTTAATTTTGCTTCTTCTATAGATTGTTCTTTCATGTTTTGTCAATGCTTCTGTTGGAAATTATTTTTTTAAATCAGACTCCTAATAAAGAAAAAAATCTGTCATATCTATCCTATTTCTCTTACTCTTGCTTTATTTTATTTTTCATTGTGTAGAAATACAATTACACTAAAATTTTTCATTTTCTATTATGATTTTTTCTTTTAAAATGAAGATGGTTGTTTTTTCATAGTTAACAGTCTATTTTGGGTTTCCCATAATTTTAGATTTTATGTGATTTAACTTTCCTCTAATTCAGATTTGATTTATGTTTATACTGTACATCATTTCCAAAAGATTTAAAATGGTATTTCACATTTTATGAGTCCAAGCAATAAAGCCTAGGTCCTTAAATATAATTTCTACTCTAGAAGAAGAAGGTGATTGATTATTCCAACAATGATCATACAGCTTTTGGTTTGAGCATTAGCCATGCATCTGTATTTTATCAGTGATAGGCTAATTCAATTACAGCTGAAATTAGAATTATCATTAATTGAAATTAGAAGTTTTCCTGATCAAGCAGCTGAAATGTTAAGTGAAAATTTCATTTTTGTGATGAAAGCTTTGCATATGCTTTAACACTATCCTATGACAAAACTTCTGTCAAGCTTAAATATTATACATTGCTGACACAACCACTTACATAAGTAATAAGGAAGTCTTGAGATGTCCAGGTAAACTCAATTAATCAAGTAAGTGAAGCTAGCAAGGAAAGCTGAATTAAAGGTACACCAAAACAACTTCTTATAAGTCTAGGGTTATCTCAAGATAGTTTCTTAGATTTTTAAACATTGGATAAATGATGCTAGGATACTTGGCTATTTGGGAGGCTCTGTTCTTTCCTGATGCCTTTCCTTCTTTCCTGATCAAAAAATATTTCAGATAGATTATGAGATTATCTCTAAAGCATCAACTTTGTAAGAAAATCAAAATGAAAAGAATGTATCTAAACCTAAAAGAAATGGAAGAAATCCAAAGGTAAAAATGGAAGAAATCCAAAGATTAAAAATGGAAAACTCTGGTTATATAAATGTAGATTTCCTGTTAAATGTTGTAAACAAAGTTAAATTAAATTTTCCTTAAAAGGCAATTTAAAAGGCAAATGATACTTGGTGACATGTGAAAAGCTTGTTTATAAAATGAATGGTTAAGCAGTGTTGCCTCGATTTACCACTGCCTGTGCAGACAATGCTGCAGCCCTGAAGCTGGACTCAGGATGTTCTCAAATGCCATCTGACTTAGATTGGTGGGAGTGATCTCTTTATTCACATAATTCCAGAGGCCCTGGTACAGGGAATTTATGAGTGATACCCAACTCTAAGGGCTTCCCCGACAGCTCAATGGTAAAGAACCTGCCTGCCAGTACAGGAGACAGAGGGGATGTGGGTTCCATCCCTGGGTGGGGAGGATCCCCTGGAGAAGGAAATGGCAACCCACTCCAGTATTCTTGCCTGGGAAATCCAATAGACAGAGGAGCCTTGTAGGCTACAGTCCATGGAGTCACAACAGAGTTGGGCACGACTTAGTGACTAAACAACAACAACACCCAACTCTAAAAGCTCTCCACCCCCACCCCCACTTCAAGGAGTATTGCTGACTTGTATTTTAATGGGACTAATTCTCCACTTAGTCCCTTCAAGGAGAGAGCCCAAAGGGAGATTCTGTCTGCTTTATGATAAGTCATCGCATTATTCCCTTTTTGGTTGGCCCTCTTAGACAAGAGACTGGGGGGAGTTTGGAGGAATGAGGCAAGCAGTACATGAGCTTGTTGTCAGCCTGTGTTGTGCGGGAAGGTGGCCTTACACATGCATTCCCAAACATAAAATGTGTTCCTCCTGTCAACTCTTTCTAATATTTTGGCACAATCTGTTACTTCATATATAAAGAATTCTTAGAAACCAGTAAGGAAGAGAACCTTACTGGACATAGGAAATTGAAAGAGAAGGACATAGGAAATTGAAAAATAAGCAAAAAAAATAAAGAGGCAATTCACAAAGGAATGCAAATCATCAAAAAATATTAAAAAAAGACTTTCACTATTATAAATATATATATATATATAAATAATACAAGGCCAATTTTCACCCACAAAATTGGCCAAATATTAAAAAATAATACTACTAGTTCAGTGCTAGTGTATTTCTTTGTGAAATATGATTTACTCTAAATTGATTTTGGGTCCTGCAAACTTGCTGAATTTGCTTGTTAATTGCTTCATAGTTTTTGCACACATTTTTATTGTGAATTGAAGTTTTGTTTCCCTTTTTCCCCTTCTTGCCTTAATTAGGGCCACTAATACAGTGCTGAGCAGGAATAGAAGTAACTGCTCTCCTTGCCTTATTTCCATCTTATAGGGAAAGGACTCGGTTCACTTAACGTTGAAGGTGATGTTAGCTACTGTTTTTTTATTGATGGCCCTTAATCAGACTGAAGAACTTTTCTTCTATTCCTAGTTTGCTGAGAGTTTTTATTATATATATGATAATAAAGTATAAGGATGGTAAAAGGTATAAATAAGGATGGTATAAGTATAAATAAGGTATAAGGATGTTGAATTACCACATGTTCTTTCTGCATTTATTGATATGATTACATAGTGTTTCTCCTTTATTTTGTTAATATGGCAAATTACATGGATTTTCAAATATTGAACCATCCTTGAGTTCTGAGGATAAACCTCCAATGTAATATCCTTATTATGTATTGCTGGATTTGATTTACTAATATTTCAAGCAAATAAAATTATATGTAAGTTTTATGCATAAATCCATAAGGAATTTTTGTCTGCAACTTTCCTTTACCCATAATATTTTGGTCAGGTTTTGGTATCAGGGTAATAGTGGCTTCATAAAATGAACTGAGAAGTATTGCTTCCTCTGTTATGTAGAATCAGTATTTTCCCCTTAAGTGTATGAATTTATCATTGAAGCCACTGAGCCTGAAATTGTCTTCCTGGTAAGAATTTTAATTACAAATTCAGTTTCTTTAGTAGTTAGAGATTTAGTGATAGTTTGTGTCTTTCAAAGAATTTGTACATTTGTATACCATATGGTATATGTTGTTGTTTAGTCTCTAAGTTGTGGCCAACGCTTGCAACCCAATGGACTGCACCCTGCCAGGCTCCTCAGTCCTTGAGATTTCCTAAGCAAGAATAATGGAGTGGGTTGCCATTGCCTTCTCCCAGGGATCTTCCCAATGCAGGGATGAAACCCATGTCTCCTGCATCAGCCGGCAGATTTTTTACCACTGAGCCACCAGGGAAGCCCATATTGGTATAAGGATCCTAATCTAAGGATTCCATGTTGTTACCAATGTAGGATCAATAGTGATAGCATCTTTCATTCCTAATATTGGTAATTTGCTTTCTTTTTCCTACTCAGTTTTGCTGGGATTTATCAATTTTAAAGATAGTTTTTTAAGAAGATTTTAGTTTCATGAGTTTTTCTTTACTGTTTTTCCTTTTTCTGTTTCATTGGTTTCTGCTCTTTATTGCTTTTTTATTTGCTCTTTATTGCTCTTCTTACTACTAGACTAGCTAAAATTAAAAGAACTGGCAATGTCAGCTTTTGGAGAGAATGTATCAATAGAACAACTGAAACTCATATTGCTGGTGGGAAAGTAAAATGGCACAATCACTTTGGAAAAGTTTAACAATTTCTTATGAAGTTAAGCATACTTATAAGACTTAGAACTGTTAGCCCTATCTATTCAGCTAAGAGAAATGGAAAATAAGGATTTACTAATAAAACTTCAAACAGTACAGGAATAGAGACGTTCAGAATCCAGTAGGAATTGGTAGGTCATACCACAGTAAAAGTCACAGATGCTTATTTAAACTGAATTTGTTTACTAATAAAGTAACATCATGTCTCTATCAATATAGTAAGTTGATTCTGTGCTCCTAAGTCAATGAATTTCTGCATCACTTTATTCTTGATGAATTTCACATGTCACTGGTGAAATTGAGTAGAATGGTGAATGGAGAGAAGTACTCTGGGGATTCTAGATCATATGGTTGTAAGACCACCACAGAAATTGTTTAAAATAAATTCTTCAGGACTTCCTTGGTGGTACAGTGATTAAATATCTGCCTTCCAATATAGGAGACATGAGTTCAATCCCCAATCTGGGAAGATTCCATGTGCCATGGGGCAACTAAGCCCATGTGCTACAGTTACTAACCCACGCTCTAGAGCCCATGAGCCACAACTACTGAACCAGCACAACTACCAAGCCCAAGTGCTGCAGCTATCATCGCCCAGAGCCTTTTGTGCCTGGAGCCTTTTCTCTTCAACAGGAGAAGCCACCACAATGGGAAGCGCATGTACTGCAACTAGAGAGTAGCCCCTGCTCTCCACAACTAGGGAAAGCCCGCACAGAGTAACAAAGACCCAACACAACAGGAAAAATTTTTTAATAAAATATTTACTGTTTATTAACAAGTCAAGATTCCTCACTTGTTACTGAGGACAACAAATGAGTCTCCTCTCCTTAGAATCTGATGAGTTCCCCTTCACATTGGTTGTGAAATAGAAGTGTACCAAGGCTTGTAACTTGTAAGAACACTAAAGTAAAATGTCCAGGTGTCAGTTTCAGAATACGATAGACTGGGTGGCTTAAACACCAGATATTTATTTCTCACAGTTCTGGATGCTGGAAATCCAAGATCAAGGTGCCAGCAGACCTGGTGTCTGATGAGAACAGTCTTCTTGATTCATAGACAGCTTCTTTCTTACCGTGTTCTCACATGAAGGAAGGGAGAAACAGATCATCCCTCTCATGTCTATTTTTATAAGGGCACTAATCCTACTCATGAGGGCTCCATCTTCCTGCCATAATTACTTCCAGAGGACCCCACTTCCAGATACTATCACTGGGGATTTAGGCTTTACCATATGAATTTGGGGGAGATACAAACAGTCTGTAGTGGCATCCTAAAACATTCTACACATGACAATTCATAGATATTCTTCTCATTCAGGGAGAAAAAAGAAACACTGTTCAGTAGCTTGTAGCTCATTTGCTTGTACACTGGTTATCATTTTCTAGATGAAAATTAGGAAACCTAGGTTCTTGACTTGCTCCTACCACTAGCTGGCTGCACAGTACTAGAGCAACTCACTTAACCTCTCTGAATTAGTTCTTTCATCCACAAAATGGAGATGTTAAAACCAGACACAAGACTGAATGAGATAAAGAATAGTCATTGTGTATTTTAAAAAAGAGAGCTATTAAATGCACAGAATTATCCTGTGTCTAATTGCATCACTGGGGAGCTTGCCTGGGTAAATTTTCCTTGGAAGGCACAGATGGGTTGGGAGCGGGTAGAAAGCTGTGTAGTTGTTTCTGTTCTTCAAAAGCAATGTCAGTTTTGAAGACCCCATCTGTTCTTAGCCAGAACAGAAGAAAGCCCGAGTTAGGGAGATGGCCAGGAAATAGAGCTCCAGAAGGAAGAATAGAAAGAGCGCTTATGAGAAGTTAAAACAATTAAGATGTGGGAGAGAGGAAAATACATGCCTAGTCAGCAGCAGTTAAGTTTACTGTAACATGACCTTGAGTCCAACATTAATAAAAGAGAAACAAAGTAGAATCTTTAGCTGTGACTTGCTGTCAACATATTTCTGTTTTGGTTTACTGTGTTACTGAGAATTCTTGGATGGAGACTTTCTTAGTTGTAAGGTTACTCAGATATTGAGTGTAGTGCCTTAAGGGCTTTTGTTTTTGTTTATTGCCTGTGGTCTTAATCATCTTTGTTTGTTTTTGTGACTAACTTTTATTTTTATCTATTTCCAAAAAGGCCTCAGTATTGTTTCTCCCACTTACCTAAGCTTGTTTCAAGCTGCTCCTGCGAAAGTTTAGTTGGTGTTTATAAAATATTTTTAGAACTTAATTCAGTTGCACTTAAAATGTACAGTATCCTACGTTGGTCAAAAATAATAGTAAGTCATCTCGGTGATTTGTAAAATGAGATATCAGTTTATTATTAACACTTAAGGGTGGTATTATAAACAAAGTTGTATCATACTTCATACTATGTATCCTTAATAGATTTTATTAAATCCCTAGGGTTTGAGGGATATTTGTATTAATTTTTCAGGGGTGATAGATCCATCTCACCATTTAAAATATTCTTTCTGCTTATAAAAGTAACATATTTATTGCAGAAAATTTAAGTAGAAAGCTAGAAAAAGTTTTCTTTGGGAACTCTTGTTAATATTTTTCCATTTTCTTTTCTCTATACATCTTAGTGTATTTGAGCTCATTTTCATCCATCTTTTTTCTGTTAACATTGTTTTAATCATCTTCTGTCATCGTTAAAACTAAATTCCTAGGCTTCCCTGGTGGCTCAGTGGTAAAGAACCCACCTGCCAATGAAGAAGACACAGTTTCAATCCCTGTTGCGGAAAGATTCGACATGCCATTGGGCAACTCAGCCTGTGTGCCTGTCTCTAGAGCCCACCGACCACAACTGCTGAGCCCATGCATTGCAACTCCTGAAGCCCGCGCGCCCCAGGGCACATGCTCCCCAACAAGGAGCCACTGCAGTAAGAAGTTCGGGGACCACAGCCAAAGCACAGCCCCCACTCACCACAACTACAGAAAAGCCTTCACGACAGTGAAGACCCAGTACAGCCAAAACTAAATAAATAATACATTTTAAAAAAAAAACCCGAAATTTCTGTTTAGTGGTTATACATATTCAGAGTACAGATATACCACCATTTTTCATAATACTTTCCTAAAGTTTTAGGCTTAAACTGCTTCTGGTATTTGAAATTGTTTGCTGAGTTGATAGGTGAACAAGTTACAAAACTCTGAAAGTTTGTATTTCTTTAATTACTAATATGACTACATTTGAATATTTTTCAGAGTTAGCCAATTTTTTTAATGAACTGTTCAGTTTTATCCAAATGTTCTTAGTAGTTCTTAACATATTTTATGTTAAGGATATTAGCTATTTGGTAAAACTTATAAATACAATTTTGGCTTAACATTTTTTTCTGATTATAAAAGTAAAATTTGATCATTAAATCTTTAAAGTACCAATAAGTACATAGAAGAAAATGAAACTTATTCCATCAGCATTAACATGTATAATTTTTTTATTATTATATTATAATTTATTTATTTTTATTATTAAGCCTGCACCGGGTCTTCGTTGCTGCACGCAGGCTTTCTCTAGTTGCGGAGAGTGGGGGCTCCTCTCTAGTTGTGCATGGGCTTCTCATTGCTATGACTCCTCTTGTTGCAGAGCCTAGGGTCTAGGCACATGGGCTTCAGTAGTTGTGGCCCCAGGCTCAGTAGTCGCTTCTCACAGGCTCTTAGAGTACAGGCTCATTAGCTCTGGCATATGGGCTTAGTTGCTCCACGGCATGTGGATCTTCCTGAACCAGGGACCAATCTCCTGTCCCTACACTGGCAGGCGGATTCTTAACCACTGTACCACCAGGAAAGTCCTGTATAATTTTAATGAAATTAATGCTAGACAGTCTTGTTGTTACTCTGCTTAGTTCAGGTAACAATACAGAATAATAGAAAATTTTTATTTAAATATTTACATTTAGACTTGTTACATAGTATTCCACTATATAGATATGCCATAATGAATTATGGATGGAAATTTATAATTCAGTTTTTCACTATTCTGAACACTGTGATGTCAAGATAAATTATAAGTGAAATTGCTATACCCAAGTATATTCACAGCTTTCAGTTCAGTTCAGTTCAGTCGCTCAGTCGTGTCCAACTCTTTGTGACCCCATGAATCGCAGCACTCCAGGCCTCCCTGTCCATCACCAACTCCTGAGGTTTACTCAAACTCATGTCCATCGAGTCAGTGATGCCATCCAACCATCTCATCCTCTGTCGTCCCCTTCTCCTCCTGCCCCTAATCCCTCCCAGCATCAGGATCTTTTCCAATGAGTCAACTCTTCGCATGAGGTGGCCAAAGTATTGGAGTTTCAGCTTCAGCGTCAGTCCTTCCAGAGACAAATTACCCTTCCAAAAGGCTGTGTAATTCAGTTCCCACTGGCAGGGTTAAGAATACCTGTCTCCTTGTTGCTCATTAAAAATCAATATTTCTAATTTTTAATCAACTTTGTTGCATAGTTTACAAATAATAAATATACCCATTTTAAGTATACTGATCAATGAGTTTTAACAAACACATACATGTGCTCTTGTAATCACCACACCAATCAAGATGTAAAATGTTTCCGTTACCTGCAAAAAGTTGCCTCTGGCACATTTTCATCAATTATCTATCCCCTCCTCCTACCTCAGGTAACTGAGGTAACCACAGATATTTCCTCTCAGCATAGATTATATTCTGGGGCTTCCCTGATGGCTCAGCAGGTCAAGAATCCACCTGCAATGCAGGACACACAAGAGATGCAGATTAAATCCCTGAGTCAGGGAGATCCCCTGCCAGTAGGAACTGGCAACCCACTCCAGTATTCTTGCCTGGAAAACTCCATGGACAAAGGAGCCTGGCATTCTATCACTATAAACTACATAGATATACATATATATGTACATACATATATGGACTCATATAGTACATATATTCTTTGGGGGTCTGGATTCTTTTGCTCAGCCTGTCTTTTTTTTTTTTCAGCATGTCTTTGAAATCCAAACTTATTGCTGCCTGAATCAGTATGTTCTATTTTATTGTTAAGTAAAAAGCCTTTTTACATTAGTAGATATACCAAATGTGTCTATCAGCAGGTAAAGGATGAAACATTTGGGTTGATTCCAGTCTAGGGCTTTTGTGAATAAAGCTGCATATTTGTACACAGGTCTTTAAGTCATGACTTTCTACAAAGAGAGGCTTCATTTTCTTAGCTGAGAGAAGATTTGTGGACTCAAGGTACATCATCCACTGTTACAAGTCAAGCAAATTTTCCAAAGGCAAGCCAAATCTTGTTTTGGGATCAGATTAACAAGATGAGGCAATGGTGCAGGATATAATTTTGAAAGCATCTTGGAAAGCTATCTGGGAAGCACCTGATCACCCTTCCCCTGTGGCAGCCACTAGCAGAAGGCTTCTATTGCTCACTGCCCTCCCCCCTCCACGTCTTCTGGCTCCTGACAAGTCTAAGAACCTGCTAAGTCAGTCCCTGTCTCCTCCCATGACAAGGGAGGGTCAGAGGAGAAAATAACAGCAGGCATCACGCTGTTTAATGCCAGGTCCCCTAAATAGCTCCAGGAGACGGTGGCAGGGTCAGGCTACCCCGCAGGCCACTTGAGCCCCTGCCCAGTGGCCTCTAGGGTATTCTGTACCCTCTTCTCAGCTACATGAGAATTGTGTGCTCATGACTCTGGAGAATTCTGTGCGGTGTTTTCAGGGCCTGTCTTCTGGAAGAAGGTGGCAGATTTCTTGAGAGCAAGGAGTATCCCTTATACAAATTTTTCTATGTGTAAGTCACACATATCCAAAGCTATGGCTTTGGATAATGTATAATCAAAACCTGAGGCATGGGCATGGCTTATAAACACTCAATAGTACTTGAAAGTTAGCATCTTTAACAAGCAAATGCTTTCAATAAAATAGGTTTTCGTGGAGTTGAAATTAATGATGAGAGGGCAGTTGTATATTATGTTTAGTCATGTTGGACACACGTTATTTTGTACAACTGTTTTATTAAACAGAAACCAAAAGCAATCATTAAACACCATTTCTTCTCTTCTCTTCCCAATCTCCCTTCTGTGGCAAGCTCTGAAATTCTGAGATTCTAAGAGTGGTTTCCAGAACTTCAATTTAGGAAACATATACATTTGGAGAGTTATTTTTATGAAGGCAATATCATAGCAAATGCAATAAGTGTAATGGGAATATGATTTTATAGAGAAATAAATGACTTACAGATAGCCTTTCAGGAAGATCTCTCTTGTAATAAAGGAAGATCATTCATTACAGTAAAAGGCCTAAGCTTTTATCACAGGAGCCTGGAGTGATTATACTGGTTACTGAAACGTGAGG
The DNA here is from genome assembly GCF_033118175.1 of Dama dama. NCBI lineage: Eukaryota > Metazoa > Chordata > Mammalia > Artiodactyla > Cervidae > Dama > Dama dama. The sequence continues at coordinate 38,785,162 of NC_083691.1, forward strand.
GGCAGAGTGTGGGGAGGAGGAGAGTTAGTCATTGCAAACCTCTTGGTGCAGGAATCTGTTCTTGCACAGTCCACATCGGTCAGGTCACAATGTTCCTGTAAACCTCCAACAAGATGAATGTTACTCTCGGTTCTGCAACATTTTACCTCTATATGAATCTAAAAGTGTTGTACTCTTAAAAGTCAGAACCTTGAAAATGGGCTATCCTGTGTATTTCAGGTAACATTCTTACCTTGAAGCAAAAACAATAGAATGCAAAGGTTAAAGTAAAAGAAACAGCTCTAATATGGAGTCAGATTTGTTCTTCCCTATTACACCTCTTCCACGAACATCAGCTCCTGTCTATTGCTAGTGGCAGAATGAGTTTTTGATGGGGTGTGTTTCTCTTCCCTCAGTTCACTGACATTGGGACCTTCGAGACAATGTGGCAGGTCAAGTTCTACAATTACCACAAGCGAGATCACTGCCAGTGGGGAAGTCCCTTCTCCGTCATTGAGTACGAATGCAAGCCCAACGAGACCCGCAGTCTCATGTGGGTGAATAAGGAGTCCTTCCTCTGAAGACAGCACTTTCTGATGCTGCTGGACAGTCTCATCAGAGACCCACTTTTAGACAACCCAGCACAAGGCTTCACCGAGGCACACCAAACCATTGCCAGTGTCCTGAATGGTGCCAAGGACCCACTAGCCCTGATTATTTTTGAAAGTGTAATTCCCCTCTGTTGCAATATCCCTGACACAAAAGATTGTGATGTTCCCTGCCCAAGAGGCTCTCTTTCTGTATTCTGTATTGATATCCCTGCCTCCAATTGTTCTTGGTCACCCTGGTGACCTCTTGGAGGAGCTTCATGGAATCTGCAGGCCCTGTCCCGCACTTAACTTCTCCACTGATGACTGTGCTGTTCTGTTTCCAAGTTGAGTGCTTCCCTCTTTTTTGTTAAATGTTAAATAAAAAATAACAATGTGCGTGGGTTCCATCCCAAGTGTGCTATGGTAACATGTAACTTGCAATGTTTTCCAACTCTCAAAGCAGGCTTTGTGAAAATGTGATGCAAACAGCAGTCAATGGGACTCAAATGTTGTGCTTTCTATAAACAGCTTGGCTTTTTCAGGGAAGGATGATGACAGAAGAAAAGGACAAATGTTTGAGTATTTGTACCTTATTAGAACTCAAGTGATGTATTGTGCTGTGGCCTAGTGGAAGTAGGAAAGAGCCTTGTGTGGACCACTGTTAAGGTAACCAAAAGTGACAAGGTTACCTTTCTGGAAAGTGATTGTGGTGTCCAAACAGGCATACTGATGGCCTCCCTACTTTCCCCTTCACTCGAACTTTGTAAAACTGTATATGGAAATGTAATCAACTTTTGATATTTCTTAATAAAGACATTGAAAATCATCCTTGACTTACCTTCTTAGTTTGGGCAATATCTGTTCAGTAGGTAGACCTCTGCTTCAGGTCAGCTCTACTAAGACTGTTCCCGAGTCCAAATTGGTACTGCTCACTGCGTGACAGGTCAATAAATCAGGAGACGATGTGTCGGGGGTCAAAGAATAGAACTTTATTTGGAAAGCCAGCAACCCAAGAAGATGGTGGACTAGTGTCCCAAAGAACCATCTTACCTGAATTGAATTCAGGCATCCTTCAGAATACTAAAAAGGGAGGCTGCTGCTGCTGCTACTGCTAAGTCGCTTCAGTCGTGTCCGACTCTGTGTGACCCCGTAGACGGCAGCCCACCAGGCTCCCCTGTCCCTGGGATTCTCCAGGCAAGAACACTAGAGTGGGTTGCCATTCCCTTCTCCAATTCATTAAAGTTAAAAGTGAAAGTGAAGTCACTCAGTCGTGTCCGACTCGTAGCTACCCCATGGACTGCAGTCTACCAGGCTTCTCGGTCCATGGGATTTTCCAGGCAAGAGTACTGGAGTGGGTTGCTATTGCCTTCTCCAAAAAAGGGAGGAAACGTGGCTGATTGTTGCAAACTTCTTAATGTCAGAGTCATTTTTCTTGCAGCTGTCTGCATAGGTCAGGTCATGATGTTCCCGTAAACCTCCAATAAGACAAATGTTACTCTCTATCTTTTGCAACCTTATAATCTCTCTATGATTAGAAAAATGAGAAATTTTTAAAGGTCAGAGCCTTGAGAATGGGCTGTCCTGTGTATTTCAGACTATAGGCGATATTCTTTTACAAAAGGTACAGAGCCAGCATGACAATGCACTGGCAACAGAACACAAAGATTAGAGCTAAAGGAATAGATCCAATATGAAGTCAAGTTTATTTTTCTCTGTTACAAGATCTCCACCTATGTTGCAAGGCCAGGGGGATATACCTGGAGGAGAATTAGCACACTTAACTCATAGATCAATTCTGACCATTACACAGGGCATACTCCCCCTGGCTCCAACAAAGCAAACCCAGGCTTGAGTTCTTGATGAACAATCAAAAAATGCCCCTCCCCCTCTCTCCATTCCTTCTTCCAGGGTGACCAGTTACCCATCAGCCAGCGATGTAGCTGAGCTCTTTGAGGATGTGGCTCTGTAACTGCACATGTCCATCAAGTTAGAGGCCTCCTTGCCTGCTCCTAGACACTGCAAGACACCTGGCACAAAGCCAGTACTCCATGCAGATTGAGGATAAATCTCTAAAATGCAAAGAAACATTCTTTTGAAAGGTAACTTAATGGAACTTCTCTGGCTGTCCAGTGGTTAAGACTGTGTTTCTAATGCAGGAGGGCTTGGGTTTGATCCCTGGTCGGGGAACTGGGATCCCACATGCCATGCAACGTGGCCAAAATTTTTTTAAAATATATATAAGTATATTTGCACATAGATGAGGGAGAAAAGAAAAGTAACTTGCCACTTGGTAACAATATTGTAATGTTCACTTGGGAAGCACAAATCCTACTGGGTTGGAAAAAGTTAGTTGGGGATTTGTTTCTTGCTGCCTGTGAACCTTCCATGTAAGAATGAAAAATGAAACTGAAAGTCACTCAGTCGTGTCTGACTCTATGCAGTCCTTGGAATTCTCCAGGCCAGAATACTGGAGTGGGGAGCCTTTCCCTTCTCCAGGGGATCTTCCCAATCCAGTGACTGAATCCAGGTCTCGTACATTGCAGGCGGATTCTTTACCAGCTGAGCCACAAGTGAAGCCCAAGAATACTGGAGTGGGTAGCCTATGCCTTCTCCAGGGGATCTTCCCAACCCAGGAGTTGAACCAGGGTCTCCTGCATTGCAGGTAGATTCTTTATTGCCTGAGCTATCAGGGAAGCCTGGGACTGTTGTAGAAATGAATTTGGAAAACTGGCCCCAGAACCTCTGCACCTGTAAGTTACTTACCTGCAATGAGGCCGCACTGCCAGCAGGGCACAGCAATGCCTTGGATTTGGGCTAATCGCGAGTGGTACTAAAAGAGAGGAGTATGCTTCTCAATTCGCTTGTTTTTCAAAAATGATAGTGTCTATTACAACTGCTGCTACATGTTAGCATTCATCCATTCCTAATCACTGTATTTTAAAAGTTAACACTTGACTTCAAACATTGAGATAGTTAAAGTAATAGATTTGCTACAGGCAGAGGCTTAAGTTTTCTTCCAGAATATCCAGGGGAAATGCAGAGTAAATGTAGGTAAATGTAGAGTAAATGTGAAAACTACATATCTTAGCCTGTTGAAACATTTGCTGAGTAAGTATTCTCATTTGGGAAACAAGCTAGTGACTCATTCATCAGAGCCTTAGTATTTGTTTTGAGAGTTAGAAGCAATATCGTGACTTTGGTCATTTTCCATGTTTTTTTTTTGTTTGTTTGTTTTTGTTTTTTTAACTAGAGGCTTCCATTTTTGAGCTTGGAATGACTTAAGGTAGGGCTGGGGGAAATATGGCGCACATCACTGGACACACCTTCCCACCAAAGAGAGAGAAGATGAACTCCGACCCAGAAGCTGGAGGGTCCAAGTCCTAGAGACATGCTGGGTGGGTTTCAGTGCTCACCATATTCTGCTTGTGGCTAAAATGAGCTGGCTAGTGGAATTCTAATGCATATTAAGATTCATGGTTTATACCTCTACTTTGAACCCCTTATTTTTTTTTAAGAATGTGTGTGTGTGTTTCCCTTGAGGCTAGGAGGTAAGGTTGAATCCAGGGAGGTGAGGAGGGGATGAAGATGAAGTAAACAGGAAATCTTAACAGCTAATCTGCCACGTTAAGTGATCTCTCCTGGCATCTCCTGTTCTACTTATGATTGGACGCAAGCCCAGTCTCTCTGGCTACTTCTCGGCATAGCTCTCCTCCTACTCCTAAATTCAAGTGCTCAGCTATATCAAGCTGCTGAGTTGTAACTTTGCCCCTCGACCATCTGGAAGGGCTATTTTTATACAAGTTGTGGCCACGTCTCTCTACTTCTAAGCATCGGATGGCTACCCAGAAGCTTGAGGAACTAGGCCATCCTTCTAATTACTATGATGACTGAAACACTTTGGAACAGGTGGAAGAGTAGAAATGCCTTTAATTTCTATTTTGTGACACCTTGCTTATTGAGAAGTCACTTATCCAGCCACCTAAACCATCCAGAATCCCAGTTGAGAACAGAAAACATGCCAAAAAGTGAAGATCTCCATCACAGATGTCACAAAGTCCAGTCACTAAAGGCTTAGGTCTTCTCTCAAGACCTCATGACTCATATTTTAAAGACAGTTCTAATTTATAGGGTGACCTGGTCTCTGACTTTTGGAAAATTGGGAGCAGAGTAACTAGAGGAAAGATGGCAATTTGTAGGTCAATATACTGAAAATAATTTTTTCACAGAGAGAGGACAGAGAGAAAAAATATTGAAAGAAGGTAAGTCAAAGAGCATAGTAGATAGGGACATAATTCTGAATTAAACAATATTTTCTGTGAATATCAATAAAAATTGTTATACATAATCATGACTCTGATTTATTTAGGAAGGTGATCCATTATCTTCAGAAATGTTACATCATGACCCAGTGTTTTAAGAGTTCAGTCTGGAGCCAAGATGCCTCAATTCACAACCTGACCCAGCCTCTTATTAACTGTGTGATCTTAGGCAAGTCACTTAATATCTCTTTGCTTCCATTTTCTCAGTTGGAAAATGGAGATAATAACAGTATTTACCTTAAAGAAAGAGTTGTTGTGAAGATTAAGTAAGTTAATGCATATAAAATTAACTGATGGACACATAACATTATTACTTGGTGTGTTTGGGCCCAGTCATGTTCAACTCTTTGCGACCCATGGACTGTAGCCTGCCAGACTCCTCTGTCCATGAGATGTTATTTAAAAAGACAGGGAAAAAGTACATTTTCAACTAAAACCATTAAAATGCAAAGAGAAAAACTGAAGGTGTTTAAAAGGATACTCCATGCATGGGTAATGGTCAAAGTTTGTGCTTCGATTTTATAGAAAACATGAAGAAGGAGAAGGAGAGAAAGGAGAAGGAGAGAAAGAAGAAGGAGGAGAAGAAGAGGAAGAAAGAGAAGGGGAAGAGGAAGAAGAGGGAAAGGAGGAGAGGAGGAAAAAGAGAAGTAGAAGAAGGAAAAGGAGAAGAATGCATGTAAAGACAATATTTTTAATTATTTAAAAACAAATAGTTTGAATCAGTATATTTTCAGATATATTAGGGAAAGACTTTCTCCACCAACAGGCTTCATAGAGTCTCTTTTACAAAGAGCCAGTTCTTAATAATATGTAAACATCAGGACTGAATCAGAAAACTTAAAACCAGGGAAAGGTCAAAACTGATGTCAAAAGTCCTGTTTGTTATTTCTTTTAATCCTCCCAACAGCTCTGTGAGGTAGGCAGCACATGTCAACTCTCTGTTTTTTAGGGGAAAAAAAGTCTCAGATGTTGAAAAATAAGGCTCGAGTTTAAACAGATGATTTTATAAGAAACTATTTGTTCCTCAGTTTTCTCATTTGTGAAATGGTGACATTACTATCCACTTCCCGAAGTGTGTTAGGATTAAATAATATGTCACATGCAAAACACCTTCCTCCTGACACATTGTATTTAAAATGACTTCATCATGTGCCCACATTCCTGCAGTGTTTATTTTTTTAAACTGGTGGTTTTGCCTTCCTTCACTTGCAGTCTACTAGGTCAATGCCTTTCCCTCAAAAAATTACTGTGGATTGATGAAATCTATATAGATGACTCTAAATTATTGTCAATAAATAGAAGTATTCCATTCCTAGAAACTCTGTATTTAGTTAGAAACCTACAGCTCTCTACAAACAGATTACTTGGAGAGAAACTTTACTCTTGGAAGTCATAGGAACTACTGTTAGAGCATTAGATAAGACTAATTCCATACTTTCTTAGCAAGTATGGTATTTATTTGGTATTAATACCAAATAAAAGTATGGTATTTTATTTACTGACAAGTGAAAAATATGACAATATTTTTGTCCCCAGTCTCGTGCTAGAACAGTAATCCTGACAGGCACTCCAGCCTCTGGCCATGTGGATCTCTGATTCTCCTTCAGATAGTCAGAGCTGGTTCAGTTTCCTTGGCACCACACAGCCTGTACCCTCTGCTTGGAATGCTCTGCTCCGTTTTCTACCTAGCAGATGCCTTGGAGTGCCAACTTAAATGTCATCTCAGCAATGAAGTCTTTCCTGACTCCTCTAAAATGTTGAGTCCAGAATTCTTCTAAAATCGTGTTTATTCAAATGTTTTCTTTGATGACCCCATTTCTGAAAACTGTCACCAGCTCCCATCTAACTTCTGCTTTTCTGAAGTTCCCTGGATGACTTCCATGTATTCTGACTAACTCGGTGAAAATGAGCTGACTCAATAAAAAAGCGATGAGATTCTAGAAAGAGCTAGCTGGCTGGCTGACTGGCTGAAAAAAAAGAAAAAAAAAAAAAAAAAAACAGCAAGAAGTTTGGGATTTATTAGCCTTTAACAGATTAGTTCTGCTCCCTTTAAAGCAGACTGAAAGTAGGCAAGTGGATGAGAAAGGAAAAGCATTTGAGTTTTCTGTCCGACATTTCTTAAAGTGAATATGACTTTTCATGTTAGTATCATTAATGATGACAGGATTAAGGTACGTGGTTCTTGGAAAGAGTCTATTTATGTCAGGATCGTCATTTTGTGCTGCCCACCAAGTGTTTATAACTCTTTGCTATCTAGGCACATGACAGGATTGCACTCTCATGACAGGGGTAGGGCCATGTGAGAGGAGCTCAGGTCAATGAGTTGTGAGCAGAAATGACATGAGTCACCTCCAGGCTGAAATAGCCAACTGTCTGCACAATATCCAGCAGAGCTCTCTTTCCTTCACCACAGCAACTGGCCACTTTCAAGATGGTCCATCATCCTGCATCCTGATGTGAGAAGACACGGAGCAGAACCCTAGTCAACCTTTATTGGACCTGGAGCATAAATGAGAAATAAACTGTTCTCCCTAAACCTTTATTGTTAAAAAGTTGAAACAGAAAATGGAAAGACCTGGACAACAAAGACAGACAGCAAAAATCCACATACCCATCTCCTGGACTTTGTAATTAACATTTTGCTATGATTACTTTATCACTTATCTATCTATCCATCCATCCATCCATCCTTGCATGCATCTTTCTATGCTGTATCAATACCGCTTTTTGGAGGGTGGAAGAATGAGAAACTATTGCAAAACACTGCTGAGATTAGGTGGTTGTTTATTATCACAACATAGTCCAGGCTTTCCTTGCCTACAACATCTGCAGAGCCCTGGCCAGCTACTCTCTCTTTCTGTTGAAGATGCTGTGTTAGTGGCAACCTCACTCCTTGCTTGAAGAAGAATTTAAAATGTTAAAATTACTTGACAAGAATACTGTTTGAATGTTCAGAAGAATTCAACATTAAGCATAAGAGCATTGTGAATTTCTCAAAGCTGAAATAGCTGTTTTTTTTCCTTTGGTTTATCAGTCACTTTCTCTTACCAAAAAACATATATATATATATATATATATATATATATATATATATATATATACACACACACACAAACAGAGAGAGAGAGAGAGATTCTATAATACCAATATTTTTTTCTTAAGCTCAAAGCCTGTTTGGAATCTTGATTTTCTGACAGTTTATTCTTTATGCTTGTATTTTGTCATGGAGTAAGAGTATATCGGTATATGAGGGTGCTGGATATCCCCCCAAATCTAGATGATAACACCTTGAAATTGAATGAGTATGATCACACTGACAGTTCATTTTCAGAAGTCTCATGACTCTAGCCTAATGATTTCAGAGTCATGTGAGTTATACTCAGAAGAACAGGTATGATGGGTGTAACTTTAAATCATCAAGTTCCCATTACAAGAATGTTTTTCCTGAGCTAAGTAGCTCTTGCTCGTCTGAGTAGGAGGGAATAACTGAGCCAACTTGCCTGGGAAGACAGCCTAAGAACCCACTTAGAACTTGAGATCGTGAGCATTTTTCCGCATCCTATAGAAGTAATCTAACCTTGGATGAAGGGATGACAATTCCCTTCAAATACTGCACACAGGTTATCTTTTTTTAGCTTTTCTATGGAGCTTATTAACCATTTCCTGTTTTTTTTTAATGTGATCAAGGCTTTAAAATAAACCTTGGATATTCAAAGGGAGCGTCTTGGGTGATAGAATTGTTCTGTATCTTGTTAGTGGTGATACTTGCTGGCTCAGACGGTAAAGCATCTGCCCGCAATGCGGGAGACCCAGGTTTGATCCCCAGGTTGGGAAGATCCCCCGGAGAAGGAAATGGCAACCCATTCCAGTACTCTTGCCTAGAAAATTCCATGGATGGAGGAGCCTGGTGGGCTACAGCCCATGGGGTCGCAAAGAGCCGGACACGACTGAGCGACTTCACTTTCACTTTCTTTTCATAGAGGTGTTAAAACTCATAGAACTGAATGTAAGACACATGCACATACACATAAACAGAGTTAGTTTTACTGTATGTTTACTTTTTAAAAACCTGAACACACTGATACAAAAAGGCCCAGGAGATGAGAAATCAAGCTGTCAAGGTCAAACCATCTCTACAAAGCATCAGGGAATAAAATCCCAGAGCGCAGTCCACTGAACAGACTTCCAATGGGTGGCTATCAGGGCAGTCCTCTCCTCTTTCCTTCATTTATATAAATCCTCCAGAAAACTGACAAGTGCAATGTTTCTCATAAACCATCCGAGAAGAGTTCAATGTTTTTCACAGATGAGCTACTGATCCTCTGTGTGTCTTCATCGAGGCTGGCATCCTGAGACTAAAGATCTAGCCACCCCTGAGAAGGCAGATTCTAGCAAATATGGGTCAGAGAAGTACCTAAATCAGAAACTGGGTTAGTTCAACCGGGTTAGCTTCAGTGGATCTGAGGAAATCAGAGTCTGTAGAGCTGAGAAGGGGTTCACCAGAAGGAAAGTTACAGGAATGAGAAGTCAAGGTTAGTCTAGGCAGATCCACGTGGCTGAGGTTGCGGGGACCGGACTCTGGAAGAACTGGAGCTCTGCCCCCACTGAACATCTGCTGCTGGAAGACCCGCCTGCACACAGGTGCCTAACTCGTGTCCACCTCCTGTCTCTGCAAGGGGTTAGCAGTCTTGGATTTTTGCTTTGGCCAATGTGGTCCTTGGCAGTTCCGCATTGCCTAGAACCTGGGAATCTTTTCAGAGCTTGTTTATCTCAGGAGGGAAATTGCCTGAGCAGACTTGAAGGCAGGGGTGGGAGCCACCTGCTGAAGACACCGGGGAGCATTTGGCAGGGTGGGTGGGGAAAGGATGCAGAACAGAGGGAAGGGGCTGGGAGCGCTCCCACTCTCTCCCTCCCGCCTGCATCTGGTGTCCCAGGAGTTGCTCTTGAGCAATGCCTCCAATGAGTTGGCGTGAACTTGTACTTGTTCCTCCCTGAGGGAATAAGGGAAGACAGGCTGAAAGCCGCTAAAATGTTTGGAGAACATCCAAAGGGAAGCTTTTCACAAATGCAACATATTAATGAAAACAGCTTGGGTCTGGCTAAATAGTGACTCTTGGAACAAAACAAACAGATGGGAGTTGACGACAATTGTTCTGAAAGAGAAACAGTCCAGCCCTTGTGCATAGAGCCTGATGCTTCTTGAGAGTCTTCAGGGAATTCACTGCACTGTCTTTCTCCAGCTTATACTGATATCCATTTATTCTCAGGAGTACCAACAACCACCACGTCAAGGGAACTCCTATGGGCATAAGCACATTCTCCACTGTATGCCATCTCCAGGAACAAAGATTCTTTGCTTTTTCTGTTTTTCAAGTTATTTGCTTTGCATTCTAGGGGTTGGTCTCTCATAGGTCATCAGAATGATCTCAGATGCTTGTTAAAATGTAGATTCCTGAGCTCTACCTTTTCACGCCTGCCAAATTAAGTGGACTCTCTGGGAGGAGATCCAAAGTATCTGAATGGTGTTTACCAAGATGGAGGGGGTTGGGGCAGGATGGAGTGGGAGGTTGAGGTTAGCAGATGTAAGCTCTTATATATAGAACGGATAAACAACAAGGTCCTACCACATAGTACAGAGGACTACATTCAGTATCCTATGATAAACCATAATGGAAAAGAATATTTTTAAAAGAATGTGTGTGTGTATATATATATATATATAAATGAATCACCTTGCTGTTTAGCAAAGTGTACAGAAATTAAACAACATTGTAAGTCAACTATACTCCAGCTTTAAAAAAGCACCTTCATGATCCTTATCTCAAAGTTTAGAAACCATTGCCCTAAGGTCTTTTGATGGTAGTCCTTCTCTTTAAGGTACAGTTATTCTTTCAACAAACATTCATGTGTCACCTACTCTGTAGGACAGGAAGTGAAAAGAGTACTACAATAGATGTTCGAGTTGCTCATTGCCAGGTAACTACAATTAGACGTGGTAAATGCTATGCTTGAAAGTGATATAAAACACACGAAAGGATAGAGGAGGAGCCTGCAAGAGTTGGAAGGCAGCTTCGTGGATGGTATTTGAACTGCATCTTAACCAATGAGAAGAAGCCCTTCAGGAGGATGAGAGAAAGCACATTTGAGGCATAGAGAAGGTATGACAGGGTGTGGGCAGGTGAAGGCATATGATCCACTCTGTAAGAAGGGATTCTGGGCGTCTGGAGCACAGGGGATAGTTGGGGGAGGAAAGAGGCCTAGACCTGACCACGAGGAGCTTTGCATAGATGCTGAGCAGCTTTGGCTTTCCTCTAAAGAAAATGGGAGCTGGGGGAATATTAGAAGCATAAGGTAACAGGATGGTATGCGTGGTATAGAGTGAGCTCCCTATTTGGTGCAGGGAGGGGAGTAGAGAAGCATCCATATTGGTGAGAGGTGAGGAGGTCAAACCGAGACAAGAGCATGTGGGGGCAGAGAGGTCTCTGAAGGGGGAGTTAAGGGTCTGTGAGAATACAGAGAGAGCTTAGACCACATGGTGGAGAGGTAGAGGGGCTGTAAGCTCTACCTCTAAGGGAATGAGGTCCACACAGATTCGGCAGAGGAGATATGAAAATGGCCAGTTGGAGTCTAGAACCTCATCCAAGGGAAGGCAGTTTCCATGCCCACATAACTCTTTCAGCCAGCCTAACGCTGGTGCTTGTGAGCAAATTGTCATGTCTGGGCCCTTTGGTGAGCTTCTGCTGTGCTGTGGAATAAGTTTAAAGGCATCTGTTAAGTCGAACGACTAGGTTCTACTGTATAGCACAGGAAACTACCTTCAATACCCTGAGCTAAAGCATAATGGAAAAGAATGTTTAAAAAGAATGTATGTATGTGTATGACTGAATCACAGCAGAAATGAACACAGCATTGTAAATCACCTTCCTCAATAAAAAAAGATATCTGGTAAGTGGTAAAATCACCCCATAATATTTAGTTTGATTTCATTTCTGTTTTTAAAAACTAAGGGCAGGTAGATAGATTGGGAGAGAGAGAGAAACAAGGAGAAAGAGAGAGGTCAGAGCTGGAGGAAATACATAATAAAGGCAGGTTACTATTAATAATGATGAGCAGTGGAGTTGGGAGAGGGAACAGAAGACCCCTCGACAATTTATTCTGAATTCTTGCACATTTTCAACTTGTTCTGAACCATGAGGTCTGTGGACATAGGTTTTTGTCGCTTTTTTACAGCAATTTTTAGAAAGATGCTTACACATCTTCTTGGCTGCCACTAGGTGGTACTAGTGGCAGGACAGATTGGATGGCCTTGAAACTTCTTGGGCGTATCCATGACACCTGTATGTGGATCTAACTTCTAATTTCAAAGAGTGAAATAAATTAAGGCACCAATTACTAGAGCTCAGGGCTGCAAGCCCTTAGACTTCCTTTTTATTCCTCCTTCAGGTGTGAGAAGAGGATTTTCTGTTTAATTGGTATAAAAATATTTTCAAGTAAAACAATGTTCTTTTCATATCAATCTAAGTTGTACACAGTTTTGTTCACATACATTCGGTTCATTTGCAGATCACCACCTTGCAATGATACCCCCAAGTCAAATCTTCATTAGGTGCATAAAAATAATTGAACTCTTCTCTGTGATGCAATTGCATCACCTGAGGTTCCCTCATTCCAAGACCAGGCCTCTCTTTCCATCCACTTACCCTTCATTCTCATGGACAGTCACATCTTCCATCACCTCAATTGATGCGGGCAGGAGATAGAAACGTTACACTTACCTTTTTTCTCCATCCCTTGATAATGCAGCATGTGCCATTTCAGTGCTGGGAGATTTCCCTTTTCAGCATGACTTCTTTCCTATCGGGAGTGGTCTGAGCTAGCTAATGTTTTGTCCTTTGTTCTAAAGCAATGAAAAGTGAAAGTGTTAGTCGCTCAATCATGTCTGACTCCTTGCAACCCCCATCAGGCTCCTCAGTCTGTGGAATTCTCCAGGCAAAAATACTGGAGTGGGTAGCCATTTCCTTCTCCAAGGCATTTTTCCTGACCCAGGAATGGAACTTGGATCTCCCGCGTTGCAGGCAGAGTCTCTACCATCTGAGCTACCAGGGAAATATTTCATTCCAAAACCACCAATCCTGCTAGATGGCATAGTCTAGCGGGACACAGTGAAAATAGTCATGTGCTCTCTTTGGGATACCAATGAGGCTAGCCTGGCACACAGAAGCAACCCAGTCCCGAAGGTTGCAATGCCAAGAGGTGTCTGCAGTGGCTCTGGCGTGGCTAAGGCATGCTCCCAGTTGTAATCCCCACAGGACCTGGCATGATTCCTCATTGCCTTACCCCTAACCCCACCCCATCCCTCGAGCAGAGGCACCGTGCTGACTTGATCTCTGGATAAAACCCAAGAAGAAGGTCACCAAGGTTACAGAGTTGTACTTGACACTCCCTGTGTGGCCGGTTGAGCCACAGATAAATACCAGAAGGGAGAGTCAGGAACATTCCATGCAAAGGACACTGGATATTAAATGAATATTAGCCACTATCCAAATAATGAGCTTCCTAGATGGCACAGTGGTAAAGAATCCACCTGCAGTGCAGGTTCTATCCATGGGTTGGGAAGATCCTCTGGAGGAGGAAATGGCAACCCATTCCAGTATTCTTGCCTGGAAAATCCCATAAACAGAGGAGCCACGAGGGCCACAGTCCATCAGGCTGTAAAGAGTTGGATACAGCTGAGTACACACACATGCAAGGTTTTCTTCTACTTTTCTTTTGAACTCGTGCTGTTTTCCCGAACCTCATACAAAGAAAGGCAATGCCAAAGAACGTTCAAACTACCACACAACTGCATTCATCTCACACACTAGCAAAGTAAAGCTCAAAATACTCCAAGCCAGGTTTCAACAGTACGTGAACTGTGAACTTCCAGATGTTCAAACTGGATTTAGAAATGGCAGAGGAACCAGAGATCAAATTTCCAACATCCTTTGGATCATCGAAAAAGCAAGAGAGTTCCAAAACAACATCTACCTCTGCTTTATTGACTATATCAAAGCCTTTGACTGGGTGGACCACAACAAACTGTGGAAAATTCTTAAAGAGATGGGAATACCAGACCACCTGACCTACCTCCTGAGAAATCTGTATGCAGGTCAGGAAGCAACAGTTAGAACTGGACATGGAACAACAGACTGGTTCCAAATAGGGAAAGGAGTACGTCAAGGCTGTATATTGTCATCCTGCTTATTTAACTTATATGCGGAGTACATCCTGTGAAATGCTGGGCCAGATGAAGCACAAGCTGGAATCACAATTGCCGGCAGAAATATCAATAACCTCAGATAGGCAGATGACACCACCCTTATGACAGAAAGTGAAGAAGAACTAAAGAGCCTCTTGATGAAAGTGAAAGAGGAGAGTGAAAAAGTTGGCTTAAAACTCAACATTCAGAAAACTAAGATCATGGCATCTGGTCCCATCACTTCATGGCAAATAGATGGTGAAACAATGGAAACAGACAGAGATTTTATTTTTTTGGCTTCAAAATCACTACAGATGGTGACTGCAGCCATGAAATTAAAAGACACTTGCTCCTTGGAAGAAAAATTATGACCAACCTAGACAGAATATTAAAATGCCGAGACATTAGTTTGCCAACAAAGGTCCATCTAGTCAGAGCTATGGTTTTTCCAGTAGTCATGTATGGATGTGAGAGTTGGAGTATAAAGAAAGCTGAGTGCTGAAGAATTGATGCTTTTGAACTGAGGTGTTGGAGAAGACTCTTGAGAGTCCCTTGGACTGCAAGGAGATCCAACCAGTCAATCCTAAAGGAAATCAGTCCTGAATATTCATTGGAAGGACTGATGCTGAAGCTGAAACTCCAATATTTTGGCCACCTGATTTAAAGAACTAACTCTTTTGAAAAGACCCTGATGCTGGGAAAGATTGAAGGCAGGATGATAAGAGGATGACAGATGATGAGATGGTTGGCTGGCATCACCAACTCTATGGACATGAGTTTGAGTAGGCTCCTCGAGTTGGTGATGGACAGGGAATGGACAGGGTGATGTCCTGGTGGTGATGGATAGGGATGGAGATGAATGCAGCCTGGGGCCCATAGGGTCCATAGGGTCCATCAGTCCATAGGGTTACAAAGAGTCAGACACGACTGAGCGACTGAACAGAACTGATGCTAGGTATTTCATATATCTCATCTCATTTGATTTCCTCAACCAACCTGTAAGTTAGCACTATTGCTCCATTTTACAGATATAGCAAGTTTCAAGTGACAAGCGCGGGTTTATCTATTTTCGAAGCTTGTCTTCTTAACCTCTATCCTGTTCTGAAGCTAGTGAAGGGCTCTTGTTGTTTAGAGATCTGTTTACACCACATTTGACAGACTACTGAGAACCCTTAGTCTTCCTCCTCCTAACCCTGTAGTCCACTATCCTCTCCAAGACGGGAGGAAAGATCAAGGGAGAAAGTGAATCTAAACATCCACATGCTTTGTAATGATATACACTTTTTATACTTTGCATACACTTTTTCATTACACACTTTTAAAAGATAAAGACTATGCTTTTCAGTTACTTCTTGTCTTTCCTTGGAACCTCCCAATATGCTCCACCCGTAACAGTTTTTTTTTTAATACTGTGCTGCTTCAGGGACTGACTGACCTCATGTTCACATCTGGAGTCAAGAAGGTTAGGGATGGGATACAACCCAAGGCTTGTGATTTTCTGTGGGTCAAGATTATTTTTACCATCTGTTTCCTCTGACCATGAATCCTTGAAAATGAAGTGTCATTTGGTTTCCAAACTGAAATATTTCATCCAATTTTTTAAAGATGAGCTTAATTTTATTACTTTAAGAGAAACTTATCGGTGCCCTGGGAAGACCCAGAGGAATCGGGTGGAGAGGGAGGTGGGAGCGGGGATCGGGATGGGGAATACGTGTAAATCCATGGCTGATTCATATCAATGTATGACAAAACCCACTGAAATGTTGTGAAGTAATTAGCCTCCAACTAATAAAAAAAAAAAAAAATTAAAAAAAAAAAAAAAAGAGAGAAACTTATCCAATGAGACTGGTTGAAAGAAGTAAACAAGAATAAATCTACCATCACCACCACAGTCTCTTTCCTAGGAACTTAGAGCTGGAGCTTGTTTTCATGATATAATTAGTCAGGGACTTCTGTGGCTTAATTTAAAAGTCTGGAGTATAATCACCTTTCTTTCTTTCTTTTTTTTTTTGAAAACAGTTTTCTTCTCTGCTACCCCTGGATGAACCTGGCTCTGCTTTTCCAAATTCAATGATGTCAAGTCATCAGGGAGCAAATTCGAGATGGTACAATTCCCATCAGCTATTAGCTGGAGAGCGCTTTCCATCCCCAAGGTCTAAGCTCAGTTCTAAAGGGCATGTTTTCTTTTCTGCAAATGTGGTTATCCCTATTAACAGTAATGGGTGTTATATGTGAATGTGCAGAAGACTCTGTACCCCTAAGTTTTTCCCAAATGTGAATTTCATGAGGCCAAATTAAACACAGTTTGGCTCTTTGGCTCTGTCCTCCTCTGTGTTCAGATAAATGTTGATACTCGAATAAGACTCTCGGTGATGAAATGCCAACACATGTGGCTTCTGCATCTGTCATCTAGAGGATGTGCCTTTAAAAATGGATTCCTTTCTTTGTTTAATTCTTGGCCTGGTAAACCATTGTAACCCTGCAAGGGAAGTGAGGTGAGGAGATATTTCTTAACAGTCTTTTTCTGCCCTGACATCAGACAACTTGTGCTAGTGATATTCTGAAATGCTTGCACCCTAGGCTACCTCCATTGATTCGATCAGTATCAGATACTCTGACGTCATGAAGTGAAAAATCGGCATTAAAAATAATCAACTGAAATACGAATAACAAACTGTTGAAGAGGAGACAGCCAGTTCTGGAGGACTTGACTCCACTCGCTTAGAAGTGTTAACCAATGCCAAATAAGCCGAAATAAGAGGCAGCCTTGTTTGTGTAGTAGTTAATAGGCCCCAGAGGGGAAAGGGACAGCTCAATGAAACAACCTTGCCTACTTTTTTTCTTAGGTTCTTTACTCTGTTTCACCTAACTCATGATTTAGAAAGGTCTCTAAAATGTGGTGGTTGTAAGAACATCAATGGGCCAAGGATCATAAAATACATGTTAACAACTTTGATCTTGTGGCCTATAAAGCTATCTATGGAAGCAATGGCATTTCACGTGTGTTTAAACTCAGTAATTTCTGCATAAGAAGGACTTTACTGACATTTGTAAACTCTTTGCCAGAAAAAGTGTGGAAAATAATAGGATTAATAGTGAGCCAAAGACTTCCATTTCTTCTGAAATTATTTTTAAGGATGTAAACAACTTACTCCCTTCTTTGCTGGTGCTAACCTACAAAACACAAAAAATCAACTGGTGGTTATTTTTTCCTGACTCTTGGCCTCAATCCCTGGATCAGGAGATAATACAAAGCAGTTCAACTGGTTTTGCCTTGTTTGAGAAACTAAAATGAAAATCTCAGGGGTTATTTATTTTAACCCGCAAATAGGAAAGAAAGTGGTCTGTCAGAAAAAGTCATAAAGAGAATTTTCCAAATGTGTGGACCTTTTTAACTTTGTACCAATCTTAAAAAAAAAATTTTTTTTTTAGAAAATATTTTTTATTGTGTTTGTTTTTTTGTTTTTTTTTTTAAATGGGTCTCTCTAGTTGCAACCGGACCCTTTAGGTTTTACTTCTCATCTTTCAGCTACTGGCATGTCATAATCTAGTCTAGGGAATGACTGCCTAAATTACTACATCCATAAATATATTCTAGTGGAAAACATTTGCAAGGCTTATTTTCAGAAGTACACTGAAGTACCTCGACATTGACTCCTAGCTCATAATACCAAATTCAATTCTATTTTTCTGTATCATAGTCAACAATTTCTAGGTGTTATTTTAAACATAGCAACTCCAAAAGTATGACAGAAAAGAGTTAAATGGGTGCTACATAAACCAATCTTGCGATTCATTATGGAAAAAGAAATACCTAGTGATGGTGACATCCATTTTTCGTACCAACCAATACTGATGACCAAGCAACCTCTGGTATCTACTCTTGGCTAAGATAAGTGATATTTTTGAAAACAAAATTTGGACAAATGTATGTTTTTCTGACTCGTGACACATTTGATCTCTTTCTGTTTTTTAAAAGTCATAAATCAGACTCTAGTTGTCAGAGTTTTAGCTTTTGAAGAAGAAATAGCATAAGGTATTTATTGATCAAAGCTAACTGAGTCAAAGCTATAATGGCTAATTTTGGCTCATTCCTCAGTTCAGTTCAGTTCAGTTGCTCAGTCGTGTCCAACTCTTTGCGACCCCATGAATCGCAGCATGCCAGGCCTCCCTCTCTATCACCAACTCCTGGAGTTTACTCAAACTCATGTCCATCGAGTCGGTAATGCCATCCAGCCATCTCACCCTCTGTCGTCCCCTTCTCCTCCTGTCCCCAATCCTTCCCAGCATCAGGGTCTTTTCCAGAGTCAACTCTTCTCATGAGGTGGCCAAAGTATTGGAGTTTTGGCTTCAGCATCAGTCATTCCAATGAACACCCAGGACTGATCTCCTTTAGGATGGACTGTTTGGATTTCCTTGCAGTCCAAGGGACTCTCAAGAGTCTTCTCCAACACCACAGTTCAAAAGCATCAATTCTTCAGCGCTCAGCTTTCTTCACAGTCCAGCTCTCACATCCATACATGACCACTGGAAAAACCATAGCCTTGACTAGACGGACCTTTGTTGGCTCATTCCTAGGACTCTTCTAACTACAAATTGCTTGGTTAAACCACTAAATGTGCTTTGTTAACTGAAAGTTTGAATAAGCAGTTGTGTATATATTGCATTATCAATTATAAAGCCTTCTAGTCTCGCTTCCCTGGTGGCTCAGAGGATAAAGAATTTGCCTGCAATGCAGGAGACCCAGGTTCGATCCCTGGATTGGGAAGATCTCCTGGAGTAACCCACTCCAGTATTCTTGCCTAGAGAATCCCATGGACAAAGGAGCCCAGCAGGTTACAGTCTATAGGGTTGCAAAAGAGTCGGACATGACTGAGTGACTTGACTTCACTTCTATACTAGTCACTGGTTGATCACTGAGAGGGGTATCTGTATTTCAGTCAATAAATCTTTACTGAGTGCCCTATAAACACTCACAGAAGAAATTATAAAATAATCTGTGAACTACCTTACAATGTTGAGACAAAATAAAAGTAAAAACACAATAAATGTATAAATCCCTTATCAGCTTAAGGAGAAAAATCTTTTATCTTCCTTGTTCCTTTTGATCTTTACTTTTTTTTATTAAATTCCATTTTAAATCCATTTATAGGAATAATTTGAAATTTACTAAGTAAATTTAGATCTCAGACTTGGAAGTGTTAGTACAACCAACACATGATTTGTGATTGCATGTCCTGGAAACAGCTAACATCTTTGAGAGTCTCAGGAGGACACCCAAACCACTCTCCCTCAACTCTATCAACCTAAATAGAAGCAGAAATGTTTGTATATATGACGAATGAGTCTCTTCTTAAGTTGTGACACATAAGGCTCTGATTCCAACCTCCTGGGTTCCCTTTTCTGGCTGGGTGACTTCTTCCACATATCCCCAGGATAAGTTGCTTGGTCTCATGGAATCTTCGTCTTCCTGCCTGTTAAAGGGGGAGGAAGCATGATAATGCTTTTACCACAGGGTGTTGGTAAAAATTAATGACTATTTATAATATACTCCATTAACGTCCTCAGGTAATTCATAACACAGAATTTATAAGGCACTTGATCACTGCTTAAAGTTTTAAAAACTGTCCTTGGTTTTTCAACTCAAGCAAAAAATGTAACAAATCTTTATACTTCAAACAGTAGGATTAAGCGTAGGAACATTTGGCTTCCCTAGGAACAATTATTTTCCTGAGGTGAAAAATATTAGCATGCTACAAAAGCTTATTTCCTCAGCTTTAGACTATGAATAGAGTAGCTTTCATCTGTAGTTGATAAAAGTCAAAGGAAGAAGGGGTTTTTTTGTTTTTTTTTTTTAATAAAACCCACTTTAATAGCTGCCATCTTTGGGGATGTTTTCCACTCCTCACTATTGAAAAGGAATTGGTTCATCTATTTTATAGTGATTTAATTTTAGCACTTAAAGGAAACCCGAGGGGTCATTTCCTGGTTGCCATCTCCTGCCTGGAAATAATGCTGTTGAACACCTACCCTGCACCTGCTTGGGGCTTCCCTGTAGCTCAGACGGTAAAGAATCCACCTGCAATGCAGGAGACCCCAGTTCAAGCCCTGGGCGGGAAAGATCCTCTGGAGAAAAGAATGGGAACACACTCCAGTACTCTTCTCTGGAGAAATCTATGGACAGAGGAGACTGGCAGGGTACAGCCCATGGGGTCGCAAAGAGTTGGACACAACTGAGAGACTAACACTACTACCTCTGCAAAGCCACATTCTCATATTACAGATGAGGAAACTGAGGCGTGGTGAACTTAAATAACAAGGCAGATTGAAACTCACGCCCCTGGACAGTCCATGCTCTTTCCACAACCCCAAAAAGCTGCCTCCATGAGGTTATACCTAAAGTTTGGCCCCCCAACCTATTCTGCACGATGTCTGTTTCTTCTCTTTTTCTCACCTCTCTCCAAACTTAAAAATTAACTAAGATATTCTAACAGAACTTCAATCTCATTCCTAGAGGGCTCAAAAGCATTCTTAAATCATTTGGTAAGTTATTTTGAAAGATAGGTAGTTTAAAATAACTTTTAAAAGACACTTTTATAAAGTTTTATGGAAGGGGGAAAAGTTACCTTTATCCCTTCTTGAGAATTTACTTAGTTCATTCAGTAATTTTCTTATGCCAAATCAAAATGCATGTTATATTATCAAAACCTTTAAACTTTCTACTGAAGCATAATATACATTTAGAAGTGAAGTACATTTAACTTCTGAAATGTTTAAAATCCATCCCATCTTTACCTAGTGAAGACAAGATGCCATTTAACATCTCAGAGAAATGTACCTAAGTAACAATGAACTCTAATAATATATAAATTAGCTCATATTCCTAAGAGTGCTTTGAAAGGTTAAGCTCATTATTTAAATTAAGGCATTACTGGTAAAGGATTATAATTATGATGATCATTTAAATGATAATGTATTTTCTGATGCCTTTAGACAGCAGGTAAGACAAGATTAAGATAATAAAAAAAATTATAGATACCCTACACACTATCACTATCTTTAATGACTAACAATAAATACAATGTATGAATATGTATGAAATCTACCTCCACAAAAATTGCTGATTATTGGAATGATAGGGCCTTAAAGTCCAGAAGTACCTAAGAATTTGAATAGCAATTGAACGAAGTTAATTTGAAGTAGATATTTATCTTTATCCTTTTATTTTGACTCATATTCCTATTTAACATTCACTGATAATTAAATGGATGGAGATCCCTTATCAAACTCACATTAATCACTATTCTAAGCTGGTAAATATGAGACTCCCGATTATGGAGGCTCAGTGATGCTCCTGGGCTGGGAACATATATTCATTGAAATATTACCAATAAACAGAGGTCTTTTATAGTAGTTGATTGCATTCCTCTTATCTCTAGACAATGAATCAACTCAGCCCTACCTTTAACTTAAATAGGAGGACATAGGCACCAGATATCCTGCCCTATGCCAAGCTCAAATTAAACAAAAACAAAATAGCCTTTTCCCCTACACCTTGGAAGATTGGCCTGGACTTAATCCCATTCTCAATGTCTGTTGTGGCAGGTACAACATCTGAGCAGCCCTCTGGGTACCAGTCTCAGCTGCACAGGTCCCTTCTGGTCCTGGGGCTCTGGCCCCATTAGTAGAAAACCCCCGAGGAGATCCCCTGAGGGCCTGAATTCAGCTTTTGTCTGCCTGGCGAAAAAACAAAATTCTTCTCTAACAATTCCCCTAAGATTTCCCCCAGGGAGTAACATATGACACTAAATCAACTCAATTTGAAGGACAAGTTAGCTAGATGAGAAAGAAAACAATGTTCCATAAATTTAGTGACTGAAACCTCCGAGTTTAACCTGCTATTAGAAGTTGATTAATTATACTCACAGCACTAAATTATGGCTACAATATTTCAGGAAAAAAAATCATATTTTTAAAAAGTTTCAAATGTAAATGCAGGTATTTAAAAGAAAATAAAACTTTTTTATTTAAGAGCTTTGTTGAGAGTAGCTTATTTATGAAATGAACAGTCCACTATAATGGCATTTAAATCATTTGATTTTCTAACTTCTCTTTAGAGTTGAAAATTTTACAGTTTCAGTTCTCCCCAAAATTTATTGAGATAGAAATAAATTTAAAGGTCTTCATTTTATAGACATTATATGGTCCCAGAACTTATAAAATAAAACAAATAACCAATTCAAAAGAGAAGTTGTAGGGTGAGGGGTAGAGAGAAATTAGAATTGATCCATTGGTCTCATAATACATTCTCCTGCTAAATCAGACAGGAATTCTAGGTCAGCAGATAAAAAGCTATTCCTATTTCCCTCATAAACGCTTGCTGTCACTTTAACAGATCCCATGGTGAGAAAGTGCTTTCAGGTATCCAAAATCAGTGATAAAGAACAAGGGGTCATTATCTACATAGAAACACTGTACTTTTGGTACAATTAACTCAAAAAATAAAATTCACAAAGCAACTAAAAACAGGTAAACAGAAAGTCTGTATGAATCCATTTCAGACATGAAGTCTCTTTACTAATTCAAAAAGTACTGGTCTTCTCTGTCCTTCCAACATTTACTTGATCTCTTTGACTTACCTAGTTACATAACTGATTCTGTGACTTGTAAACAAACAGCCGCATTGCTTGACAATTCTGGATCTGTGGGTTTGTACTGCTGTTTCCCTGTGGAGGTTGAGAGCTGCATAATGATTTATTCTTCCCCGCCCCTGCCTTCTTTTCCTATTTTGCTCCCCCCTCTTTTTTTTTTTTTTTTTTTGTCAAAGTAGGTTAAAAAAAAAATCCATGTGAACTGGGTGTAAGAACAAATCCTGGTGCTATAAGACTGAGGCCACCAATTTAAATACCCTAGGTGCAAGAAATGCAAAATGTGAGGGTCTCATACTCAGATGAGCTTCCCAGAAGGAGATTACTAATAGTCTTTTTCAGCATCTCCTGGACTCCAAACCATGTGCATTTGTACAAGGCAGCTTTGATTTCCCTAGTTTCCCACGCATGAAGCTCTCAAAGCTTCAAAGAGAGCTCTGCATGCAAGAGATACATGGGGGTGTAGTTCAGGAGGAGAATGTGGGTGAATTAACATTCGAGTCTGTTCTTTAATTCCTGTGCTATGTTCCAGTGGTGTGCCCCAGTTATAACATTGACTGCCAGCAAATTAGAAGCTTTCTATTTTGGTAATTAGACTTAATCAATTACCTGGAATTAAAACACACCTAAGTCCACCATAAAGAAGTGAAATTTTAGATTGGTTCCTAGGTCGTGGATTCAGTTTATTTTTGATAGTGTAGATTAAGTACAGTTTATACTAGAGTATGTGTGCCAGGCACACACTGGTACTTTGTGTCACTGATGGAATCGTCAGGAAACAT
Source organism: Dama dama (assembly GCF_033118175.1). Taxonomy (NCBI): domain Eukaryota; kingdom Metazoa; phylum Chordata; class Mammalia; order Artiodactyla; family Cervidae; genus Dama; species Dama dama. Next base: position 38,808,718 of record NC_083691.1, read on the forward strand.
TTTCATTGCATAATAATTTAATGCAGATAAAATAAATACAGAATAATTGAGAATTTTGTTTTTAAAAAATCTAGAAATTTATGCAGGTTGAAGTGAAGGAAGACAACAGAGCCTTTAACTACCTTAAGTGAGTACATGAAATTTTAACTAATTCTCCTTTTGTGTGTGCTATTTTTAGGAGACACAAAATATTTATTTCTAAATATTTTCAAACTGTTTTCTCTCCCATTTATCACCTGCTCTTCTAGTAGTATGGGCTTTGTAAATTATTTCTATGCCAAAGATTCTCTTGGGACATTAGAGTCTAATCTACTAGTAGACTTTCTTCCTTAAAAAAGCTTCAGGAAGTATTTTATTAGCTGAATCAGGGCAGAGATAAACATCTTTTGAAACTGCAAAAGCCTTCTTTGAATGCTGTCTTTGGAAGTTTAGTCTTTTTCCATGAATGTGATCAATGGATATTTAGTGATCAATGGATATTTGATGAGTTCTTCATTAATTTATTTTTAATTTTATACCATTTTCTATAGGTTACCTTCCAACAGTGTTCTTTATAAGAAATGTACCTTTACCCCTTTTAAAAATCATTTTGTCATAGGAACTTTTTTTTCTATCAGTATATTCTCAAGCTTTAGTTTTTAAATATATTTTCATGTGTGTATCCTGAGTAAGAATGCCTGGATTCTCTCTGACTTCAATTCATGTGATCCTGGTTGAAATGAAAGTGGCAGGTCTCAATTTTGCAGCCACTGAAATGAGATTCTAAGGAGAAATAGTTGCTGAGCCCAAGAAATGAAGAGGAGCCTCTTTGTTTCTCTCGGAGGCTGCAGTTGGAGCTTGCAGGGCTTTGTTCTGGCAGGTTCACAAGGTCTGTTAGGAACAATGGAAGCACAGACCTTTAGAACTGGAAGGAAAGATGAATAGCCCTCATCAAGTCTAAACTCTTCATGTTAGAGATGTGAAAATGCATCCCAGATGGGGATTGTGATGTTTTCTACTTTTCTTTTTCTGAAGCCATTTTTTTTTCCATTTATTTTTATTAGTTGCAGGCTAATTACTTTACATTATTGTAGTGGTTTTTGCCATACACTGACATGAATCAGCCACAGATTTACATGTGTTTCCCCATCCCGATCCCCCCTCCCGCCTCCCTCCCCATCCCATCCCTCTGGGTCTTCCCAGTGCACCAGCCCTGAGCACTTGTCTCATACATCCAACCTGGGCTGGTGATCTGTTTCACCCTTGATAGTATACTTGTTTCAATGCTGTTCTCTCAGAACATCCCACCCTCACCTTCTCCCACAGAGTCTAAAAGTCTGTTCTGTATACCTGTGTCTCTTTTTCTGTTTTGCATATAGGGTTATCGTTACCATCTTTTAAAACTCCATATATATGCGTTAGTATACTGTATTGGTGTTTATCTTTCTGGCTTACTTCACTCTGTATAATGGGCTCCAGTTTCATCCATTTCATTAGAACTGATTCAAATGAATTTTTTTAATGGCTGAGTAATATTCCATAGTATGTATGTACCACAGCTTCCTTATCCATTCATCTGCTGATGGGCATCTAGGTTGCTTCCATGTCCTGGCTATTATAAACAGTGCTGCGATGAACACTGGGGTGCACGTGTCTCTTTCAGATCTGGTTTCCTTGGTGTGTATGCCCAGGAGTGGGATTGCTGGGTCATTCATTTGAACAATATTTATACCCTGCTAAAGCACATGGAACCCAAAATTTGTTGTGATTACTCCATCCACATGATGGAGGAATTGGAGGGAAGGGGAATTTTGCTTTCCTGAAAAAATTAAGCAAATACCGAGCAAAATATAGGACAAAACTTAAGGACGTGGGTCTTATGGACACCAACTTCCATATTAATATGATTTAATAAATAATGAATCACTCTCTGATTTACTTTATATAATCACAAAATCCAAGGATGAAATATAAAAAATAAATCAGTATTATGGAGGACTGAAGCAAGGAAACCATGGCTGGGTCTAAAATGAAAACAAGATGGTTTAAAAATTCACTTTCTTTCTTCATATGTCTGCTTCCTGTGTATCTTAGAAACACATTTATTCAATTTATAAACAAGGTTGTAATTTTTTTAAGCTTGCTGTTACATATGATTATCTAATAAGTAGAAACACTAGTTGAGAAGACAAGGGAGAGGATTATATTTCTGCCATTTCTACACAATAACCTGAAGCATTCCAAATATGAAAAAAGTTATGAATATTTCCAAATGTCTCCATGATTTGACTATTTTTACAAAGTCAAAGAAATTAGATCATTGTCTTTTCCTTTACCTCAACTTCTGGGCTTGCTCTCTGACAGACTGGTGGCTCAAGTCATTGGTAGCTTTAGTATGTCCTCTGGGATGATTTTTTATGAATTGGGAATTGACTTTTGTTTAAATATGGTTCTTAGGCCTATGGTTGGGGCCCTGGAACCAATGTTATCAGAGCTCTCCAAAGCCTAGTGTGTTACATGAATATAAAGAGTCGGTGAGGCAGACTTAACCGTTGCCGGAGTTGGGGGAAAATTGGGGAAGAGATAGGGAGTTTGGGACGGACATATACATATTTCCATATCCAAAATGGATAACCAACAAGGTCCTACTGTATAGTGCAAGGAACTCTGCTCAATATTATATGGCAGCCTGGATAGCAAGGGAGTTTGGTGGAGGATGGAAACATGTTCTATATATGACTGCGTCCCTTTGCTGTCCACTTGAAACTATCACATTGTTAACAGCTACATGTGGAAGTTTCTCTGTTGTGTCTGACTTTGCCACGCCATGGACTACAGCCCACTGCAGCCCACTGTCGTCCACCATGCCCCTCTGTCTGTGGAATTCTCCAGGCTAGAATGCTGGAGTGGGTTGCCATTCTCTTCCCCAGGAGATCTTCCCCACCCAAAGATCAAATCTGTCTCCCACTTTGCAAGCAGATTCTTTACTGCCTGAGCCATCAGGAAGCCCATTAACAGCTATACCCCAATATACAATAAAAAGTTAAAAGAAAAGAGTTGGTGAGGGAACTAGTTACAAAAAAACTAGATGCCCATCAGCAGATGAATGGATAAGGAAGCTGTGGTACATATACACAATGGAATATTACTCAGCCATTAAAAAGAATTCATTTGAACCAGTCCTAATGAGATGGATGAAGCTGGAGCCCATTATACAGAGTGAAGTAAGCCAGAAAGATAAAGAACATTACAACATACTATCACATATATATGGAATTTAGAAAGGTGATAACGATAACCCTATATGCAAAACAGAAAAAGAGACACAGAAATACAGAACAGACTTTTGAACTTTGTGGGAGAATGTGAGGGTGGGATATTTCAAAAGAACAGCATGTATACTATCTATGGTGAAACAGATCACCAGCCCAGGTGGGATGCATGAGACAAGTGCTCCGGCCTGGTGCACTGGGAAGACCCAGAGGAATCGGGTGGAGAGGGAGGTGGGAGGGGGGATCGGGATTGGGAATACATGTAAATCCATGGCTGATTCATATCAATGTATGACAAAACCCACTGGAAAAAAAAAATAATAATAATAAAAAAAAACAGCATGATTCTATTTTAACTTTTATAGTAGTATAGTTGATTTACAATGTTGTGTTATTTTCTACTGTACAACAAAGTACATTATTTATATATATATATCACCACTAATTTTAGATTCTTTTTCCATATAGGTCATTACAGAGTACTGAGTAGAGTTCCCTGTGCTATATAGTAGGTCCTTATTAGTTACCTATATTATATAAAGTAGTATGTGTGCACATATACATATATATGTCAATCCTAATCTCCCAATTTAGCACCCCCTTTCCCCTCGGTAACCATAAGTTGGTGGCTCAAATGGTAAAGAAGCTGCCTGCAATGCACGAAACCCAGGTTCAATCCCTGTGTTGGGAAGATCCCTTGAAGAAGGGAAATTTGTTTTCTACATCTTTAACCCTATTTCTGTTTTGTAAATAAGTTCATTTGCATCATTTTTTTTTAGATTCCACATATAAGCAACATCATATATGTTTTTCTCTAATTTCACTAGTATGACAGCCTCTCGGTCCATCAATGGTGCTGCAAACAGCATTATTTCATTCTTTTTCGTGGCTGAGTAATATTCCATTCTCTCTTTCTTTCTCTCTCCCTTCCCCCCCACCCCATGTATATATGTATACAGGCTTCCCTGTTAGTTCAGTGGTAAAGAATCTGCTACCAATGCAGGAGACACAGGTTTAGTTCCCATGTTGGGAAGAGTCCCTGTAAAATAGAGTTTCAAGCCACTCCAGTATTCTTGCTGGAAAATGCCATGGACAGAGGAACCTGGTGGGCTACTGACCATGGGGTCACAAAGAGCTAGACACGACTGAGTGACTAACACACACACACACAAATATGTATATATATATCACATCTTCTTTATTCATTGGTTGATGGATTATTTCCATGTCTTGACTATTGTAAACAGTCCTGCAATGAACACTTCAGTGCATGTATCCTTTTGGATTATGGTTTTCTCCAGATATATGTCCAGGAGTGGGCTTGCTGGATCATATGGTAGTTCTATTTCTAGTTTTTTCAGGAACCTCCATACTGTTCTCCATAGTGATTGTACCAATTTACATTTCCACCAATATTGGAGGGTTTTCTTTTCTTGATGACACCGTCTCTAGCATCTAGATCCTATTTTATTTTAAAAAGAAAATCAAATATATAAAAATGATGCATGTGTTCATACACACACACACACACAGTCACACAGGAATACACCATGGTTATACACCAAACGGCAGTATAACACAGTGGTGAAAAGCTTGAGTTTGGAATCACACAGATCTGAGTTCTACTTCCAGGCCCAGCACTTAATCTCTACTCTTCTTAGATGCATGAAATAATTTTCAGTCAACTAAGAAGATTGAAAAATATGAGTTTCAAAGTGCTTAAATTTGAGTCTTTATGAATTGCTCATACCCATCCCCATGTTCCTCCAGTAATACCTTCGATTCTCTATGCCCTGCTAACCAGTCAAGCTCAGATCCCTCTTTGCTTCTCCAACAGCCAATACTGGAGCACTCTGTTGGGGTTCAAAGTTCTTAAACTAGTGTTTATAGTGCCTAATCCTTCCACCCACCACTGTGTAAACATCCTGAAGTCCCTGTCTATTTACTCTATCACAAGAACACGTGCATTTCAAACACTGGTTGATTTGGTTCTGCTGAGCCCCCTCTCTTGATCTCAACCCCCTAAGTTCTTTCTCTTACACACACACATTTGGAGCACCAGGATCACTTTGCCGTCATCCTTCAAAGACCAGTCTTTTCCTCAAAGCACCTGGTAAAGGCAAACAATGAATTTCAACATCTCTGGTGTCCAGGATTAATGAGGTTTTCTTCCACACTGAAAACATCCATTACTAATCAGATCTTGAACATGCACATATTTAGGTAACTTAAAATGACTACTACTGTACAAAAAGTTTTCATTTCATCCTTTATCCTATATCATTAAGAAGAGTTTCTTGTATTGCTGCAGAACTTAGGAAAGGTACAAATGAGAGATATAGTCACAGTTTAAAAAGACCATAGGGTTCCAGACTGCTCTGTTAGAAGGGAGCCTTTCTTCCACAGTGTCAAGATTGTTTGATAGTGAATAGCAGATTAAAACATATCCTGGTAATAGGGTTCCAGACTGCTCTGTTAGAAGGGAGCCTTTCTTCCACAGTGTCAAGATTGTTTGATAGTGAATAGCAGATTAAAACATATCCTGGTAATAGGGTTCCAGACTGCTCTGTTAGAAGGGAGCCTTTCTTCCACAGTGTCAAGATTGTTTGATAGTGAATAGCAGATTAAAACATATCCTGGTAATAGGGTTCCAGACTGCTCTGTTAGAAGGAAGCCTTTCTTCCACAGTGTCAAGATTGTTTGATAGTGAATAGCAGATTAAAACATATCCTGGTAGGTTGTGTTCTTACTTTGCAGTTTATTCAACTGCATGACAGACAGAAGGAGGTTCTGTTCAGTCATAGCCAAGTATTTACCCAGCATTTAGACATTGCCATCAATTACTTTCTGTAACCTGCTTTCTGCAAATAACACCACCCTTTGGCTCTGGGTGGATACATTCTAATTGCTAATCTTAGTGTTTTATAGAATCCTATAAAAGGAAACAAGGGGCATTAGGGACTGAGTGTGGGTTAGAAGAGAGTGTGAAATGAGTCTATCAAAGCTCAGAGCTTGAGATTAATGTAGAAGCAAGAAAAGAGGGGTGGTGATCAGAATGAGTACAGTTAGAAGGTGGATTTCTGGGTGGACCTGAGTGCAATTGTTGTGCTGGACCAAAGGCTCTACTGTTTGCTCATTGTGTCACTCTTCACTGTTCCCCATTGCTCTTTGCAGAGTCCTTTTGTTTCTAGGCAAACTATGTCTAAGGTTACTGATGCTGACACTGGAAAAGGATACAAGTTCTATTAATCGTAAATGCTTTGATAGTGAATGAGAGACTTCGCTTAAGTAATTAATAATTATAGTGGTGCCTCGGAACTAATATGAGCAGCTATTTAAGAAAAACAATGGAAAAAGCTACTTGAGACTAACTAAACCCAATCATCATTCACAAAATTTGTGTCTAAGGTAGAATGGGCCCTGAAACTCTATTGCTTCTGGGCAAAGGTTGTCTGCTTGTATGCTAACATTTCTCTTCCTTTTGATTTGTCACACAGAGTAGTTAGTATTTTATGATGACCTGAAGATGCTCTTTAGAATCACAGAAAACACAGGATTCACTGGATGGAACTTATTCCCCAAACATTTCAGCCTTACTCAAAAGTACAACTTTTTAACGAAAACACCTTCTTAGAAATACAGTCGACTTCCCCAATCTGACAAAATGCATAAAATACATCTACATTGCCATTTCCTGCTGTGATCTTGAGAACTTTAGCACTGGTGCAATTTGCTAATTTTATAGAACAAGTTCTATTTACAGTATTATAAATGTCATGTATCTCATACATGTTTATAAATTCTTTTCAAAGGAGGAAATTACTTTTTAAAAAGCATACTCATTTATTTTAGTGATACAACCTTGAATATGCAGGCATGGTTCATTTACTGAATATTATTTTAAATATTATAAATTTACAATATTATATTTTATATTTTTATTTGCACAAGTATATTTCTTTAAAATTTGCCTTTTGGTTAGTCTTACATTTTCTGGAAGAACAGCATTATAGAGAATATGCTAGTGAAAAATTCAAATTTGGTTCCAACCAATTTGCCCTGCAAAGACAAATTTCTATGAAGCTGGTATAACTAGTCAATTCTTTTTTTTTTAAAGATATTTCTATTTTAAAATATTGCACAAGAACTCATTCCAACAGAAAAACACAATGAGAATTAACTACCCAGCATGGATCTTGGGCTCATGACTATATTTAGTTATGATGTTACTTTTGTTGAAGCAAATCGTTTTCATGTATTCATGCAATTGTAAATGTAGAGGAGCTTTGTTACAGTTACCTATATGTATAAATAAAAGGCTGGTTTAATCTTCTGCCATTTATCTTACTTAGGATACCATGGAGAGAAAGAAAATGTGATATAAATTTTTGTAAAATGTTTTGAGTAGTGTGTACTTGATAGAGAAAAAACATAAAGCAATGTGTATCTCACATATACATTTTATAACCATATACACATAGATTTTATAACCATATACATTGTATAGGCTATGTGTGCAACTGATACATAATGCAAAATAATACAGTGGACCCTAGATCATTGACATATTCAGAAGATATCTTCAGTTGTTTTCAGCCTCTGAAGATTTCAGTTTTTGGTTGTGTATATAGTTCATTACGTGTCTTTGATGCAACATTTTCATATGCTACCTTCCTCTTCATTGAAGAATATGATTGAGAGATAAGGTCAAATAAAATTCTGAATGAATTGAATTTGCTATTCAATAGAAAACAGAGTTAAGTAGTTACTGTCAAGTCAGCATTAATTAACCTATTCTCTGTAAGTAAAGAGTGGTTGGTAATTTACTAGATAGTCTACCTTCCAATCTAACCATTGAATGTATACTCTATAATGTTTTGCATGGGAGGGATAGATTATATGAAAAAAGTTCTTAATTAACTAGAAGATATTTATATATTAAAGGTGCTAACTTTTAAATTATCATTCATATGTTATTTCTCTCCCATATTCAGAATGGGAAAATAATCTTTAAAAATGCCACAAACCTAGTCAAAACATGATAAGGGGATAATATCCTTCACATACAGAAAGTTTTTATAAATCACTAAAAATGACCAATTTCCCCAAGAAAAGTGAGCAATGAACAGGTAAGTCACAGGAATATATTCTCAGCATTTGAGTTAAAAGATCAAAATTTAAGAAAAATGTTCAATATTACTAGTAAACCAAGAAATACAAATTATAATGAGGCGCCAGTTTAAAAAAAAAAACTCTACATTTAAAAGAAATATCAATACAATTTATACTGCTGTTGAGAAATGTGCATTGCTGGTGGGAAATCTACAAAATTTCTTGAGAGTAATTGGAGTCTTTCTCTGTCTCTGTCTCTCTACGTACATGTAATATAAAGTCTTTAAAATGTTTATACCCTTTGGTTCTATAACTCCACTACTATGAATGTATCCTAAAAAAAAAAAAATCAGAAATGTGCACAAAGATTTTACAAAAGTGTTTAATATATAATGTAATAGGAAAAACTGAAAACAACCAAAATCAAAACTAAGTTATAGGAGATTCTTAGTTAAATAAATTATGGCATACATTAACATTACTGAACACATATAAGTTGAAAATCATATTCTTGAAGAATATGTACAGATGGGAGAAACATTTCCAAAATATTAAGTAGAAGATTATAAGACAGTAGGTCCCAATTATACACATATATTTTAGTATACATTATATATATTTATAATTATATATTTTATATTATATATACATAGAAAAAAGATTGGATACACATCCAAATATAAACAATAATTATCTTTTGCTGACATAACTACAGATCATTTTCCTGTTTTGAAATTTTCTGTATGTAAAACATTTTCCATAACCTTGCTACTGATCCAGTGGTTTTCCTCCAAGGGCCCTTTAGAATTAAGCTCTTCCATTTATGTCATTAAACAATTGCCCAGTGTCCAGAGTCAGACAAAAGAGAGAACCAGGCTTCCTCAAAAGTGAGACATTCAGAGTAGTTCCCTCTAGTGGAAACAATGGCAGTGAAGGACTGGTTACAAATGCCTAATACTGAGCTTCAGTGTTCCCCACTCTGCACACACCCATCTAGAAAATGCCAGGCTAAGCTAAGCACCAATTTATGGCTTACCATCATGAGGGTATGGCTTTCTCTTAATGGCACTGTAATGGCATCGCATTGCCTCTTCACTCCCCCAGAGAAGTCAGGGGGACCTCTGAGATCTGCCATCTTATAAACAACTAATTCCTAGTACCTGTAGTTATAATCTACAAAATATCGTTCCCTTTTCTTGGGGTTAGTCTGATCCTGGTGTGCATACCTTTTCATATATCAGATGGGTTAAGTCAATGAATGGATATTTTATGCCGAATCAATCTTTTTTTGTTTTGCTAGTTTATTTATTTCCTTTCCTTTGGAAGCCAAGGTTTGTCTTGAAAATTCCCTGAGAAAACCCCTGATGACTGAAAGAAGAGGATTCAGTTTGCTGCACTCTCAAACTCCTGATTCAGCACTAAGGAATGTTATTTTTAGATGGAATATAAAACTGAAACCCTGATCCCTTATTTATTAAAGATCTCTTAGGAATCTTTGTGAGATGACAGGCTTACTACTTTATCTCTTACACATTCTCTTTGCATTTTAAAACTTCTCTATAGTATCCTGAGTGCTACGTGAAGTCTACATTAATGTTGTGGGTAAAATACAGAAACCAGATTATAGTAAAAAATAAAACTCTTTAGTGAAAACAAAGTATATTAACTATTAGTTCTATGCAGTTGCTAAAAATATTTTTGTAACTTTAAAATTTTTAGTATGTTTGTTGCAATATAGTTAGATGTTGAAAAAGCTATATTAAACATTTTAATATAGAATACATGCATTTTAGTAAAAGTACTGACAATAAACTTTAAATGTTTTTATTTTTTAGTCTCTCTTTCTAATATATTCACATACACAGGGTTTTTTTTTTTTCCTGAGATTTGTCCATTCTCATTTGTTCCAATATACATTTTGGTTTTTTTTAGTGTCTATTACTTGTTTGTTCAAATGCCAAGGGCATCTAAACTAGCTTCAATTAACTTGTTGTATTTGAAATTTGCTTACCCTCATAACAAACAAACATATGTTAGTGGTTGGTGGTGCATATTCTCAGGTAAAGGACTTGATCAATAGAGAGCTGTTCAATAGTACTTCTGTGGTGTCAACACGGTAGCCACAAGTATACAGCTATCAACCACTTGAAATATAGCTAATGAGACAGAAGAACTAAATTTTAATTTTATTCAATTTTAATTAATTTAAATGTAAACAGCCACAAGTGGCTGGAGGCTACCAAACTACACAACACAAACTTAGGTTTAAACAACTATCCAAAATTCATCAACAGAAAACTCGTAAGTCATAGAAGTGGACTGGAGTCAGAGGTAGGATTAGAACTAGGGTCTCACTTGAGTGTTACACACAGTCTCCTGTGAAGCACATGTGGATTATGTGAGTGTATAAGTATATACGTGAGTCAACAAGTATGACAAACAGGTCTTCTCTAGTGTTATATCTGTTTTTCGTTTAAATCATTTTTTTCTGATACACTTAGTGTAAATACTGTTTGAAAAGTGAAGTCGCTCAGTCGTGTCCGACTCTCTGCGACCCCATGGACTGCAGTCCACCAGGCTCCTCTGTCCATGGGATTTTCCAGGTAAGAGTACTGGAGTGGGTTGCTATTTCCTTCTCCAGGGGATCTTCCCGACCCAGGGATCGAACCTGGGTCTCCCGCACTGTAGGCAGATGCTTTTACCGTCTGAGCCACCGGGGAAGTAAAAAATGCTATAATGTAAATACTCTTGTAAACTAGTAAAATGTAAAATACTGTAACAGCTTTTCCTTGGTTTTCATTTTTATGTGCAAGAGACCAAAGAAATGAGAATTCTAACTCAGAAAGACTATTTTAAGACACATTCTAGCACATCTCAATGGATATATATGAATGTAAACCAGCAGCCTGTGCTACTCCATCTGACTTGGTCCTCTCTGACAACACTGCTGAACCACTCCTTTCTCCTGAAAACCCGTCCTTTGGCTTCCTGAGCATCTGTGCTGGATCTCCTGCCCTTCGGTCTAGTTCATTTTTGTTTCTGTCATTACTTTCTCTTTTAGCCACTTAGATGTAGATGTTACCTTGATTCTGCCCTTGGTCTGGCCCTGTTGCTTCTATGCTGTTTTCTGACCTTTCTCTCATGGTTTCAACTGTTATCCTTATGCAGGTAATTACTCAATTATCATGTACTTACTCAATTATAATGTACTTATCATATAGAAAAATCATCAGTTTAGAAATATAATAAAGCTCATCATGTAAAAAGTGTTAATGCATTGCCTTCAAAAACACTGAATTTTTCCTTCAACACATGGAATTAGATGTGGATTTAAGAGGTTCAGGAATAAATCTCAGGAAGTTCCTTCACCAACCCCCCCCCCCCCTTTCCTTTTTGGTCCCGTATATAACACAAAAGTGATTTATATAGCCAATTTACTGAATAAGTTTTGGAAACTTTCCCAATTAAGGAATATTTCTAACCTGTGTTTCATCTGAAAAGTAAATTACAGATTTTGAACAGACTCAATATTATTAATTCTCTTATGGTAATTCGAAAAGTTGCATACAATTCCATAGTTTTAAAACTAGTTATGTGTAGAATTTTTAAAAAACATCCACCCAGCACTTGGTACACATTTCTCCCAAATTCATTAATTCACAAAGCTATATATATTTTAAGAGCATTGATTTCTATCATTGTGTTTTTAATAGCAAATACAGAGTTTCAGTTACATTATAAGTAGGCTTTTGTAGGAAGGCCATTGTTTACAGAATTCTTTATAAAATCATTTCTATGGAGAGATGAGTTTCCAAGATAGAACTTGGAATCCTTGGTTCCTACCTTCTCTGCTTAGCAAGAAGGGAACTAGCCACTACCCTGCCAACTCAGGTGCCAAAGAATCTTCCCTCAACCACACCATGGAGCAGGGGGCTACCTGGCATCCCTGCTTTCTTCTTGGTATAAAAAGAGATTCTAGGAAGGAAAGTGATTTTTTCCCCATGCAACCTCGGTGCTCACAGCAACGAGAATTTTATATGAAACTGGATGATGGAAAGGTACAAAATATTCTTAAATCTTGGCTTCTTGAGCTGGGACATGTATGGTTTTATTTAGGAGTGGAGGTAGATGTTTCCTCTGTGTTAACAGATGTGTACTAAAAAGGAACAGACATTATTTAAAAGTTGTTTTGATTTTTTTCAACTGGCATTTTCTTCCCATGTATGAGTATAAAGTTAAATGAGTATAAAAGTTAAACCATTTAACTTTATGTTGACCACACCGTCATTCAACATAATCGTGAATGGCAGTGCATATTTTGGGGTAATACTGCACAGGAATGTCTTAAACAACTATAGAAATGGTAATCAGCTCTTCTGCCACTCTTATATATGACATATAAGGAAATGACCACAATCAGACCTTTATCAGACCACAATCAGACCAGAAATCCAGGTAGATTTCTGGATATCATAATGACCTTGATGAAATTACCTGTGATATAGCTAACTTCGGAAAGATAACTGCAGAGACACTGAAGTCTAAACCTGTTGTGCAAATATGACTGCAAGCATTACTCTTTTTCTTAAAACCTCAAAAAAATTTTCTACTTAGCTTTATAAAATCCAAACTCATCTCTTTCCACTCAGTAATCAAACTTCTCCAGACTTCTCTGTTTCTCTCAATAGCACCACTATTTTCTGTCATCAAACTAAAACTATAATGGTCATCTTTAATTTCCCCTCTTCTTATTCCCTACATTGGTTAAATTGCATAGTTAGTCCATTTTTACTCCATGTCTTTCCTATTGATCCCTTCCTTTTCTCCACTATTGATACTTCTCCTGACCTCATGCTATCTTACCATTCCTGTAACTGGTATCTCTGTCTTAAGTGTCTCTCCCTCCGACTTACCTCCATAATATTCCCCAACAAATCATCTTTTAGATGCTAAGTTTTCTAGGAAATAATAATCCACTTATTAGATATGTCCTTTCCCCTGTGTGCTTTTGGCAGGACCACTAGGTACCTGTTCCCTTAGTAAAAAACAAGAAGACTGATTACAATACTTTCTATTTTGACCTCAGGGGAAAAACCTGGACGATAAAAGTGCATTTTGGCTTTACCTCTCTTAATGAATTCAGAATAATCTGTTTCAGAGTCAGAGATGCTACCAGTTTGTATATTACGCAGTATATACAAAACTGGGAGAATATAAGTGGTGAATTCCGGTAAATTTGCAAGATGCCAAGAAACAAGTGAACTGGCCTTGGTTTCTTGCTTTTGTTAGTCACAAAGCCTAGCCAATCTTTCACAGCTCTGAACTCTTAAATTTCTGATTTAAGTTCACAATAGATATTTGTTGAATGATTATAGCCTACATTGGTACAAATCATGACAAAATTATGGGTCACTTTGAATCTATTGCATCCCATATAGCTCAAATTCTTTCTCAGTATTTAATCCTCAGTCAAAATGATAATTTCATTTTCACTAAATGTATCCGAGGGACACACAAATGCAGTTACAGTGATGATCTCTGAGAGGCTGAGTTGAGGGGGAGGAATTTTTAAAATACTGTTCTTTTAAAAAGTGAGCTTGTCTTAATTTTATGATGAAAAACTAATTAAAATTAATATACCTAGCAAACATAAATGACAATATACCTCAGGGATTTCCCTCTGTTTTGGAATAGCAACACATCTAAGGCAAGAGTTATTAACAGATTAAACGGTGGAAGAAACAGGGTTATTTCTTGGCCCTTCCTTCATACATTTGCTATGTGATACAGCCTGTCATCAAAGTTACTTTTCCGTATTTACCCTGAAACGGAAACACAGTAGTTTTTAAAAGAAGAGGAGGGGACGAAGGGTGAGTCGCACATCTCCAGGGCACATCACTGAGGTTCTATTACAAATGATGAATGTTTATCACATAGAAAAATGATTAGCGCGTAAGAATAAAACCCATGTAAGGAGCTTTAGCAGACTGCCTTTAAAAATACTATAGCTTTTAATAAAACTATTGAAAAGAATTTGTTCATTAGGAGTTTCTGACCACTCAGTAAACATCTCTCTCTCTCTCTCTCACACACACACACACACACACACACACACACACACACACACGAGATTATCAAGAGTTGAAAAGGAGTAACTGGTTAAAACTGTTGCAAATTGCTTCCATCATTATCCTTAATCACACCTCTCCTGGCAGCTCTTTTTCTTTTTCCCTGAACATAACTTTCCTCCTTAGGCTTTTCTGGATTCCACGTCCCACCGCAGTCCGAATTTTCTGAGAACAGTAATTACCACTAAAGTGAATACAGCCCTACTAAAGGGACAAGTGGGCAATCGGTCTTTCAACGTTTCACCAAAACACTGCCGCGTCAAAAAGGTAGCCTGGAGGGTTTCAGGAAAAGCCAGAGCCCTTCCTGCCAGAAGGGCTTCGCGGCAGCCTCTCTACCGTCCGTTTCGTTGACTGCACGCCTCCTCCTGTCTTCCCAACCCGGCTCCTGACTGCCAACCTATATAGGAGTGTGGGCCTGCGGGCGTTGCACCTGGGTGACAAGTGTCTAGATGCGACATGCATTCTGAAGGGCATCCAAGCCACCACACTGATGCAAAGATACCTGTCTTCAGGCGCAAACTGGTTCCCTCTAGCCCCAGGGCCGGGGTTGGCCTCTTTTTGGTGAAGAGTCTGGGTGTTCCGACCTTAAGGCCGCTCATCTGTTCCTCCTCTCCTACGAGGTTTTCACGCCCGGGCCCAAGGCCCCCTGTGGCCAGGCTCGCGCACCCCTCGCACTTCCTCCCTCACAGGGAACCCTCGTATTTCCTCGTTTCCCCCTCTCGGCTCAGCCTCCCCTTCTTTCACCCCCTCCACCCCGCCCGCCTCCAGCCACATGACAGGAAGGGCTCCACCACGCGACGTCACTGACGTCCGCGCCCCCGCCCCCGCGCTCCCCCCGCCCTGCACGCAGGGGGCGGCCGGCGCGCTCCGCGCTCCCCAACCAGAGCTCGCCAGAGCGCCGCCGCGGCCGCCGCCGAGCGGGTGCGCGGGTTCCCGGATGTGCGGCGCTCGCGGAAGCCCCGCCCCCGCCGCCGGCTCCGCGCGCGCCCCCGCCCTCCGCCCCGCGCGCCGCTGCGCTCCGCTGCGCTCCGCTTTCCCCTCCCTCTCCTGCCCTCCCCCTTTTTCGTGCCTTGAGGTTGCGGGTCAGTGCGAGCCACTGCAGTGAGTCCGTCACGGCTCCGGTGCGGGCGCGAGCACGAGTGCGAGGCTGCAGCCCCAAAGCCGTTTGGCCCCCTTCTCCCCCGCCTCCCCCCCTGCTCGGTCTCTCCCCACTTCTCGCCGTGTCTCCTCCCGCGCTCTCCGTCTCTGAATCTCGACCTTAATTTCTCTTCTCCCCGCCAGCTCCCGCGTGTCCAGTCACCCCGGCCGGCGCGCTCCCCGCGGCGCCGCCTGCCCTCCCCCAGCCTGAACCCCCCCTTCCCCCGCGGGCGTCCCGAGGGCCGCAGCCGCCCCAGCCGAGCGTAGCTGGGCCGCCGCCGCCGCCGCCACTGCCGCCGCCGCTGCTTCCTGCGGGAGCCCGTCAGAGCGCCGACACTCTTCTCTGCGCGAGCGAGCCGCCGACCGCCCAGCAAAATGGTGAGCTCGCCGCTTCCCCACGCACCATCGCTCCCCGCCCGCCGCTTCCAGGGGCGAGGGCGGGGGCGAGCCCCGACGCCCCCGGGCGGCTTCCCCCGGTGGAAAATTCGAGAGACCCGAGAAAGCCCCAGCGGCCCGGGGGCGACGGGCGGCGGATTGACAGCCCGGCGGGGCCCCCGCGCCCGCCCCCGGGCCTCCGCGGGGCGCCCCTCCACCCCTCCCCCCCACCCCGCGCCCCTGGGATTCCGCCCGGGCCTCGACCCCCAGCCACCCCGGCCGTCCGCCCGGGACTGTCCCCAGATCGGCCCGCTTTCCCTCTCTCCGGACCCTCCTCCACGTGGAGCCCCCCCTCTCACCCCCAGACTCACTCTCCCAAGTTCGGGGAGATTCCGGAATCCTACGGCAATCATAGGTGGCGAATGGCTCTTTATATAAGACCCACTTTCTCTCCAGGGCCGCTCTCTATCCCACTCCCACTCTATTTTGAAGCAGCGAGTCTTGGCAGGAATCCTGCCACTTACTTCCCCCCTCTCTCGTTAGTGTTTATTTCACTGCTGTTTGCAACCTTACGAGGCTTTTTTTTTTTTTTTCCCTTCGCTGCTGGTTTTCTCTTTGCAGTGGCGAACCGGAAAGGTCCAAGGTGTAGATTCATGAACATAGTGTAGCTCGGATTGTGATAAACGGGTATACTTGTTTTTAACAGTGCTTACAGACTGCCAAGGGTTTCTCGTTTTCTTTGTTACCATCGTAAGTCTCTCCGGTGCTGGTTGTTTTTGAATCATGGCGATTTAAATTTGTCTTTCCTTACCCTCACATTAATCCCTAGGTAGAACTCGCTGCTGTAGTGTTTCCGACCGACGCTAGGGGTGTGTCTCCCGCCTCTGTCACTGTAGCCAAGAAATCAACGACGCCCTTTTAGCCTGTTACCCTACCGGTTCTCTCGCTCCGGCTAGCCCGTGGAGTTTTCTCTTTGTAATCAAGAATTGCATGCAGAGTAGAAAAAGTTTGCAGTGCTTTTTCATATAGATCAGATATCCGAACAGGTGATTTGGTCGTTAGGCTATTTCTAAAAGTTTTTGAACAGTTGTCCGAAGATTATTCCTACTGATTGCTAGGCGTTGAGTAATGTCTTACAGCTTTTAATTGTATTGTATTTCATCTTGTATGTAAAATTTAAGTATTTCAAAATAGCGTGGTGGGTGAGTGAAGAAATTCTGTGGACTGCAACTTGAGATAAGTTTAGTGTGATTGAGGGGGAAGAAAGTGACAGTAGTCGAGTAAGTCAGCTTTTATTTAAAAAACAGGACAAGTGATTAAGTGCACCTATTGTGTGTGTGCTTAGTCATGTGGGACTCTGCGACCTCATGGATTATAGCCCACCAGGCTCCCTCTGTTCATGGGATTTTCAGGGCAAGGATACTGGAGTGGGGTTGCCATTCTCTTCTCCAGAATCTTCCCAACACGGGGATCGAACCCTCGTCTTCTGCATTGGCAGGCGGATTTTTTACCACTGAGCCATCTGGGAAGCCGCAAGTGCACCTATTAGTGTCCTTAAAATTCAGATTAGGAGCAGACTTAAATGTTTGGTGATTTTGATATGTGGAGGAGGTTTTTCCTTGCCAACTTGGGAGGCAGCTTCGAGGCGATTTTGGCCTTCAAAGTCAAAACTTAGGTTTTTCCAGACTGCTACAAAAACAAGTTATATCAGACCCATTCATAGTACAGTCTTTTTTTTTTTTTTGGCATAATCTTTTGGAGTTATGAATTGTGCTTTAGTGCTTTAATACAGCTTCCTTATAGATGTGTTTTACCCGAGGGTCCAGATCTTGAAGATCTTTTTCAGTGTTTTTTTACCTCTATTTATAAACGATACGTTTTGAGGAACAAAGACCTAGTCTTGTTTATGTAGTGTATAGGAGAATGATCTGACTTCCAAATAGTTCTTTTCCCTTCTGTGGTGCATCCTCCCCCGCCTCCCCCCTCCTTTTTTTTTTCCTTGAACTACAGTCAGAATTTGGGAAATCCTCTTTTAGCTTTTAAATTTATCTTCAATGTTAGTGTTTCTTTATCTTTCAAAAGTGTTTTAAACTTCCCATAGGATATTTTTTTCTTCCAGGTCATTATTTCCCTCTTTCCAGTTTCCTTTTTAGTATTTATTTTCTGGTTCGCTCTTGGCTCTTTTTTCTGCCGTCCTCTTAATACCATTTCAGGGCATAATTTGTCATGACAGTGGCTCCTCAACTTTTAAGATTGTGTTGGTCTGCTGAGTATAGCACTGGTTCGAAAGTGTCAAGCCTGTACCTCAATTGTGCCTTACGGAGTATTGATTAGCTCAAATAAATAGGAGGTTTTGGAGTGATCTGGTTCATTTTCTTGTTAATTGAGCATGTAGTTCTGAAAACTTTCACTGTCTTTGGAAAATCTTTGTAATTTCTCTTGAGTATCATGGACATACTTGGATTTTTGTCAATAGATTTTAATTTGTGAGTTAGTGGTTAATTCAGGTAAGGGGAAAGCACAGAGGCTTAGAGATTGGATTGAACCTATCAAGACTCTCTTGACAGGTATTAATTTTAGTTGCTACCTTAAAAGTAGCCAACTTATTTTTTACCTGTTGTATCTTTCCCTCTCTTCATCATCTTTGTTTGACTCTTAAAATGTTGAGCAAGTGGGCTGAAAATTATGCATGTCTCCCATATAAAATAGTGGGTACTGAGCTCCTAAGAATTTTTCTTGAATCATAAATGATCAGTTTTCTGTGATTACATAAATGAATGTATATTTATTGAAATAACTGGATGTCATCACAATTTTTTCTGTAGGTAGTTATGTATAGTTTTAGAGTTACTGAAATGTATAGTTTAGTGTTACTGAAATGCTGAGGTAGAATAAGAATAAAATAATCAAATAGAATACTTGTTTGAGTGAGTGAAAGTTGCTCAGTCGTGTCCAACACTGCTTGTTTAGATGGGTATAATTGAAAACAGTCTCAGTTTTGAAGGAGTAAACTTTGTAAGGGCATTTTTAGAAACTAGTTAACTTTTCATTTATCAGAGGTGGTTTTTACTTGTTCTTAGTGTAATTCAGAAATATGACCAGGTTTTTGGTTGGGATAGGTAATACAGATTTTGTTTTAGATGCATAAATGAACATACTGTATAAATAATTAGCTATTCTTTTAAATTTTGTTTCTTAGGGTAAACTTATATTTCCTAAGTGACCTTTTTATATTTTTGTGTTTTTTAAACTTTTTATTAAAATTATCTCCACTATCTGTGATGAGAGCCTGAAGCATATTTATTGCTGTCTGCAATAACTGCAGTTGGGGTTGTACACAGGGTATTTTAGTTCGGATTCTCTGACCAAGAAAGGCTACTTGGAGAAAAAAGGCAAGCAACCTGCCTTATGGCCAGCAGAATTAAAATTCAAAACAATCATAAAGAGAAAATTTCTCCACTTGCTGTGTCCCATAGTTGTTTAAAAAAATAAAAAGGTTCAGAGTACAAGGTAAAGAAGCTGACTAAGGGTCAGTCAGCAATAAGAGGGACAGATAAGTGTGGGAGGATCAGGCGTCTGTCATAGGTAGTCAGGCAAGCAAAAAGGACAGAGCAGTGTAAGAAGTCAGCTTGGGCCAGGAGGATTAAGCGACTCAGACTGTGGGCTCAGAGTCTGGGCAGTCAGCGGGGATTCATTCACATCAACAAATGCTTGTCGATTTCATCTGCTCTTCACTGGTGACTGTGCTAGGTTGTGGAGAATATTAAAATGATTAAGGCAGCTTTCCTTCCATCGTTTAAATGGAGAGTGGAAGACAACTGCCAATAGGTGTGGAAAAAAAATTAGCATTCATTACCATATGAATCATGTACACAAGGCTGGATACAAATAAAGAGCAAGATCACTTTCTGTGGGATTAGGGAACGTTTTATGAAGAAGATGACAGTTGGGCTGGGTCTAAAAAGATTATTTGGGTTGCAGTAGTCAGAGATGGATGCAGCTGGGAAAAGGGTTTAAATTCTGGAGTGAGGAAGAGACAACATATATTTGGAGCTCTGACACTCAAGATGTGATTCCTGTATTAGCTGTATCAGCATCATCTGGAAAGTTGTTAGGTCCCACGCTGAACCAGCTGAATCTAGAACTCCGGGGTGGGGCCAAGTAGTCTAGATTTATATTGCCTTCTGGGTAATTCTGATCTATGCTAAATTTTGAGAGCCACCATTTAGAGAATGGTTCAGTGGTAAAGAATCTGCCTGCCAATGCAGGAGATATGGGTTCAGTCCCTGGGTTGAGAAGATCCTCTGGAGAAGAAATTGGCAACCCACTCCAGTATTCTTGCCTGGGAAATACCATGGACAGAGGAGCCTGGCGGGCTACAGTCCATGGGGTCACAGAAGAGTTGGACACGACTTAACAACAATTTAGAGAGTAATGTTGTTGTTGTTCAGTCTCTCAGTTGTGTCCGACTCTTTGCCACCCCATGGACTGCAGCATGCCAGGCCTCTTTGTCCCTCACCATCTCCAGGAGTTGACCCAAGTTCATGCCCATTGAATCAGTGATGCCATCCAATCATCTCATCCTCTGTCATCCCCCGCCCCTGCCTTCAACCTTTCCCAGCATCAGGGTCTTTTCCAGTGAGTCGGCTCTTAGCATCAAGTAGCCAAAGTAGTGGAGCTTCAACTTCAGCATCAGTCCTTCTAGGACTGGAGCTTGAAGTCAAGTGGGCCTTATGAAGCACTACTACCAATAATGCTAGTGGAAGTGATAGAATTCCAGCTGAGCTATTTAAAATATTAAAGATGATGGTGTTAAAGAGCTGCACTCAATATGTCAGCAAATTTGGAAAACCCGCCAGTGGCCACAGAACTGGAAAAGGTCAGTTTTCATCCCAGTTCTAAAGAAGAGTCGTGCTAAAGAATGTTCAGACTACCAGACAGTTGCACTCACTTCCCATGCTGGTAAGGTTATGCTCAAAATCCTTCAAGCTAGTCCTCAGCAGTACTTGAATCAAGAACTTCCAGATGTGCAAGCTGGGTTTAGAAAAGGCAGAGGAATCAGAGAACAACTTGGAATGTATTTATTTGACTTTTAGCTGGGTATCTGTTAATATTTCTAACATTGACTATATAAACAGAAGACATAATTGTAGTTTTGGGAACTTAATCAACTGGGTGAACAAGACAAGTGTTACACAGTGTAATGTGTGTTAACAGATTAAACACAGGGTGCTGTAAGAGCACGTGGTAGGACAGAGGTGTAATCCAAACTATTGGGGACTGAGTGGAGAGATGAATGTCACTCAGAGAAAGCTTCTTGAAAGAGATGGTGCCTGAGCTGAGTCTTAAAAGAATGAACATCTAGCCAGTGGAAAAGGCACTCTAGGTAGAAAGCTTTATGGTTAAAGACACCGAGGTATGACTATCCAGGCCTGAAGTTCAGCATGGCTGTTAGGGTGGCATGGAGAAAGAGGGTGGTCAGGCAGCCGGAGGCAGGGTTATTGAAGGGTTTGCTTAACACATGCAGGAGGTAAGTTTTTTTTTTTTTTTTTTTTCTTAAAGCCTGTGGAAGCTATTGTTTTTAAGTAGGAGAATAACATTATCTCATTCACATTTTTAGAAAGATGAATTTGATGGTCTGGGGATAAAATAGGAAAGATGAAAGTAGACATGGTGACCAGTTAAAAAGTTAACTGCAGTCACATGAGAAATAAGGACCTCAAAGAATGTAGTAGCAGTGTAGGTGGAGAGACGAGACCAGGTATGAGACACATTTAGAGGGTAGAAGGTATTACTTGGTGTCTTAGTTTATGGGGAAGGAAAGGGGTGAATCCTGCTGGGGCTTCTGGCTTGGGTGACTGGGTAGATAATAGTGCCAGCCACTCTGCGGTATTTATCAAGCCTCTGTGTACTTGATTAAGATTTGATTCTAAGGATATACTAGAATGCTATCCCATCCTAAAGAAACTTCCAATTTGCTGTAATGACCGTTGTTTCATCTCTAGTCTTCTTTTATTGTTTGGTAAATAATGCTTAGAATGCTGTGTTGCAAGATTCTAAGTTCAGTAGAATAGAGTGCTGTGAAATATTAACAGTGCTTGCTGCAGAGATACCATGGCCTAGGAGATAGCAGAATGAACTTGACAGCCTGGAGGCAGAAAGAGGTAGCATATGTGTGAGCAGTGATTCTCAAAATAAGGATCCTGAACCAGCAGCATGGGCATCATCTGGGACCTTGTTAGAAATGTGGATTTTCTGTCTAGGAGAAACAGGAGAAGGAGATTGGGAGGAGTGATGATGATTTCTACTTAGGACACAGTGAATTTAAAGTAGTCATGGGTCACCTGGGTGGATATGGCTAACAGGCTATATTGGGATGTAGAAAAGAAATTGGGCTTTTATTAAAGATTTGAGTGTTAGTTGTATTTGTTTTAGGTAGTAGTTGAAGTCATGAAGCTGAATGATAGCCTATAGATCTTTTTGTGTAGTCGCTAAGTTGTGTCTGACTCTTTATGACCCCCATGGACTACAGCCCACCAGACTCCTCTGTCCATGGGATTTCCCAGGCAAGAATACTGGAGTGGATTCCCATTTCCTTCTCCAGGGGATCGTCCCGACCCAGGGATTGAACCTGGATCTCCCACATTGGCAGGCAGATTCTTCACCACTGAGCCACCAGGGAAGCCTAATCCTATAGAGAAAGAATATAAAACGATGAAGAGGACAGACCCTAAAGAACACTGCATTTAATAGCAGATGAACCTGTGGATGTTGTCTGAGAATAAATAAGGCAGAGAGATAGTTGGAAAATGAGAGTATTGATGTCACATTTGAAGGAGTCAGCAGTGTGTAGATTTTGCAGAGATCAGGAAAGAGAAGAACTGAGAAGTATCTTTTGGAGGGAGCCGGCAAGTTCTGGTGACTTTGGCAATAGTATTAGAAAAAAACAACGTTTTGTGCTGGTGGCGAGGAAAACTAGGATGCTGTGAGTTGAGGAATAAATGGGTAGCCAGAGACTGAAAATAGACTATTCTTTAATGCTTGATTTATGGGGAAACGATGAAAGTCAGAAAATTTAGGTTTGAGGAAGAATTTATTTTTAGGGTTAAGGGAATGAACCAGGAAAGAAGGAGCAGTTAAAGATTCAAAGGGAAAAGTTGGAATTCTTAATGTTTTGAGGGCCCCAGGGAGGTAGGAGGAAATATGAGTCTCCTTAGACAGTAAGAGAGATTTTTCTCAACCATTAACATGGGAGAGAGGGAGCTAAAAATGAAAACTATTATAGAAGTTATAATCTTTAAGACAGTAACTTCAATTAAGCCCTAGGTAATGAAAATAAGATTGCAAAGAATGTAAACTGAGAATGCAGAGGCCTTGTCTTTGTCTTTTCATTGTTATAATCCAAATGCTTGATATATGATAGAGACTAAGTAGTGTTTGAAGAAGGAATATGTGGATGAATAAGTGGAATAAAGGAGTAAATCTTGATGACAGAGTTGAGGGCAGTGAGTGTCAGTTCACTTTTGAGCCATTTATGGAAAATGGACAAAGAAAGATTACCTTGAGTGGTTTGCAGTGGGGGTAATTCTTGATGTTCTTTCGAGTTAGAAGAAAGCCAGGAGAGGGAGCTGTGAGAAAAAGGATGATTAATGGAATGAGATCCAACCAGTCCACCCTAAAGGAGATCAGTCCTGGGTGTTCACTGAAAGGACTGATGTTGAAGCTGAAACTCCAATACTTCGGCCACCTGATGGGAAGAGCTGACTCACTGGAAAAGACCCTGATGCTGGGAAAGATTGAGGGCAGGAGGAGAAGGGGACGACAGAGGATGAGATGGTTGGATGGCATCACCGACTCAATGGACATGAGTTTGGGTGAACTCTGGGAGTTGGTGATGGACAGGGAGGCCTGGTGTGCTGTGGTTCGTGGGGTCGCAAAGAGTCGGACACGACTGAGTGACTGAACTGAACTGAATGGAATGAGCCCAAGAAGTGGTAGGAAAAAAAGATCGATAAAAGGAAAAGAGGGACATGGAAAGAGAGGGAAAGAAAAGAAGATGAAGAGAGTAAGTCATGATGACAGGTATGTTTTAATAATGGAATTCAAACCATGTGACCCCATATCATCTCAGCAACTGGAGATAGTTTGAGGCAAGATCTGCTGAAGTTGAGACTGATGCTGAGGTGAATGGGATGGGTTGAGGATGAGAAGTAGGGACACAATTATAATTTCGATTTTGAAAGATTTGATAGGTGGTTAACAGGGTATTAGGTAAATATTAAATAATAGATAGATCCAAGATCTAGAAAGTTCATCTAGGAAAAAGGGGTTTTAACAGGAAAAGAGGTTAATTGTCAGTTTTTGTGTTAGTAACTTCTAATCAAATTACCTAGTTCTAAGAGGAACTGTTTTCTGAGTTTAGATTTTATGATAAGGGGAACATCTAGTTGTAGATTAATGTTCTTAAAACATTTTTAAAGTTCTAAACACACCATTGATACATTTACTTAAAACATAAAACCATACTGAAAGTTATGAAGTGGAAAATAAGTCTTTCCTGGTCATTCCTTCTTCTTGTGTTGATTATTGTTAAGTGTCTTGTATGTTCTTACAAGGAGTTTGTGTGTGTGTCCCTTTCTTAAAGCTATGCCAGTGTGTGGATTTATTAATTTTTTTGGTAATTTATCTCTTATTAAGGTAAGACTTAAAGAGATTTTTAATGATGCCATGCTCTAGTTTTCTCATTGCAATCAGTTTTATTCCAAGGTTTTTAGTGATATTTCAAATGTAAGCATTGAGTCAGAAACAATTCAGCATACTTTAAGTTAGGTAGCAATTTCATAATGGTTGAGATTGGTACTTCAGCATGAACTATGACAGTATTCTTATAAAAATTTCTCTTAGGGAAAATAATATTTCACTAGAACATTTTTTGTACTTATTTTTCCCACTTAGCATCTTATTAAGTGGTAACAACATCGATAGCCATTTTCTAAATTAAAAAGAGAAAATGATCTTCAAAGTGTAGTAGAGAAAGCTTTCATTTTATTTCAGGCTTGCCAAGTTAAATTTCTTCCTCTTTTACCCTTCCAAATAAAACTGTTTATTCAGCAGTCCATCTTCACTCTCTCCCTTTCTGAGTTTTCTCCTTAGAGTCCCATACCTCCTTTGTGGTCTCGGGTTGACAGTAATTATAACTAATGTATGGGCTTTCCTGGTGACTCAGACGGTAAAGAATCCACCTGCGGTGTGGGAGACCTGGGTTCGATCCCTTGGTTGGGAAGATCCCGTGGAGCAGGGCATGGTAACCCACTCCAGTATTCTTGCCTGGAGAATCCACATGAACTGAGGAGCCTGGTGGTCTACAGTCCATGAGACAGCAGAGTTGGACATGACCCAGCGACTAAACACACAGCACATAGCTAATGTATAGATCTGGTGCAGGAATAAAAATTTGAAATGAAATGTGACTAATTCATGTTTTCGGATTTGTCTTTGGTTTATATAGATGTGTGCTATAAAAAATGTTTAAAACTTTAGACGATTTTGATAGGAAATCCTTTAAAATTTAGCGCAGGTGCTTCAGCAAGTCATAGGTTCTTAGAGGTTACTTTCACAGAGTTCTGTTTTGGTAGTTAAAGCTCTTTCTTACCAGTATCAACGGCAGGGTCATATGGTAACCCCACTGCTATTCTAGAAGCATTTCTGTAAATAAGATAGCACTTTGACTTGTGTTCCAGGAGCGTTATTAAGCTCATCTGTGCCCTAGCCAGGTCTCTCAACTTTCGTGAACAATTACAGAGAATTCATTTTTACTTGTATGTCAGAACTAGGTATACAGTTTCAAACCTAGAGACGAGAGTGTGATGCACAACTCCCTACAAATAGAGCCCAGCCTTTACCATTGGCATTGTTAGAGCTGTCTGTCAGCACTTCCACGAACTTTTCCTCACTGTCTGTAATTTTCAGGGTGAGTTTTCGTTCATATCCTCCTGAGCGCAGTGCCACATGCATCCTCCTGTTATAGGCAGGCAGTAAGCTGCAGCCTGTAGTGTTATTTGCTTGTAACACAATTTTTAATAACTAGAATATCAGGTAAAACCAGTGCTAATAAGTAATAAGGGAAACCTGTGATTTAATGTGTGCTTATGTTGCATCTATTTTCCTAACAAACAGAATTTCATGAATTATAAACTAGTTCATAATAATCTTTCTCAAATAGTGAATTTATGAATGTACAGGTATACTTCAGGTCTGCCCTCAGTATCTAGCTGTGACTCTTGACCATCATACTTTTGACTTTTATCTATATTTGCTTATTTTCTTGTTTTTTCAGTCTACTGCCGTCTAGATCTGTGATGTCCAGTTCAGTAGCTGCTAGCTACATGTGGCTATTTAAAAAAAATTTAATGAAATAAAATTGTAAATTCAGTTCTTTGGTCATAATATCTGTAAGTGCCCAGGGGCTGCTTGTAGCTTGTGGTTACAGTATTGCTGCAGATACAGAAGACCCTCATCATTGCATAATGCCGGTTAGATAGTGCTGAGCTGGAATGATTATGCTATGTTGGCAGTAATCTTCTAATTATCAACATGAGATTGGGGGTTGAAAAGATTTGACTTTAGACTCTAGTTCTGCCATTTTCTAGCTAAGTTGCTGTTAAGTTGCTCAATCGTGTCCGACTCCTTGCGACCCCATGGACTGCAGCGTGCCAGGCTTCCGTGTCCTTGACCATCTCCTGGAGCTTGCTCAAACTGATGTCTGTTGAGTCAGTGATGCCATCCAACCATCTTGTTCTCTGTTGCCCTCTTCTGCCTTCAGTCTTTCCCAGCATCAGGGTCTTTTCCAGTGAGTTGGATCTTCATATCAGGTGGCCAAAGTATTGCATCACGTGGCCACATTCTAGCTAAGTGACCTTGAACAAATGCCGTAAACTCTGTAGACCTTGTTTAGTATGTGTGTAAAGTGGGAATAACTGCACCTGAGAGACAGGTGACCCTAGATAGTCTGGAAATCACTGCCAGCCTAGGCTCCTACATATTATAGGAATTCAGTAAATACTTGTTGAGTGAGTAAATTGAGTGAGTTCATGAATTCTTTATTTATTCTCAGAGTTTCACTGTCTTCTATGTACTGATGATTCATATTTTTGGCCCACATTATTCTCTTCTTCTCTAGTCCATAATTGCTTACTGGATATATACTAAATGAGGATGTCTGTAAAATGCCTCAAACTCAACGTAACTAAAACCACACATTATATTATCTTCATATTCATGCTTCATTATTCCTTAATTTTTCTTAATGGAAACAGTATCTGTCCATTTGCTCCTTTCTGGAAACCTGGTATCCTTTTATTTAGCTGGTAAAGAATCTGCCTGCAATGCAGGAGACCCTGGTTCAATTCCTGGGCCAGGAAGATCGCCTGGAAAAGGGATAGGCCACCCGTTCCCATGTTCTTGGGCTTCCCTGGTGGCTCAGATGGTAAAGAATCCATCTTCGATTCAGGAGACCTGGGTTCGATCCCTAGGTTGAGAAGATCGCCACCCATTCCAGTGTTGGGGCCTCGGGAGTTCCATGTACAGAGGAGCCTGGCAGGCTGTTCAGTCCATGGGGTCGCAAAGAGTTGGACACGACTGAGCAACTCGCATTTTCACTACTACCTAAGTCTTAAGCAGTCGTCCGTTAGAGTCTGTACTAAGAGTGTGACATGGGAACATCCCCTGATGTGGTTTGGGGATGGGAAACTCACTCACTCACCTGAGGGACTTCTGAGGCATTCCAGACTGGCTCACCTCCTATCCATATAGAGGAAAATGGACTGTTTTCCCAGCATGTTAATGCTTCCTGCCATGAGTAGTGGCAGCTGAATCTAAAACACAGTAACACAGCTGAAAGCAGCATTCTGCTAAGCAAAGAGTTGTGTATACTCTGTCCATATACTGCGTTCTTCCTCTTGACTGATACTTGCAGTTTTATCTGTGTTGAAAGATTTTATTGCACATTTCCCTCAGGGTTTTTTTTTTTAGTTCTACCAGTTTATTGTTATCAACCTATGTCCCTCCACCCGCATGCACACGTTGCTCAGACATGTAACCCCATGGACCAGAGCCTGCCAGACTCCCCTGTCCATGGCCTTTGCCAGGCATGAATACTGGAATGGGGTTGCCATTTCCTTCTCCATGCCCCAGTTTTTTCTGCATTGTTTTTTCTTTGTTTCTGTAACTTAGCTTCAGATACCTTTTACACTTTTTTCTATTACAGTTGACCCTTGAACAACATGGGTTTGAACTTGGTATGTCTATTTACACGCAAGTTTTTTTCAGTAAATACAGTACTGCAAGAGAGCGGGGGTTGGTTGAATCTGTAGGTGTGAATTGCATATGCAGAGGACTGAACTATGGAACTTGAGCATCTGCAGATTTTGGTGTCTGGCAGGTTCTGGAAGCACTCCTGTACTTTGAGCTGTACTTTTAGAAAGTGCATGCTTGTTAGTTATTTAGCACGTCTTTAACTATGTTACTTTGCTTATTAGGATTCTTGTTGGTTTTGTTAGCAGTCTGGTTAAAAGTTGCCACGATTTTGAGTGTCTTGCTTCCAGCTGTTTTCCTTAAGCCATGTTATTTTTAAACTGTGATTGATTGTATCTTTGTTTTAAGGTGTAGTTTTTAGACCATGAAGATTTTTCAGGAACATTAAGTATCATGTTATAGTAAATGTATCCTGTCATTTAGATCCCAAATTATCTCCTGAATCAACTTTATCCCTATGCTTCTGGCATCATTGCAATTCCATTTATTTCTTACCTGGACTATTTCTGTAGCCTATTTGATGCTTTGCTCTTTTTGCCTCTAGGTTCTTTGTTCTGTCTTCCACACTACCACTAGAATTTGTCTTCTGAAAAAAAAAAATCTAGTGTTACTACCTTATTTAAAAGTTGATGTCACATCTTCCAGAATTCAACATTTAAATTCTTTTGCATGGCACTTATGTTCTGATCCTTATTTCTAGCCAGGGTTATGCTATAACCAAGTCAAACTTCTTGGTTCTTAAATGCTTCATTTTTCACTTAACGGTGCCTTTGTATATACGTTTATTCCTTCTGCAATGTCCTTCCATATGCTTTTTCTGTCTGGCAAACTTCAGGATCCTATTCCAGTTGCATTTCCCAACTCCTCAAGGTAATTAATGGCCGTTTGTAAGTAACTTTCATTACAGTACATCCCATATTTCATTGTGTTTCATTGCCTCCCCTCTTAAGTGCTGTGAAATCTCTAGGGTGGGGGGATGCATTTTTGTTCATCTTTGTTTATCCAGTTGCCTTTGTGGTATGCTCATGGAATATAAATGCTAATGCTGGGTGTGCAGGTAGGTACTTGGGAAGCCAGCAGAGATGCAACAGAGTGAGTTATATCTATCTTCTAGGGGCGGGGGTGGGGGGAGGTCTTCGAAAGTCCTGTGAATAAACAGTTAGAAAGCATGAGGAGTTTAGGCACAACTGGAAAGCTGCCAAAGTGGAAACTGCTGTTGATTCTAAAAGTTACAGAATTCTTTTATTCTTTAAGGTTCTTTTTACATATATGAGTAAAGTGTCAGTTATATGTCATTTGTTAAACAGAAAATTTTTTCACAAATAACATTCAAAATTTATAAATAATGTTTAGTTTTGTTTACTTAAACTGATTTACCTCAACATTTTCTAGATGTACTCTAGAACAACTGGTAAAGAGGAACTGCAGCTCTAGATCTTTGATTTCTTAATTTAGCAAGCATCTATCTTCACCTACTACATATGTTGAAATATCAAGTATAGTGTTAGATGCAGAGATGACAGGAAAAAAATATATAGCCCCAAAGACTTCACAGCATAAATTGAGCCAGGCATGCAGAGGGAAAGATTTTAATACAGTGTAAGTACTTCAGTAGAGCCATTAGAAAGTGCTGGACTTCTCTGGTCACTCTGCTTGCCCAGTGCAAACTTAACATATAGCAGGTTTTGGACATTTTAAAAATTCATTTTAGCCACATTACTTATCTAATAGAGTTGTATAATGTCAAGTAATTATTTAAGTGCTGAAAGAACATTGTAATGGTTTTGTTGTTGACTGTATTGCTTTTTTTTGTAAGTATAGTTGATTGCACTGTTGTGCCAGTCTGTGCTGCATAGACTCAGTTACACTCACGGACATTCTTTACTTTTTCCATTACGGTTTATCAATTATGTTGTTTTTAGTGCATTTTATTTGATACTATGAGACATACTATGATGTGGTATGTGGGCTATAGAATTGGAAGACCTATACTGGACATATATATCTGTAAAATGGCCTTAGGACTGCTTGATTTAGAGTTCTGGTGGGTATTGGGTAAGGTAGTTACATAGGATGCTTGATATAGTGCAAAGTACTGTTCACGTTTTTTAAAATCAGACTACTGAAAACTAGTATGTAGCATTCTAGGCAGGTCTAGATTTCATAATTACTTCATCCTTATTTTTGTAATAGCTCTGTCCAGTAATTTGCTTATTGACAAAGTAGAAAATGTATCAGAATGTTTTGAAATACAAGTAACAAGACCCTCCCAACTAAGAAGGAATGTTTTATTTCACAGAATAAGAAGCCCAGAGCCAGAGTTACAGGGTAGTTCAGCAGTTTTCATCAGTTTCACCAGAGACATAGGCCCAGTGCACTTTAAAGCTCTGCACGTCAGGAGAGGGCTGTCGTAGTTTTAGACACTGAGATCTGACTGAAGAAGAGCAGGTAACACTTCAAGTGTCTCTCTGTTAGGGAGGAAAAACTTTCTTGCAAGTCTCACAGCAGGGTTCTTTCTTGGGTCTCCTTGTGTTTTTCATGTTTCTTACGTACCAGAAAAAGACCAGATTCCTTACTCAGGCAGCTAAGTTCTTACTAGTTGGCTAGCTTACTTTACATGACCAGAGGATAGGCCTTATTGTCTTAAAAACAACCTCATCAATATTTTATTTGGTACTCTAAACAGAAGTCACAGATTTTTGATGGGAATTTTGGCAGTGAGAATTATATCTGGCTTCTGATAGTTTATACTATACCTTTTCCCTCATCAGTGTATAACTGTCACCCTACTATTGTCAGCCTCTTAACACAGATATTTTCTGGACCTAGTTTTCCATAACCAAAACCATAGATTTCTACCCAGAATTTATAACAAGTTCTTAAAACTAGACAATAAAAAGACAGCCCAACTAAAAAATGGGCAAAAGATCTGAATAGATATTTCTCCAGAGAATATAAATAGATGTCCCGTAAGCACATGAAAAGATGGGCAACATCATTAGTCATTAGGGCAATGCAAATCAAAACCACAGTGAGATACCACTTAACACCCCACTAGCATGGCTGTAATAAAGAAGACCAGGTACGTGTGGAGGATGTGGAGAAGTTGGAACCCCCATAACACTGCTGGTGGGGATGTAGATGTTGTACCCGCCCTAGAAAATAGTTCCTCAGAGTGTTTAACATAGGGTTACCTGGGTGTGTGCATGAGTGTCAGTGTGAGTCGCTCAGTTGTGTCTGACTCTTTGCAACTCCATGGACTGTAGCTCACCAGACTGTTCTGGGCATGGAAGTCTCCAGGCAAGAATACTGGAGTGGGTAGCCATTCCTTTCTCCACAGAGCTACTGTAAGACTTGGTAATTCCATTCCTAAGTATATACTCATAAGACATAAAATGAAAAACATTTATTAAAGTTCATAACAGCCTTATTTATAATAACCCCCAAAATGGGAATAGTCTGCATGTCCATTAACTGAAGAATGGATAAATAAATAAAATGTGGTATATACCATACAACAAAGCATTATTTGGCAGTAAAAAGAAATTTTTTGCTTAACCATGGATGAATCTAGAAAATATCTGCTAAGTAAGAAAAAAACAAAAACAGTTACAAAGGAATACTTATCCTATGATTCTACTGACATGTATTCTGGATACAGAAGAGACAAGCATGTAGAAACAGGAAGTTATACGCTAGTGGTTGTCTGTGGCTGGGGTGAAGCTGGGAGATGGGAGTGACTGCCAGTGGATACAGACTTTCTTTTTAGGGTGATGAAAATGCTCCATAGTTAATTGTGGTAATGTCTACACAGCTCTGCCAGTGTGCTAAAAACCACTGAATTGTATGCTTTAGTCAAATTATGTGGTTTGTTAATTTTATCTGAATAAAGCTATTGTTAAAAAGAAATCCTTGGGACTTCCTCAGTTGCCTAGTGGCTAAGACTTTGTGCTCCCAGCCCAGAGGGCACAGGTTCAGTTCCTGGTCAGGGAACTGAGATCCCACATGCCACAGGGTGTGACCAAAAAACTCCCAAATATCCAACCAGCCAAACAAAAAACCCTCACAAAGCTATAGTAATCAAAACAGTGTGATGATGGCATAAAACCAGGCACAGATCAATGGAACATAATAGAGAGCCCAGAAATAAACCTGTTTATCTTTGGTCAGTTAATTTATGATAGAAAAGCCAAGAATATAAAACTGGGGAAAGGACAGACTCTTCAGTGGTGGTGGGAAAACTGGGCCACTGTCTTACACCATACACAAAAATTGACTCAATTGTTTAAAGACTGGAACATAAGGCCTGAAACCATAACATTTCTAGAAGAAAACAGGCGATAAAGCTACTTGACATGCATCTTGGCTATGATATTTTTGGATATGGCACTGAAAGCAAAGGCAACAAAAATAAGTTGGGACTGCTTTAAAAAACTTCTGCATAGCAAAGGAAACCATCAGCAAAATGAAAGAGACATACCAAACAGAAGAAAATATTTTCAAATTATGTATCCTGATGAGTTAATATCCAAAATATATAAAGAACTCATATAGCTCAATTGAATAAAAAATCTGACTGAAAAATAGGCAGAGAATCCAAACACACATTTCTCCAAAGAAGACATACAGATAGCCAGTAGGTACATGGAAGGATGTTCAACATCACTAATCATCAGGGAAACACACATTAAAGCCACAAGATATGGTTCTCACACCTGTTAGAATGACATATATATATAAAAACGAGACAACAAATGTTGACAGAGATACAGAGAAAAAGGAATCCTTGTGCACTGCTCGGAGGAATGTAAACTGATATAGCCACTTTGGAAAAAAGTATGGTGGTTCCTTAAAAAATTAAAAATAGAACTAACTATATGATCCAGGAATCTCACTTTGGGTTATTTATTCAAAAGAAATGAAAAAAAAAAAAAAAAAACTTTCTGAGAAAGATACATGCATCCCCATCCATTGCAGCATTTACAGTAATTAGGACGTGCAGCAGCCTAAGTGTCCGTGGATGGATGGTTAGAGAAATTGTGGTATATATATTTGCATATACAATGTAATATTGGCCATAAAAAAGAAGAATGTCTTGCTATTGGCAGCAGTATGGACAGACCTTGAGGGCATTTTGCTAATTGAAATAAGCCAGAACAAAACAAATACCTTGTGATCTCACTTATATGTAGAATCCTAGAAACAGAAACAAAAACCACAAACCAAGCTTACACATAGCAGATTAAGAGTTAGTGTTTGCCAGAGGCAAGGGGTGGTAGGGGGCGGAAATGGGTAAAGGTGTCAATAGCTATAAACTTCCAGTTATAAAATAAATTAGTCATGGAAGTGTACAGCATGGCGACTATAGTTAATACTGTGTTGTGTATTTGAAAATTGTTAGGAGAGTAGCTCTGAAAAATTCCTGTTACGGCATTTTTCACAGACCTAGGACAAAAAATTTCACAATTCTTATGGAAACTCAAAAGACCCTGAATAGTCAAAGCAGTCTTGAGAAAGAAGAATGGAACTGGAAGAATGAATTTTCCTGACTTCAGATTAAACTAAAATGTCATCAAGACAGTATGGTAGTGGCACAAAAACAGAAATGTAGACCAGTGGAACAAGATAGAAAGCCCAGATAAACCCATAAGCCCATGGGCACCTTCTCTTTGACAAAAGTGGCAAGAATATACAATGGGGAAAAGATAGTCTCTTCAGTAAGTGGTACTGGAAAAACTGGACAGCTACATGTAAAAGAATGAAATCAGAACACTCCTTAACACCATATACAAAGATAAAATGGATTAAAGACCTAAATGTAAGACCAGAAACCATAAAACTCTTGGAGGAAAACATGGGCAGAACACTGTATGACCTGAATCACAGCAGGATCCTCTTTGACCCACCTCCTAGAGTAATGGGAATAACGACCAAAATAAACAAGTGGGATCTAATTAAAAACTTTTGCACAGCAAAGGAAACTATAAATGAGGTGAAAAGACAATGCTCAGAATGGGAAAAAATAATAGCAAATAAAATGACTGTCAAAGGATTACTATCCAAAATTCACAAGCAGCTCATGCAACTCAATATCAGAAAAACAAACAACCCAATGAGAAAGTGGGCAGAAGCCCTATACAAACATTTCTCCAAAGATACAGATGACTAATACAGACATGGAAAGAAGATCAACATCACTCATTATTAGAGAAATGCAAATCACAACTACAATGAGATATCCCCTCACACACATCAAAAAATCCACAAGCAACAGATGCTGGGGAGGGCGTGTGGAGGAAAGAGAACCCTTGTGTACTGTTGGTGGAAATGTAAATTGATAACAGTCGCTAAGGAAGACAGTATGGAGAGAGATTCCTTAAAAAGGTAGGCGTAAATCTCACATGACCCAGCAATCCCACTACTAGGCATGTACCCTGAAAGAAAGAAAAGTGAAAGTAAAGTCACTCATTCGTGTCCAACTATTTGCGACCCCATGGACTGTAGCCTACGAGGCTCCTCTGTCCATGGGATTTTCCAGGCAAGAGTACAGGAGTGGGTTGCCATTTCCTTCTCCAGAGGATCTTCCCAACCCAGGGATCAAACCCAGGTCTCCCGCATTGCAGGTAGACGCTTTACTGTCTGAGCTACCAAGGAAACCCTATACCCTGAAGAAACCATAATTGAAAAAGACGCGTGTACCCCAATTTTCATTGCAGCACTATTTACAGTAGCTAGGAGATGGAAGCAACTTAGATATCCATTGAAAGATGAATGGACAAAGAAGCTGTGGTACATATATACAGTGGAGTATTACTCATAAAAAGGAACACATTGAAGTCAGTTTTAATGAGGTAGAGGAACCTAGAGCCTATTTTACAGAGTGAAGTAAGTCAGAAAGAGCAAAATACATATTAACGTATGTATATGGAATCTAGAAAGATGGTACTGATGAACCTGTTTGCAGGGGAGCAGTGGAGAGGCAAACATAGAAAACAGACTTTTGGACGTGGAGAGGTGAGGAAGGAGTGGAATGAATGGAGATAGTAGCATGGAAACGTGCACACTGCCATATGTAAAGTAGATAGCCAGTGGGCATTTGCTACATGACTTAGCTCAGACCAGTGCTCTGTGAAAACTTAGAGGGGTGGGATGGGGTGGGAGGTGGGAGGCAGGTTGAAGAGGTAGGGGGCATATGTATACCTATGGCTGATCCATGTGGATGTGTGACAGAAACCAACAAAATATTGTAAAATAATTAAGTTTCCATTATAAGAAAAAGAATTGTTAACTATGTAAGGTGTTGAGTTTTGGCTTTTTGTGGTAATTATTTTGCAATATGTATAAATATTGAATCATTGTGTTATACACCTGAAATTAATACAATGTTATGTCTAAATTGTATCTCAATTAAAAAAAGAATACCTGAGGTGGTAGACTTGATTTGGCTACCTTACAGATTATTACTTCTGATTTCTCCTGCAAAATCATTTCCTTCTGTCTGACTGAACGTTCCTTTATTTCTTCTCATTGTTATCATCTAACATTTATCTGGATAAAACAGTTTTCATTCAGAATTTAAGTACCTGTGTCCTATTGCCCCTCTTGGTTCCACTGTTGTGTTGTCTTCATTTTCACCCTTGCTTTAGTGTTCCTTGGCCTTCTCCATAATCACCATACATTGTCTCTACTAAAACTATATCTTGTAGCCGCTATATCCTGTGGTCTCTTACCATAGTCCATAACTCTTCCACTACTGGGACTTTATTTCCTCTGGAGATTATTTTCTCAGTTATAATTATTGAACATGCTGTGACTTTAGAGTTTTCTGTTTTGTTTTGGGATTGTGTATGTTTTTAAAGTAAAATATAGTACCAATTAGTACTGTTCCCTACAAGAATTTGTTGGACCATTTCCATTTATTTTATACTTTCCATTCCTTTACCCCTCTTCTCAGCTGTCTCCACCTATCTCACACCCTCTCATTGTCATGTTTCTGCAATTGTTACCATTGTGTTAGATATATGAGCAACATATTTTAAATTGCTTTGCTAGTATGAGTTGTCAGCAACAAGCCTCTTTGAACTTAAGTGTTCTAAGACGTGATGAAAATGGTTTCACTGACTTCTTTCTCTTGTATAATGCAGAAAGGGTGTGGCTTTATGATATATTGATAAGAATACTATAGAAATTACATTAGTTTGGGTTCAAATTTGATCTCCACTACCACCAGCTGTGTGACCTTGTACAAACTGTTTAACCTTGCCGCTTCGTTTACCCGGAAGTTTTTTTGGAAGATAAATGAGATAAGATACGTGAAGTTGCTAATGGAGTGCACAGCACATAGTATTTCTTCTTATTTTTTTGTATTCCATAGAGTTAACTTTTCTTTTTCCATCCCCGTTTATATTCACAAAGCTAACTTTTAAAGATTATGTTCTAGATCCATCAGTTTTTGCCTTAAAAAAGGTCCGTTAGAACTTGACAAAGTAACAACATTTATTGTACTGCATAGTCTTTTTTTTTTCCCCCCATTGAAAGGCATTTTATTTTAAATACAGCGGTGTGTACATGTCAGTCCCTACTGCGTGCTTAGTTCGAACTAATTACTGAAATTTAGGTGAATACATTTAAAGTATCTGGAGGGTTTAAGACTTTCTATTGATCAAATTAAAGTTATATCTTATTTTTAATAGTATGAGTTTTGAAGTCTGGACTTAACCCCTGCCATGGAAATAATTGTAATTTGTCCCCTTTGTGACTCTTAACTCCTTCATACTTAAAATTTTTCCTTGTACAATTTTTAGAACTGTATTAGATTATGATCCCTAATAGAATGAAAATACTATGTATGTTCTATTATGGTCTAAGAAAACATCATGAAATAATATAGATTATGATAAAACCATGAAGGAATATTAAACTATTTGCATAGGACCATATTCTACTGACTCCCTGTTTTTAATAATTTTTGTCCTTAGTGAATTTCTCATCTAATTTTTTAAGTGTGGGTATTTTGCTATTTTTTATTTTGTTTTCCTTTTTAAATGAACTCCCCTTTGAGTGGTGAAGGTTACTATCTGTATGCTGATAATGTCCAAGACCATATCTCTAGTTAAGATCTTTCCTCTAAGTGCAGGTTCTGTACTTGGTGGATATATCTACCTTCATGTCCATAGCTCCCCTGCAGTTTCAAATTGTGTGTTTAGGGGACTTGAGAAACTGCAGTGTTTATACTTTGATCATGCCTCACATATTGTATTGCACATGGATGGGCATTTTTCCCTCTCCTCACTCACGGCTCTGTTAAAGGGTATAAATGGGAGGCTCTTTACATGCAGAAAAATACCTTGGAATGTTAATAAAGCAGTATAAACAGCTACAAATTCATATAGCAAAGTTATACTTAGATTCAGACAGCTCAGTGAAAAAGTAATCAGGTGTGTTATGAATTCGTCATAGTGTAAAATGAGATGAATAAGCTAGGCTGCTTTAAAATTAAGAACTTTTCTTCATAAAGTGTTACCGTTAACCATTCTCCACCAAAAGGATCTTGAGCTCCTTGGAGAAAAAGCTGATTTCAGGACTGGGGCAGGCAAAGTGCAGTGTATGCTTGCAACATCTTGTGCCCGAAGGTAAGGAAGGCTCATAAAATGATGGGAATATATTAAAAGAACACAGGAACTAGCCTAAAGGGGAAGGTTCCCACTAGTCACATGTGGGACAATTTAAACATTGAGTTAGATAATGATGACAAAAGATTATAACCCATTGAAATAAACCGATTAAGTCCATGCTGAAATACATAAGTACTTGTGGATATGGAGGAAAAAGAAATCTTTCCTACAGGAGGAAACCAAATAAGAAATGTTGAAGGATTGATGAAATTAGAAAAATACCATATGGCAATTGTGTCTGTCATCTATTACTTCAGAACAAATTACCCGACAGTGTAGTAGCCTAAAATAACACACATTATTTCACAGTTTCCCTGAGTTTAGCTGTGTTTTCTACTTCATGGAAACTCGAAAGACTGACATGAAGGTGCTAGTCTGTGGGTTGTGGTCTCATCTGAATGCTTGATTGGGGAAGACTCTGATTTCCACACTTCCACAATGTTGTTGGCAACATTTAGTTCTTTGTGGGCTGTTGACTAGAGGTCATCTTGCTATGTGAGCTTCATTAAAGCATGCAAGATGAGGTTATAGAAAGAGACTTGTTGGCAAGGTTTGGAAGTCACAGTCTTTTGTAACCTAATCACAAAAGTGATATCCCCTTAATATTGTCCTACTCGGTTGGTTAAAGGCAAGTCACCGCAAGGCAAGGGGATTATACAAGTCACACAAGGCAAGGGGGATATCAGGAGGTGAAAATCATCTTGGAGGGTGGCTAACTCAGCAGCCATCATGATATAATTGACTCAGACAAGAATCATCAGTTGATGTTAAAATGAATGGATGAAAATTTGAGGAGTAACTTAGATA
Source organism: Dama dama (assembly GCF_033118175.1). Lineage (NCBI taxonomy): Eukaryota > Metazoa > Chordata > Mammalia > Artiodactyla > Cervidae > Dama > Dama dama. The sequence goes on from NC_083691.1 coordinate 38,847,514, forward strand.
TTTACATAGACCAAAAAATATCTTCCCATAAGATGCTTATTAAGTACAAAGGGAAAAATATAACTTTATGAAGGAGAAATCTATCCAGTCAAAGTGATCAGTCAAAGTGAAAGTCGCTCAATCATGTCCGCTCTTGGCTACACCATGGAGTATATAGTCCGTGGAATTCTCCAGACCAGAATACTGGAGTGGGTAGCCTATCTGGGGTTTCTTGCATTGCAGGCATTTCTTTATCAACTGAGCTATCAGGGAAGCCCCTAAGTGATCAGAGTTACCAGTAATGAGAAAAACCAACATTACCTTTCCCCCACTATCTGGCAAGAACATATTACCACTTCTTTAGTATTTTACCCAAATCAAATCATGAGGAAGCATTAGGTAAACCCTTTGAAGGAGAGTCTACAGAATAACTGGCAAATATTCTTTATAAATATCAGAGTTACAAAAGAGATAAACAGACTGAAGAATTGTTCCAGTTTAAAGTACTCTTAATTAAGAGCGACATGGCTGTTAATCACAATACATGATCCAAGACTTTTTTTTTCATAAAGAATGCTATTGGGACACACTTATGTATTATAGAATAATATATAGACTGTTATTATGAAACCATAATAGAATATTAGAAAAAGTAGAACAGGTGCATAGTCTACTGGTTTTGTTGCTATGTTAGATTTTCTTTTTCACTGGTGAATTTCTCTTCAAATGCCGCTTTTCTCAGTTGGCAAAATTTAAATAAGATCTTTGGATCATTAGTTTTCAGAGTGGTTCATGATAACTGGGAAATCTCCAGGACCCTTTCATGGGGTCCACCAGCAAAAGCTGTTTTCATTATAACACAGAAATAATATTTGTTTTATTCACTCTGTTTACATTTGCATTGATGGTGCAAAAGCAGTGACAGGTAAAACTGCTGATACCTTAGCATGAATGAAACAGTGACACTGTACTGTATCAGTAGTCATTATATTCACTGCCATGCAGTTGCAATTTAAAAAAAACACCAGTTTCTCTCAATATCGTTGGTAAAGCAGTAAAAAGTATTAATTTTATTAAATCTAACCAAGAAGCAAATGGCAGTTTTAGAACTAAAAAACAGTAATTGATACAGTAATGCAGTGGGTAAACTCAACAGAAGAGAGCAGAGGAGTCAGTAAACTGGCAGATAGAGGAAAAGAAATTACCTAGTCTGAAGAAGAGAAAGAAAACAGAATGATAAAAATAATCCACAGAGCCTCAGGAAACTGTGGGACTATAAAAAAAGATTTAACACTTGTGTCATTGGATTCCTAGGAGAGAAAGAAAAAAGGCTCCCTCCTCAAGAACTGAAGAAAGAGAAAAATCTACCCAAAGGAAAGAAATAAAAACAGAAATCAGGATAATTGAAAACAGAAGGACAGTAAAGGAAATCAGTGAAAGAAAGAGCTGGTTCTTCAAAAAGATCACTAAACCAATAAACTTCTAGCCACACTGAGAGAAATTAAAGCAGCAGCAAAGTAACAGTATCGGGAATAAAACACAATAGTATTATCATAGACCCTGAAGATGTGAACAAGATAATAAATACTATGAACAGCTCTGCACACCTAAATTTGACAGCTTTGATGTAATGGACCAGTTTCTTGAAAAATACAAACCACCACACCTCACCCGGCATGAAATAGTTTAAATAGTCCTATTGCCTTGATACCAAAAAAAAGAATTTTTAAAAGATGCAAAGAAGAAAACTATAGGTCAGTATTTCTGTATCAGTGTAGATGCAAAAATCCTTAACAAAATATAAGCAAACAGAATTAAACATTAGGTGAAAAAAAATTTTTTTAAATATCATAACCGTGTATGGCTCATTGCATGGATGCAGCAGGGCTGCTTTATTATTTGAAAATCAACTGACATTAGTGGTGTCAGTCACTCAGTCGTGTCTGACCCTTTGTGACCCCGTGGACTATAGCCAACCAGGCTTCAATGTCCATGGATTCTCCAGGCAAGAATACTGGAGTGGGTCGCCATTTCCTTCTCCAGAGGATCTTCCTGACCCAGGGATTGAGCCAGGGTCTCCTACATTGCAGGCAGATTCTTTACCATCTACAGGGAAGTCCCCCAGTTAGGTAGTATAGTAATATCAAATCTTGTTTAATAATGTAAATGTCTATTTTATTTATCCCATTCTAAATAACCATCCAGAGATTTATTCATTTGAGGTTGCTGTTGTTCAGTTGCCCAGTTGTGTCTGACTCTTTGTGACCCTGTGGACTGCAGCATGCCAGGCTTCCCTGTCCTTCACCATCTCCTGGAGCTTGCTTAAACTCATGTCCATTGAGTCTGTGATGCTGTCCAATCATCTCATCCTGTCATCCCCTTCTCCTCCTGCCTTCAATCTTTCCCTGCATCAGGGTCTTTTCTAATGAATCGATTCTTCGCATCAGGTGGCCAAAGTATTGGAGTTTCAGCTTCAGCATCAGTCCTTCCAATGAATATTCAGGACTGATTTCTTTTAGGAGTGACTGGTTTGATCTCCTTGCAGTCCAAGGGACTCTCGAGTTTTCTCCAGTACTACAGTTCGAAGGCATCAGTTCTTCAGGACTCAGCCTTTTTTATTGTCCAGCTCTCACATCTGTTCATGACTACTGGAAAAACCTTAGCTTTTACTGTACAGACATTTTTGCAGGCAAAGTCATGTCTCTGCTTTTTAATATACTGTCTAGGTGTGTCATTGCTTTTCTTCCAACGAGCAAACGTTTTTAATTTCATCGCTGCAGTCACCATCCACAGTGATTTTGAAGCCCAAGAAAATAAAGTCTGTCACTATTTCCATTGTTTTCCCATCTATTTGCCATGAAGTGATAGGACTGGATGCCATGATCTTCATTTTTTTGAATGTTGAGTTTTCAGCCAGCTGTTTCATTCTCCTCTTAACTCCCTTTGAAAAGAAAAAAAAAATTTTAATATTAATATAGTCTATCATATTAACATTCTGAAGAACAAAAGTCACATGATTGTATCAGTTGATGAAGAAAGTGCATTTGATAAAATTGGAGACCCATTCGTAATTGTTTAAAAAGTATTAGTTAATTTATTTGGCCGCCTCAGGCCTTAAGCTTGAGACCCTGGGGACTGGTGTCGCGTCACGCAGAGTCCTCTGTTGCTGGCCGTGGGCTCGGGCTGAGTCTCACGGGCCCAGTGGTTGCCGTGTGTGGGCTTAGTTGTCCTGTGGCACGGGGGTCTCAGTTCCCCGATCAAACCCACGTCACCTGCATTTGCAAGGTGGTTTGTTAACCACTGGACCACTGGGGAAGTCCCACCCATTCATAATTTGGAAAATAAAAAAGCAAAACTTCAGAAAAATATACTTTGGGGAAACTAACTCAGTTGGGTAAGGAACATTTATGAAGACCTACTTCATCTTTGACTGAATATTGGGAGAATCAAATTCTTAAAAGTTCAGTTATTAAAAAAACTTTAGAGTTCTACTTTCCTTGATGCACACTTTTCATACGGCTATCTTTTAAGCATTTATATGTACTTTAGATAAACAAGCATGTATTCTTACTACTGAAATAATATTTATAGTTCACAAGGAGAGCCTGTAACCAAATAAGACAATGTTGTCACGTTTTAAAGTCTACTAGATAAAAATGAATGTCTAAATATTCTGACAGCATGCCCTTTGAAAATATTCTGAACTTTATAGTATGCATCTATAAAATTTATTTTTGTTCTCTCACATCTTGACACTTTAAGATCAAAGTAACTCTAAACAAAGTGAGGTAAAAGAGATCCAAATATATTTGCATTTCTTTGCTAGAAAATTTCTTTAGAAAATATTTTAGTGTTCTTACTGATTTTTATGTGTACCAAAATTGTAATCATAATAAATTTTTTTAAAATGGTGAGTAGCACAGACTTGAGGGGAAAGTTAGAATCAGTCCAAGTGTCTATATCTGTTGAAAAACAAATTTGTCAATTTCTCACAAATCAGTTTTTTTCTAGGATAAAGTCAGACCATTTTAATAACTTCTAAAACATACTCCTCATCTCAGAAGTATGGCAGGTGTTAAACCTTTTTTATAATCCCTCAGTTTGTAATTCCCCGAGGCTCTGTAGACTAATTTTTTTAGTTTGTTTTCTTTCTGTTGTCCAGACTGGATAATTTCTTTTCCTGTATCTACCAGTTTACTGACTCTTGCCTCTGTCTGCTCTGTTCTGTTGCGTTTACTCACTGCATTACTGTATCAGTTACTGGTTTTCAGTTCTAAAGTTGCTGTTTGGTGGTTCTTTATATCTTTTATTTTCTTATTGCGGTTTTCTCTTTTTCATGTTTCATGTATCAGTTGCTTTCCTTGAAGCGACAGGCTCACTGTTAACACACTGATGCTTAAAAGTCCACTTAAACCAAATTCCTTAAGCTATGTAGATTTTTATATGTACCTATAAAACTCTTCCTTAAATAAAGTTAGTGAGTGAAAGTGAAGTCGCTCAGTTGTGTCCGACACTTTGCGACCCCATGGACTGTAGCCTACCAGGCTCCTCTGTCCATGAAATTTTCCAGGCAAGAATACTGGAGTGGGTTGCCATTTCCTTCTCCAGGGGATCTTCTGAACCCAGGGATCAAACCCAGGTCTCCTGCATTGTAGGCAGACACTTGTACCATCTGAGCCACCAGGGAAGTCAATAAAGTTAGGATAATGTTAAACCTGGCAAGGAATATCAAAACATAATAAGATAATTGTTGTCTTCATGGACTTTAAAATCTGAAAGTGAAGTGAAAGTAAAAGTTGCTCAGCCGTGTCCGACTCTTTGCGACCCCATGGACTGCAGCACGCTGGGCTTTCCTGTTCTTCACCAACTCCCAGAGCTTGTTCGAACTCATGTCCATTGACTTGGTGATGCCATCCAACCATCTCATCCTCTGTCATCCCCTTCTCCTCCCACCTTCAGTCTTTCCCAGCATCAGGGTTTTTTCCAATGAGTCACTTTTTCCCATCAGGTGGCCAAAGTATTGGAGTTTCAGCTTTAGCATCAGTCCTTCCAATGAATATTCAGGACTGATTTCCTTGAGGATTGACTGGTTTGATCTTTTTGCAGTCCATGGGACTCTGAAGAGTCTTCTCCAACACCACAGTGCAAATATTGTTAAGGAGTTTTGTGTGCATGGACATGAAATACTGGAGAATAGTTTTCTTTTTTGTAATGTAGTTGTCTGATTTTGCTATCAAGGCAATGCTGGCCCCATAAAATGAGTTAGGAATTATTTCTTCTGCTTTCTAAATGAATTTGTATGTTTTTGGACTTTGAATATGCAATAGAATTGACCAGTGAAGGCATCAGGTCTTTAGTTTTTTTGTTAAAGGTATTTTTTTCCCCCTCAAATTCTATTTAATAGCAATAGATCTGTTCAACTTACCTCTTTTTTCCTCTTGAGTCAGTTTTGGTAGATTCAATTTTTCAAGAAACTTGTCCATTTCATCTGAGTTAAACATTTTATTTTCATACTTTTTAAAATATACACTTACTTTTCTTTTAATGTCTCTAGGATCTATAGTGATTTGCTTGGGGTGTTATTTATTGACCTTTCCCAAACAATGAAGTTTTGATTTTACTGATTTTTCTTTCCATTTGTCTACTTCCTAGTTCATTAATTTCTGTTTTAGTTTTCTCTTTCTCCCCTTGCCTTGGGTTTAATTTATTCTTTTTCTGGCTTTTAAAGGTGGGAGCAATTTTTGCATTTTAGACTTATCTTCCAGTAGTACTTTCCTCAAAAGACTACTTAACCTGCAGCCTTTAAATTCTGATCGGTTCAGCTTTCACTCTGTTCAAAATATTTTGATTTCTCTCTTCATTTCTTCTGTGACTTTTGGGTTATTTAGAATTGTGTTGTTTATTTTCAGATATTTTAATGTTTCCAGATATCTTTGTTTAATTCCATTGTAATGAGAAAATATATTCTGTATGATTTCAATCCTCTATTAAGACTTTTGTTTTTAGGCTCAGAATAATGTCTATCTTCATGAATGTTCATGTGCACTAGAATAGAGTCTTTTGTTGTTTTAGGACATCTTGGTTGATACTGTGTTATTCTGATCTTCCATAATTCTGTTTACTTTATCCTTTGGTCTCCTTGTGTTCTGTCAGTTACTGTGAGAGAAATGTTAAAATCTCCAGATATGACTGTCTCATTCCTTTCAGTTCTCTGTGTTTGACACATTTAATTTTGAAGCTGTTATTAAGCATACAGTTGGCTCTTAAACATGTGTTTGAACTGTGCGAGTCCACTAATACAGGGATTTTTTTTTTCTAACGAATACTGTAGTACTCCATGACTGAAGTGAATCCATGGACTAGGCTATCTGGGAGGGTCCTGGAACCAATCCCCTGTGATTACTGTGGGATACCTGTATATGAAAGGGTTCTGGGGGCCCAGTTAAAATGAATTTTTCCCTACACAGCCACAGAATTCCTGGATTCCAGGTGTCCTACAATTCAACTCAGTTCTGACACTGTATATCTAGATATAGCATGAGATTCCATAAGTTAAGGGCTCAGACCTACAAGATTGCCTCCACCCCTCCCCCCAGCCCTTAGATGGGAATTCTAAGTCCTGGTTGTTCCTTGAGGTTCTGACCAACCAGTTATAGATGGGAGGTTCCAGCAACCCCCACCTTGAGTTTGATTAGTTTGCTAGTGCATCTCAGAACTCAAACATTTTACTTACTGGACCACTGGCTAATTATGAAAGGATGTAACTCAGGAACAGCCAGATGGAAGAGGTACATGGGAAGGCACCTGGAGCTTCCATGCTGTTTCCAGGTGCTCCCAAACCCAGAAGGGGTCTCCAACCCATATTTTTGGTTTTTTTTTCCCCTGGAGGCTTCATTACATAGGCATGATTTGTTAAACCACTCACCAATGGTGGTTGAGTTCAGTCTCCAGCCCATATTAAATCATCAGCCATTGGTGAGTGGTTTTTTAAATCTTTATTTTAATTTTGGCTCTGCTAGGTCTTCACTGCTTTGTGCGAGTTTTCTCTAGTTATGGCGAGCAAGGGCTACTCTTTGCTGTGGTATGCCACTTTCCCATCGGGGTGGCTTCAAGATTGTTACCTCTTTCTAAATGAATTGACTCTTTTAAGGTTATGAAATAATTCTCTTTACCACTGGTAATATTCCTTGCTCTGAACTAATTCTACATTGTTCATTATTGCTAGCCACTATATCTTTCTTTTGATTATTGCTTGTATGGTATATCTCTTTCCTTCAACCTATCTGTAAAGTAGGCTTCTTGTAGATAGCATATATTTATATATTCTTTTAATTAGAGTTATTAGGCCATTTATATCAAACATAATTCTCAGAATGCTTGGATTTAAATCTAAATTGCTAGTTGCTATTTTTTTTCTCATTTGATTTTTGATCCTTGCTTCCTATTTATCTGCCTTTCTTTGGATTGTTTTTATGATTCCATTATATATTTTTTATTATAAAGTATTGATCTAGGGTTTACAATATGCGTCTTCAGCATCATGCTCTACCTTCAAATAATGTAATGTTTTCCTTGTAGTATAAGATCTTGACAAATATATTAATTTTTTACATTTTTTTTGGTTACACATTTTACTTCTACACATTATATACTCTACAGTACATTGTTATGTTTGTGTTAAATAGTGAAAGTTGTATTTGGAAGATATTTAAAAATGAGGGAAATGTATATTTTTCTTAATTTGGGGGTATCTTGGAAAGACATTTTACCTTAATATTAAATATTTGGAATATTTTCTGGGTATAAAGTTAGACAGGTTGAGGTTGAAATAAGTTTTAGGAGAGAGATGAAGCATTCACTGTTGTTGGAAAAGCCCCGAGAACCCCAGCCAGATTGATCTTGGGTCTTGTGATTGCTTAGAAGGAAGTGGTACAGGCAGAGGATGGATGGTATCATTTATAAAGAATTGATAACACTGTGAAGGTCAGTGGGCTGCAGAAACAAGGACCTGGTTTCTAAGTCCTCCCTGAAACTACTACATAACCCTTTTGCCTTCACTTATGAAACAGTTACATTTTAACATTTAAACAACATTTTTAAAAAATTCAGTTCGGTCGCTCAGTCGTGTCTCTTTGCGACGCCATGAATCGCAGCACGCCAGGCCTCCCTGTCCATCACCAACTCCCGGAGTTTACTCAAACTCGTGTCCATCGAGTCGGTGATGCCATCCAGCCATCTCATCCTCTGTCGTCCCCTCGTCCTCCTGCCCCCAGTCCCTGTCAGCATCAGGGTCTTCTCCAGTGAGTCAACTCTTCGCATGAGGTGGCCAAAGTATTGGAGTTTCAGCTACAGCATCAGTCCTTCCAATGAGCACCCAGGACTGATCTCCTTTAGGATGGAATGTTTGGATCTCCTTGCAGTCCAAGGGACTCTCAAGAGTCTTCTCCAACACCACAGTTCAAAAGCATCAATTTTTCAGCGCTCAGCTTTCTTCACAGTCCAACTCTCACATCCATACATGACCACTGGAAAAACCATAGCCTTGACCAGATGGACCTTTGTTGGCAAAGTAATGTCTCTGCTTTTTAATATGCTGTCTAGGTTGGTCATAACTTTCTTTCCAAGGAGTAAGCGTCTTTTAATTTCATGGCTGCAGTCACCATCTGCATTTTAAAAACACCTTATAGTAAAAAAAAAAAAACACCTTATAGTGACAGTATAAGAATCACTGTACTTTTTTGAGAGCCTCATAAGAAACATACTTAATTGTAAGGTAGAGTGGAATTTTTAAATATGTGAGACAGTAAAAGATAAGTAAGAATCATGGTAAGAATCGTAAGGTTAATTGAATAAGATGCAAAATAAGTGGAACTCTTATCTCTGCTCATTAATAATGTCATTTTTTAAATCAATGTTTGCTACTTCTGTCTCTGTTTAATATATATTTGATGTTTAAATTGACCTAAAATTAGACTATCCAGTTAAATTATCTGCTATAATTTGCAAGATAAGAATTGTTGGCAAGATAAGAATTACAGATGCTAATTTACTTTTCTTAGACCTTACGTTTACTCAGAATACTTCTAAGAGTTTGAAAGCTAACTTGCCAGATTAAAATATTTCTCATTTCAGACTGTATTGAGTAGCTTCCTGGAACATTTTGGTATATTCCAATATTTAAGTGTTAATCCTGTTGTACACTTCCTGCTAGACACGGTCACAATTAGATAGCTGGGATATAGGATGCAAGGTATACTAAACTTTAAAAATTCAATTTGTATTACTTTTAAGTTCTGTTGACTTTTTCAAAAATTTTCTTCATCATTTTTACTTCATATGAGCCTGTTATACTTGAAATTTTTACTGTTTTAGATTTAGAGCTACTCCAGGTGGCACTAGTGATAAAGAACCTGCCTGCTAATGTGGGGGGCATGAGAGATGCGGGTTCGGTGCATGGGTCAGGACGATCCCTTGGAGTAGCAAATGGCAACCCACTCCAGTATTCTTGCCTGGGGAATCCCATGGACAAGAGGACCCAGGAGGGCTACTGTCCACAGGGTCACAAAGAGTTGGACACGACGGAAGCAACTTAGCACTCACACACACACGTACCTGATTCTATTATTAATCAAATGGTCTGATTTTTACCAACTTACTTGACCTCCATGTACCAAGTCATCAAAAATTGTTAAATGTAAGCCTTGGATCAGGTCTGTAGTTTTTCTTCAGCACTTTTTTCCTTAAGTAAAATTTTAAGTTAGGAATCCAGGTAAATTGTATTAACTTAGAGTTTATCCATGAGATAAGACTTCTCATGAAAAAAAAAAAAAAACAAAAAACTGGAGTTCAAGTGGCTGGCTGTCTTACATTGGACCTACCTTCCTATTATTTTTCTTATTTTAGTTGCATAGCATATAGAAAATTCAGTTTCAATGCAGGTATAAAAGGTAACAGATTTTTCTTAACAGCTTTGAAGTCTCAGTAAGCTCTTCAATTAAAGAGAGATGGCAGGAGAAGCTTTATTCTGAACTCTACCCAAAAATGAGTTCATCCAGCAAGACAGGTTATAGCATTGACAGTCTGTAGTGTGTTAAAATTTGGTATACAGTATGTTTAGGGTGTTAAGAATATGTAAAATAAATTTTAATCAAATGTTTGTGTCTTAAGTGACAGAGCTACAGCTCAGGCCTGTTTGATGCAAGAGCTCTTTCTATCATATTGTATAATTTTTTTAAATAAAAAAATGTTTATAGTCTAGCTACATTTGTTCATGGCTATTGCTCAATGTTTCATGACTCAAAATACTCGAGTTCAATCTTCTAAAACATTTGTGTCAGTTTTGTGACTAATTATTATTATTTCTTTTCTCCAGGGAAATGAGGCAAGTTATCCTTTGGAAATGTGCTCACACTGTAAGTGAAATATTCTTATCAAGAATTTCATTTATTTTCACATCTTTGTATATGTACGTGTATAAATCATACACCTTTGTGTATTTGTATGGCAAAGTTAGTTCTTAGCAGTTTTAAATGGGTAGTGAATTTGACTTAGAGTCTTTCTGAGTTACCAGAATAGTGAAAGATTTTTTTTTATAGATCTCTTTACTATTAGTGTCTGCACTGTGTTGTAATTACAAGTTGACCCTCAAATTTCAATGGCTTAACCCAACAGAAGTTTTTCAGATTAACAAAACTTCAAGTAAACAATTAATTTATTTAGCCTGTGGCTATGTAAAATCAATGCTTATTGGAGGCACAACTCTGGTAGACTAAGCAGCTATTGCATAAGACCTTTCTGGGCAGAATGAGGAGTATAAGTGTGAGTGGGCTGGTTATTTCTGACTATACTGGAGAATATAAAGAACATGGCAGTCTTACAAATTCTTGATTCAAGGATCAGAGGACCAGGGAGCTTAAATAAAAATCATAAGGTCTCTTGTGTGGAAGTACAATGACTAGGGAAGAAGGGAGATCATGGAAATTGGCATGGGGACCCTTGGTAGATTTAGATACAATCCTGAGGTTCCAGAATTCCCAAACTCTTCTGAAACTTCCTTGCCTTTTCTGCCATCCCTGTGTGATGAAGCTGGTTGTACCTTGTTTGGAGACAACTTACTTTGCAATGAGGTTTGTCTTATTAAAACTGTTTTTCCATCGTTCATCGTTTCTTTAGTCTACTTTGTTTTCTCAGAACAGTTGTTGGTCCTTGGGGTTGCAAAGACTTAGACACGACTGAGCGACTAACACTTTTCACTTTCTTTTCTCATCGACACCTTTGCTTTCTTTTGCTTTCTGATTAAATGCTCTTACATCAGCTCTTTTCTTGACCGACTTTATTGTCTTTCAGATCTCAGCATAAATGTCCCCTCTTTGGAGATGTTTTCTCTTTCTCTACTCTCTTCAGATTGTAACAAGGATAGTACCCTGTTTATTTTCTTTATAGCAGTTACCATAAGCCTAAATTACTAAATTGTTTATTGTTTATTAATAATTGTTTATTAATACATTGTAATCCATTTTATTTTCTATTTTGTAACTAATAAAATTAAAAAATTTTTTGTGGTGATACTCTGACCACTTACCCATAATTTGGCCATCTTTACTGCTATTTACATTTTATTTTACTTTATTTGTTTGCTCCCAAGCTTTCCCTTATGAATTTCTTATATAACTTTGATCATACATAGCTGTATATTTCTGTTTTAAGCGTGAAGGTAAAATGTTGTATCCAGTGTATTGTTAGAATGGACCAAAACCATAACTAATCATGACTGTCTAGGCCAGAGGTTGGTAAACTACTACTTGCCAGCAGTTTTATTGATAAAGTTTTATTGGAACACTGCCATGCCCATTAGTTCACATATTGTCTATGGCTATTTTCGTCTGACCTGTGAAATGTGTTCAAGGTAGAGTAACTTAACAGACTAGTGCTCCCAAGTGTTACCTCGATCTATAATTCTTGTCCGTGCTATAGTTAATGTGTCAGTTACACAGTTTCTTTAGAATTGAAAGGGCTCTGCTCAGAATTGTACCTTGCTGCTTACTGTTCAGCTTGAGCCTGTGGTGTGAGCATTCCTTCTGTTGCCCGTGGGCTAAGAATGGGTTGTAGAAGCCTGTAATTAACTAGGATTCAGGCTGCAAATAGAGTTGGGGTGGGCTGTGGGGAGCACAACTCTGAAAGGTATGAGGTACTGGGAGGTTAGTTTTTGTTTCTTGATCAGGGAGCAGAGGTCCTAAGGGGACAGTACATCCCAGGTTCTGACCTTCTGCTCTCCCTGTGAGTCTGGGACTGAGGGTCATTTACCTGATGGTGGAGAAAAATGTACCAGAGCGAAAGGCAAGATGGTGTTCGCTTCAGTGTATCCAAGATGTTGAAAGCCAAGTTTTTTAAAATAGTAAGTATTTGAAATAGATTTCATACGCTGTTAAAGCTGTTTCTTTCAGTTTTATCCTCAGAACTAAGTCATCTTTCTTCTGACTTCATCTGCTTTGAGGAGGCTTGAGCCTTGTCGCTAAAGATCTGTACTTGTTAGTGACTGTTCAGCTAGGTATGAGTCTGTCTGAATTCTCCTGTCATCCAGTAAAAATGAAGTCTTCCTCTGTCCTAAGTGGTCCACTAGAATATATTTTATGCATGATTTGGATGTATTTGAATTTATCCACATTAAAACCACAACTTTTCCCCCCACCCACACATTGTAGTCTTTTTTGCTCATTTGCAAAACTTTGTTAATGAGAGAGCTGAGTGTTATTTGTAAACGGCTCTTACCATGTGTAGTGTTAGCACCAATCCTTGGGGCACTTGACTGTACACTGTTCCCTGTTCAGCTTGTGCCTTTTTTTCCCTTTTAAGACCTAGCTCAGGTCTGTGTTCTCTGGGAGACCTTCTGTAGTCCTCTCACATCATCAGTAGTTACTGTCTCTTTTGCTCTTTTAGTATTTAAATTGTACTGTTTTGTAAAAGGTAATAAGATTCTAAATATATACTGTAAAGTACTGTTTATCATCTTGTGTGTGACACACAGGTAAGTACCCACAGAGTGCTTACAGTCTAGCTACTGGGAGAAAGAGAAATGCATTTTTTTCCCAGTGGAAATAAACCACTATGAGCAATAAAAACAAAGGCTCCAAGAGGGGAAATTACCATTGGTTAAGAAAATTAAGAAAAGCTTCATGGAAAGGGTAATGTTTGAAATTGTTTTTTGAAATCTGCGTAAGATTTGAATGCTGATTAATTCTTACATCTGTCTGGTCATTTGCCTCTTTCAGTCTCTAAATTCCATCCTGATCTTTGACGTTTTATCTAACCCCATGCATTATTCTTTCTGGCACCCTACTTTTAATCAGTGACTTAATTCTAATGCTTTAAGAAATGCTCAAGGAAACTTGAGGCCATTTCAAAGTGTTAACCTCATTACCTCCTCACTCCATCACCCCGCTGCCTGCCACACACAGAAATTTTCCCATTCTCTTAGTCAGGCTTAATAGCTCTTTGCTTTCAATGTCAAAGTTTGGGTTATCTCCCTTATTCAAGGTCAGCCTCTGCACTTGTGCTTTTAGTCTCATCCCCTCTCACCTCTCGGACCTTAATTTTTAGTTTCTTTCCATTTTTACCTATGTCTGCAGCTTCTTCATTTTTCTTCAGTTTACATAGTCAGCTCCCCTTTGATCCTGATCCTGAATGTATCTTCCAGTTTTTCTCCCTTCTCTGTCATATTTGAGTTTTGCAAGAGCATATACAGTGATCTCCATTTCCTTATTTCTGTTAATTTCTTTGCCTGCTCAACTCTGGCTTTCATCTCCTACTTTTATTGAAACTGTTACTGTTAAGGTCACCTTCATTTTATTGACACAGTGCCCAACTGCTAAATCCGATGGAGTAAAAAAAACCTGTAAAATCATTTGTGGTATTTGGGGAAGTTTGAACACTGATTATTTACTATCAAGGAATTAATTAGTAATAATTACTGTTTTAGTTAGAATAATATTGTGTTTAAAAGAATATTTTAGAGATGTATGTTAAATACTGAACAGTTACATGGACATGGTCCTACTGTGTCTGGGATTTTCTCTAAAATACTTGAAGTGGATTATAAATACAATTTTTAATGTGTTAATAATTGAAACTGGGTGATGGGTATGTGGGATTCATTATGAGTTTGTCAACCTTTACATTTGTCTAAAGTTTCCTTTATATGTATTTTTTAATAAGGGAAAAAAGTGGAAAATAACTGAGTAATATAAAGGAGAAATTATTATTTAAGTATACTTCACTATGGCATGCAACACAGCCAGCTTTAATAATAATAATAATAAGAGGTGGTTAAGCTCATTGTCACCACTGAAAGAATTGAGGTGTTGACAGTAGAAGTGGAAGTGTGATGCCTGGCATAGAGCAGATGCTGAATAAGTATCTGTTGACTGAATAAGTTAGTATGAGCTCAGTGCTGGATTGTATAGACCGCTAGTTGGATAATTTTAAAGGCTGTATCTTTAGAAAAACCCAGTAGTTAGCAATCACTCCATTTGTTTTCATAAATAATAACAAATACTTACATGGCATTTAACACATACCAGGCACTGTTCTAAGTATATCACATAGATTTACTTTTTAACCTTTGCAGTAGTCTCATGAAAGAGGTATTGTTACTTTTCCCATTGTATAGATGAAAAAGCAGAGATGTCAGTAATTGACCTAAGATGACGCAGCAGCAGGTAAAATAAAAAGGCTGTGATTTGTATCAAGCAGTCATGTTCCAGAGTTGTATCTTTGATCAATACTGTACAGCCTCTCTTATAGTAACTCTTATCAGATTAATGTTATGTTTGTCTACATGAATGATTTTATGGAAAATTGGACTTGTCTAAGATATATTTACGTATTCTGATTTTGTGTGTGTGTGTATCTTAATGTCTCTTAATTCAGTATTTGGTTTTTGTTGAATTAAATTATTCCCGGCCATTGTGACTTTGTTTTTTCTATTGGCTAACCTGTCTGGAGAAGGAAATGTATACTCTGTTGGGGTGATTTGCTCAGACTGTGGTTGTAACTTGGCATGATAACTTGGAAAAATGGCCGAGTAAAAGATACTAGGTTAGATAGTTTAGCAGAGGGCTAGATTGGAGCACAGGTGGAAGTGTGTAGAAAGTCAGATTCTGCTAATTTTTTTACTGTTGATAAAGCCAGTATAACTGAATAATTTTAATAAAGTTGGTAAACATAGGGCCTGTTTTGTAGATTGAATGCAGATGAAGGACTAAAAAAAGTCTTTTATCTGAAGAGATTTCTCAGTTTTCTTTTGTTAGAAGATGACCCAAGAGGAGCTTGGCAGGCTCTGAAGGAACATTTCCCTTTGCATAATGAACTATCTGTAGAAACCTTAAAGACAGCTTTAGCCACTAGAACACTGCTCTCATTTTAAGTCAACAGTCTCATATTTAAGTAGTTTTGTTTCTGGTTTGAATATTTCTGCTCACAGTCAGATTGTCTCAGGGAAGTTTACATGTTCATATTCTTTACTTATACTCGGATGTTTCTTTGTTTTGAAAACAAAACTTTTTCACAGAGAAAGTTAATCTAAAGTTCATTTGATTTCCTCTTTCACTTCTGCATTCCTTTATGTTTCCTTTCTTATATGGACTAGTTAACTCACTATAATTTTTCAGTGTTGTGTATTTTAAAGAGTAATATCTGGTTTACTCCCAAATCATTCATCATCTCAAAAATTATTGGAAGAGACTTTATCAACAAAAATTTTGTTACTAACTTTGATACACTTGTTATTTTAGATTAAAATCTTCATAAAGGTATTCAATAATTCATGCTTTTAAAGAGTCCATCAACCATGATTATCAGTTGCTTAGTGATCCTGAACTCTACCATATTTCACCTAGTCCACTGAGAGTTGCATACATTCTCTTTTCTTTCAGTAAAGCTTTATTGGTGAGTAATAAAGTATAGTGCATGAACCTGAACACCTAGGCTTGAATTTGCTACCTTGTTTTGTAGTTACAGTACCTTAAAAAAAAAAAAAAAAATCCCTGGATGGTCTGCTATATTCTAAATATTTCAGATTTTTAGGTGAGTAGTCTTAAGAAAAATGAAGTGCTGCCTCTGTTTTCTTTATCCATACTGTCAGATTTTGGCATCGTGGTAGCACTTAGACATTTTTAGTTTTAGCAGTGAAAAGTCTAGTAGTAATTTGTAGTAATTTGAGAGTCTACCACAAATTTGAATCGTTTTGTAGCTGGTATGTAGAAGACAGTTGCATCAGCTGGTGAGAAAGCCTATCTAGGCATTTAACAAAACTATAAATTCTTGGATCTTTCTCAGAATATTAGAGCAAAAGATATGGAAAAATATGCAAGGAACTTGGGGAACAATACAGAATGTAATAGCATCTGCCTAAAAGACATCTCGAAACATGTAGTAGATAAAACAGAAGCAAAAATAACCAGTGCATTAGTAGGAGAAAATTTTCTTCACCTGAAAAATCGTATCTTCTGATTGGAAAAGCATTATGATACTTGGGAAGTTTAGATGAAAAGAGGTCTATATTTGGTGTTAACCTCTTTTGTAATTTTAGAAGTCCAAAAGCAAAAAAGAAAATCCTAGAAGCTGCTCGACAGGGAAGCGTTTGGCCTCGAATAAGAGTCTGCTGACATTGGAATTCTTAGCAGCAGCAATAGGTATTAGAAAGCAACAGGGCAGTTAATTCAAAGTTCTGAGTTCCTAAATCCAGAATTTGATATCAACCAAATGATTATTTAGGTGAGAGATCAAATTAAAGACATTTCCAGAAATTTAAGGACCTCCAAAATTTACCTTTCATGAGTTCTTGAATATGCACCCAGAAAAGTGAAATAGAAGTTAGAGAAAAAAGGAAGAAACAAGATCCAAGAAACTAAATCTCGAAGACACCAGTGAAAATCCCAGGATAACAGCTCTGCCAGGGGGCCTGAAAAGCAGGTGGTTCAAATTAGAGCAAAAAGCCGGAACTGTCTGTGGAAGACATCATCAAGAAGAAAGTAAAAGCCATTACATAAATTGTATGCTGGAATTTCCTAGTGTTAAGATAAAAAGCAAGTCAATAAGAAAAAGAAAAGCAGAGACTGTGGTTGCAGTATTACATTCTTGGTGATAAACCAGATTGAGCTCTGGAGCAGCCACAAATAAGTCTTTTAACTAATTGGTCCTGAAAGTTAAAGAAGACTCTTGAAAATGCTTAATTTTGTGAAAATACCGTATTTTGGGGGGACTTGATGGTGGGGAGTGATACAGTGCTAAAGAAAAGGGCAACTAGCATATTCAAGCACAACATATAGAAATAGATAAAAGGAAAGCTTGGAAATGTGGTGTAATGAATTAGGGTTGGATTTGGTTTACAAAACAATGGAAATCATTGAGAGCCACATCTTTTGAATAAGGTATGTTACTGACCTACGTAGTATACTTAGGTTAAAAGAAAAAAGAATATGACTTAAAAAATCAATTATTTTTAATTGGAGGATAATTACCTTACAGTGTTGTTGTTGGTTTCTGCCATACATCAACATGAATCAGCCATAGGTATATGTATGTCCTCTTCCCTCTTGAACCTCCCTCCCAAGAGTATGACATAAGGCAAGTTATTAATAACTTAGAAAACTTGAAGATATGTTATCTGACCTTATAAATGTATGCTTTTTCATTAACTTATTGCATATTTTGATTTGAACCACAGTGTAAATAAACCAAAAGGAGAAAACAGCAGTACAAACACCTTCAGCAGGAAAACCAGTTGGAGAACATCTTAGAAATAGGTTTTTTGGTTTTTATCTACCTGCAGTGTGGAAATACTGTCATTACTCCCTTTTCTCCACACTTGGCCCAAGAGTACAGGTTGAGTTGAGGAACAACAATATTTAGTATCTATTAGCCCAGTGTTCCATGTTAAGTCTTCTGGTGGAACTAACAAGGAAAAGAAATTATAAAGTATTTCAAGAAATCCCTTTATCCAGCTTTTACCATCAAGCTTTTCGGATTAAGCAGTTTTACTTAACTTTCTGGGTCTTTTTTTCTCATCTGGAGTTTTTCATTTCCAAGGTTTCTTCCAGCTTTTTGCATTACATGGCTTTTCTATGACAGATTTTCTTCTGAAACTCAGTGAGCTCTGAAAATTCTAAGAATGTTTTTTTAGGATTAAGTGTGTAGCTTCTTTTGTGACATCTTTGGACAGTATTCATTTGCTTTGTGAATTTTGATGTGGTGGACCATTTTTGACTATGTCTTTTATGTAAAGTAGAAGAAGTTAGTGTTGCATAGCGTTCACATTTTGAAGGAGCATTCTAGAAGAAAGAAAGGAAACAGTTTCCGGTATTAGTAATGAAAAAGCTGAAGTCACTTACAGTCCCTATACATGTTAAAAGAATAACAAAGCAATTTTATAAACAGTCTTACTCCAGTAAGTTCTACACCTTGGATGAAACAGACAAATTCCTTGAAAAATAAATACTACAGGCAGACCTCTTTTTATTGTATTTCACTTTCATCATGCTTGCAACATTGCATACTTTTTCATTATTATTGTTAATATTTGTTATGGTGATTGTGATCAGTGATCTTTGATGTTTCTGTAATGACTTGCCAAAGGCTCAGATAATAGCAATAAAGTATTTGTAGATTTTTTTTTTACATAATTCTGTTGTATACTTAATAGAATACAGAATAGTGTAAATATATTGATAACTTTTATATATGCATTGGAAAACCAAAAAATCATGTGACTTGCTCTTTTTGCAATAGTCTAGAACCAAATCTTGGAGAAGGCAACGGCAACCCACTCCAGTACTCTTGCCTGGGAAATCCCATGGACGGAGGAGTCTGGTAGGCTACGGTCCATGGAGTCACGAAGAGTCAGACACGACTGAGCGACATCACTTTCACTTTTCACTTTCATGCACTGGAGAAGGACATGGCAACCCACTCCAGTGTTCTTGCTGGAGAATCCCAGGGGCAGTGGAGCCTGGTGGGCTGCCGTCTATGGGGTCACACAGAGTCAGACACAACTGACGTGACTTAGCAGCAGCAGCAGCAGAACCAAATCTGTGATATCTTCAAGGTATACCTGTTCCTAAAACCTGACCCAAAAGGGAATAGAAAATCTTAATACCATTTTATCTATTCATGAAATTGAATTTTTTCCCACAAGGAAATCTCCAGGGCCCAGATGGCTTTACTGGTAAATTCTAGCAAACATTTAATGGGTGGGGGGAACAGAACATTAGTCATAATCTAGAATCCTTCAGGAAATAGAAGCTGGCATTACACCAGTAGCAATACCAAAGATGAAGAACAAGCTGGAATCAAGATTGCCAGGAGAAATATCAGTAACCTCAGATGTGCAGATGACACCACCCGTACAGCAGAAAGTGAAGAACTAAAGAGCTTCTTGATGAAAGTGAAAGAGGAGAGTGAAAAAGTTGACTTAAAGCTCAACATTCAGAAAACTGAGATCATGGCATCCAGTCCCATCACTTCATGGCAAATAGATGGGGAAACAGTGGCTGACTTTATTTTTGGGGCCTCCAAAATCACTGCAGATGGTGACTGCAGCCATGAAATTAAGACGCTTACTCCTTAGAAGGAAAGTTATGACCAACCTAGATAGCATATTAAAAAGCAGAGACATTACTTTGTCAACAAAGGTCTGTCTAGTCAAGGCTATGGTTTTTCTAGTGGTCATGTATGGATCTGAGAGTTGGACTATAAAGAAAGCTGAGCACAGAAGAATTGATGCCTTTGAACTGTGGTGTTGGAGAAGATGCTTGAGAGTCCCTCTGACTGCAAGGAAATCCAACCAGTCCATCCTAAAGGAGATCAGTCCTGGGTGTTCACTGGAAGGACTAGTGTTGAAGCTGAAACTCCAATATTTTGGCCACCCTATGTGAATAGCTGACTCATTTGAAAAGACCCTGATGTTGGGAAAGATTGAAGGCGGAGAAGGGGATGATAGAAGTTGAGATGGTTAGATGGCATCACCGACTCAATGGACATGAGTTTGGGTAAACTTCAGGAGTTGGTGATGGACAGGGAGGCCTGGCGTGCTGCAGTTGATGGGGTCACAGAGTCGGACACGACTGAGCGACTGAACTGAACTAAATACCAAAGATATTATAGAAAACTGTAGACCTGTATTCACCATGAACATAGATGCAAAAATCCTTAAATATTTTTAAGTCACATAAATAATATGTAAAAAGGACAGTAAAATATGATCAAGTGGAGTTTATCCCAGGAGTATGATTTTAACTTATGAAAGTCAATGTGATTCACTCTATTGACATAATAAAAGAGGAAAAAAATCTGAGTAGGTGCAGCAGAGTATTTGTTTGAAGAGTTCAGTACCCATTAATGATAAATACTTTTGGTAAATTAAGAACAGAAAGGAATTTTCTCAACCTGATAAAGGGCACCTACAAAAAAAACCTACAGTTAACGTCATACTTATTCCATGATAAAAGACTGAATGCTTTCCATTTAAGATTGGGGGGGAAAAAGCAGTTTTTCACTCTAATTGTAGTCAAACTTGTACTAGAAGTTCTAGCCAGTACATTAAGTCCAGAAGAAGAAATAGAATATGAAAGTGAAAGTCGCTCAGTCATGTCCAACTCTTTATGACACTATAGGCTATACAGTCCATAGAATGCTCCAGGCCACCATGCTGGAGTGGGTAGCCTTTCCCTTCTCCAGGGGAACTTCCCAACCCAAGGATCGAGCCTCGGTCTCATGCATTGCAGGCAGATTCTTTACCAGCAGAGCCACAAGGGAAGCCCGAAATAAAATGTATTCAGATTGAAAAGGCAGGAGTAAAATTGTCTTTATTCTTAGATGACATGGTTGTGTTTGTAGTAAATCTTGTTTCTGTTACCAGAAATAAGTGAATTTAGCAAGATTGTAGGCTATAAGGACAGTATACAAAAACCAGTGGAATTTCTATACAATAGCAGTGAGCAATTAAGAAAATGAAATTAACAAGGATACTATTTATAGTAGAATAAAAACATTGGGATAGTCAAGTGTGAATTTAACCAACTGGATGTTAAGATCTGTACACTGAAGTATGAAACATCACTGAAAAGAAACGTAAAAAGACCTAAATAAATGGAGGTACCATATTCCTAGATTGGAAGACTTTGATACTCTCAAGGTATTGGTTTGACTCCGATTGATCTACAGAGTTAAGACAATCTCAATCAAATTTTCAGCAGGGTTTTAACAAAAACTACCAAATAATTATTAATTCTATATAGAAAAATCACAGGCCTTAGGAGAGCCAGCACAGTTTTGGAAAGGGACAAGAAAGTGTGAGGACAGTGTCCCCTGATTTAGAGACTTACTATGAAACATAAAACTATGGTGTTGACATAAGATAGATAAGCAAATCAGTAGAGGGTATAAATCCCTGTATGTTTTTATTCAATTGATTTTTTAAAACATTTTTTAATTGGATATTTTACTTGTAACATTTTGTGAATTTAAGGTACAGCTTGTTGATTTGTATAGTTAATTGGTTTTTGACAAAAACATCAAAGATAGCATTGTAAGGGGAGCCTTTTAAACAAATAGCTGGAATGAAAGTTTAACTTACATACAGAAAAATTTTGGTTATAAATTTAAACCATAAAAGCTACAGCTATGGAACTTCTAGAAGAAAACATCAGCCAAAATCATCTTATAGGCAGAGATTTTTAGTTGATCTGCGAAACATGAATCATTAAAGAAAAAAATGGGTCTCATCAAAATTGAAAGGTTTTGCTCAAAGAAGATACTTGAACTACCTCCGCCTGACAAAGGACTTGTGCCAGTCTAAAAAGAGAATCACGCAACTTTTAAAAGACAGCCAGACAGTGACGAATCCGCCTGCAATGCAGGAGACCCAGGTTCAGTCCCTGGGTTCCGAAGATCCCCTGGAGAAGGGAATGGCTACCCACTCCAGTATTCTTACCTGGAGAATTCCACGGATGGAGGAGCCTGGCAGGCTCATGGGGTTGCAGAGTCAGACATCACCGAGCAACTAACATTTTCCCTTTCACATTTAAAGAGAAAGGATTTGAAGTCACGTAACACATGAAGATATATGAGGTGTCAATAATCACATGAAAAAGATCCTCAAGATCATTAATCCTCAGAGAAATGCAGGTTAAAACTACAATCACATACTGCTGCCATCCACCAGAATGGCTCAACTTAAAAAGACTCACAATACCATGATCTGGCAAGGAGGTAGAGAGGGCCCTTAGAGTTCTCAGGTGGTGCTGCTGGAGTGTAAAATGCCACACCCACTTTGGAAAACTTAAGTTTCTGAAAGTCAGACATGTGCTTATCCTATGATCCAGCAATTCCAGGAAAACATTTGTTTTCCTGGAAAACATACAAAGATTAGGTATAATGTTCTTAGAAGCTTTATTACTAATATTTTCAGATAGGAAATAATAGGAATGTCTGTTAAAGATGAATGCTTAAACTAATTGGGAAGTATTCATACAATGGAATGTATATACTACTCAGCCATAAAAAGGGAGAAACTACTGACATATGAACCAACCCGATTAATGTCAGAAACTTGATGAGGAAAAGAAGACGTCAAAAACTTAATGAGAAAAAGAAGAGTACATACATATGATTCCATTTACATGAAAGTCTAGACAGAATTTAGTTACAGAAAGCAAATCAGTGGTTGCCTAGAGTTGTGGTGGGGAGGTAAGTGGGATATGTTTGTGACTGATTGAAAGGGACCCAAGGAAACATTTGGAATGACAGACATGTACTTTTGTCTCAATTGCAGCGCTATTTCCATAGGTGTATAAATTTGTCAAAACCTGTAGAACTATATGATGATGTGTTTTTGGAATATCATTTATTTCCCAAAGTTGGTTTAAAATTTCTTTTTAGCATTTTATTTACAACTTCATAATCCTTTTGTTGGTGTTGATGTCTTGTTTTTGTATATTTGATAATTAATATTTTAAAGTGGGCTTCCCTCATAGCTCAGTCGGTAAAGAATCTGCCTGCAATGCAGGAGACCCAGGTTTGATTCCTGGGTTAGGAAGATCCTCAGGAGAAGGAAATGGCAACCTAGTCCAGTACTCTTTCCTGGAGAATTCCATGGACAGAGGAGCCTGACAGGCTATATAGTTCATGGGGTCACAAGAGTAGGACACAACTTAGCGACTAAACCACCACCACCATTTTAAAGTGTGTAATAATTTAGAAACACCAAAAGCACATACTTCATCTTGCTTTAGAAAATTGTGATACACCCCATAAAATCTAGATATTTTAAAAGTGGTTGAAAGTTTTTCATTTAGAAGAAAAAGGCACAGTACAAATGTCCATATTTCATAATACACCTTTTTTATTCTCTTTCAATATTAATAGGGAATTTTCTCTTGTTTTGTTTCATTGTCAAACTGTTCTGTGCAGAATATAAATATTAGACTGTTAGTCTATAGAGAAGGTTATTATAAAATTAGGTGTGTATTTTGAAGCTGCTTCAGTTCAGTTCCAGTTGCTCAGTTGTGTCCGACTCTTTGTGACCCCATGGACTGCAGTATACCAGGCCTCCCTGTCCATGACCAACTCCCGGAGCTTACTCAGACTCATGTCCATTGAGTCAGTGATGGCAGCCAACCATCTCATCATCTGTTGTTCCCTCTCCTCCCGCCTTCAATCTTTCTCAGCATCAGGGTCTTTTCAAATGAGTCAGTTCCTCGAATCTGGTGGCCAAAATATTGGAGTTTCAGCTTCATCATCAGTTCTTCCAGTGAATTTTCAGGACTGATTTCCAAGATGGACTGGTTGGATCTCCTTGCAATCCAAGGGACTCTCAAGAGTCTTATCCAACAAAGCAGTTCGAAAGCAGCAACTCTTTGGTGTTCAGCTTTCTTTATAGTCATGGAGCTGCTTAGTGAAAAGTGAAAGTGAAGTTGCTCAGTTGTGTCCAACTCTTAGCAACCCCTTGGACTGCAGCCTACCAGGCTCCTCTGTCCATGGGATTTTCCAGGCAAAAGTACTGGAGCTGCTTATGAAGGTTTTTATCTGTGATGGTCCCTTCTGCGCCCCCT
The DNA here is from genome assembly GCF_033118175.1 of Dama dama. Classification (NCBI taxonomy): domain Eukaryota; kingdom Metazoa; phylum Chordata; class Mammalia; order Artiodactyla; family Cervidae; genus Dama; species Dama dama. The sequence goes on from NC_083691.1 coordinate 38,871,597, forward strand.
GGTGGTTTTGATTTCTTATTTGGGATAACATTGGAAATATAACCATTACTTTTGTAGATTGAATTTTACAGAAGACTTTAAAACTTTTAAACTAGTCTTTATGTTGAAAACGTACCCAATAGCTTCTGATGACAATAGTATAAAGCTTTAATCATATGGTAGTCTTTACAAGAATTACTTTTTAAAAAAAAAAGAGTTGTTTTTTTTAAACAGTAACAATCTAGTTAATAATGAGGGAAAAAATTATTAGGCAATACCACAGAAATAAAATTTTACAAACAAGACCTACCTAAGATGATGCTAAATTTAGATCAGAGTTTGAGGAGAAGATAGGATATGAATAGTCTCAAAGTACTCCTCCCAGTATTTTTCGATGCAAAGGGAAAGATAGTAGATTTATAGTGGAGAAATCTGACAGAAACCCCTTTGGCCACCCTTGACAATGATGAAATGAGAAGGGCACATTATTTCTACGGTATTCTTGCCCCAAATGCATTCTAATCATAAAAAAAAAAAAAAAAAAAATCAGCAATTCTTGCTGAAGGACATTTTACAAAATACTGGACCAAAAGTTTCAAAGTCATGAAAGACAAGATAAAAATTGAGTTGTCACAAATTGGAGGAGACGTAAGGAAAAATTACCAAGAAGTTGCAAAAATAATAGAAGTCTCAGTTACCACACACCCAGCTTCTTTGATGTTAACATTTCACAGACTTGAAATGCAGTTATTGTTATCAAAATGGAGAAATTAATCATTGTTACAACATTGTAAGCTCTATATTTTAGTGGGGAAAAAGGTGACTTTGAAAGGTTTTTTCTTTTCCCAGATTCTGTTCAGGATACCGCATCACATTTAGTTGGTTCTTTGAAAATACTATTATTGCTCAAAGGATTTGATAGACTTGCTTTGTTTTTAAATCATTAACAAACCAATAGGTAATAAATTATTGATAAAGTGGCTGTTAGAATTTTTTGAAGGAATAGTTTTTTGTTTTTTATTACTATTATACAAATTTTGGGAATTGGCTAAAATTTGAGGAAAGTTTGTTTTTCTACCATTCTGCTTATTTCTTTTCCTTTACATTCTGAGAAACCTCAAAACCACGTAACAGTGGAGTAGCAGCTGTGTGTGTGTGCGTGCACGCGCGTATGTGTATAGTAATAACAGTGCTTGAAGGCCTACATCTCTTTGCTACTGTTGGTAACTCATATTCTTTTTTCTAAATGAGAAAAAAATATATATATATAATAAATTGTTGGTGTTTCTTTATCTGAGATGATGAATAGATAAGCAACCTTCTATGTATTAATATTATATATTCTTTAGTGTTATGTCCTATTAGAAATACTTATTTAAACTTAGAGTAGCATCATGAGATCTCTGAAAGCAACTTCTTAATTATTTTATGTGTTAATACTAATAAGATTCTTGAAATCACTTCTTTATATAAGTAACCATCTAGATTGCACATTTATTCCTGAGTCTATTCAAGGGTGTGTTAATCTGGGTAAGGTCTCAGTAATTTAATTTGGTTTTCTGTGTTAACATCCCATAGTAATAGCTGTATTTTAGAAACTCAGACTAAAAGATCTGTTTTTAATATCTTAATTTTTAGAGGCATACATATATGTATGATTATAAGATTATCTATTATAATACTTTGTATAGTATAGTTTAATTGAATATGTAGGAACTTTCAACTGCTAGAAAAGATAGTCCCTCCCAGAGGTATCCTTACAAAAAGTGGAAAAATAGCATGAGTCTCAACTTGGCAAAACATGAAAAACAGTATCTCTGAGTCACAAGATGAGTCAAAAGGGTGAGGTTTGTTTGTTTTTCCTTGTTTATCTCTTTTAAAGGGAGTGTGATTCCAAGTAGCAGAAAAAACCTTCGATGAAAGATGGTACCAAAAGTTGGAATTCTTTATATTTAGAAGTACAGATCTGAAACATTCAGTGGTGTTGCCAGGATAGATTTGATCTGTGCCTAATTTTTAGGAGATTGGTAATAACTGTAAATGAAAAGTAACCTTTAAAAATATTTAACTTTTATTAAATTTTTTTCTTAAAATTTAATTAAAAACTAAAAAGTGCTGGGTTTTATTTGTTCATACTTGCGAAGAATGATCTTTAGATGAATATTCAAGAAGCTGGCAGCATTGGAGAGAGACTTTGAATATTGAACTGTATTCAAACCTTGTTCAGATTTTGAACCATGAACTGTTAGAAATAACTTAATTAAAATTTTAAAAGAGAAATGAAAAATCAGAGTGCCTGGTGTACATAGCAGAGATTGATTTAGTCCGCCTGATATGAACCACGTGACTGCCATGATCAGCTTAGCATTGTCAATCCTGTAATATCTTGGTACTCAGCATACAGTTGGTTGTATGTTATGGCGGGTACAGACAAGCAAAGAGGTAACGAAAAAAATTTCATGATATATTTTCTTTGTTATAAAAAGTTAATCCATAGTATGTTCAACTCTAAATTGAAAATTAAACTATTGGATAACTGCTGAATTTTTTCTTGTAGTTATCATACAATCATTTGGTAAATCATGCCGCTTCTTTTTGTTTGCTTTTAGTTGATGCTGATGAAATTAAAAGGCTAGGAAAGAGATTTAAGAAGCTCGATTTGGACAATTCTGGTTCTTTGAGTGTGGAAGAGTTCATGTCTCTACCTGAGTTACAACAGAATCCCTTAGTACAGCGAGTAATAGATATATTCGACACAGATGGGAATGGAGAAGTAGACTTTAAAGGTAAGAAAGTAGTTTTAGTTAAACTGCAAGTTAAATAATCTATGAATAGTCTTACATTTCTATGTACAGAAATGTCTGAAAAGTTGACTTTTTCTTGAATGTCCTTGAGTACTGGTTTTCTTATAATAATAGATTGTTAAAACTCAAAAGTCTGTGATATATGAACCTTAATCAACTAATAAGACCTTGCACTTTTTGGGACATAAATTATCGAAGTGTCCTTTTAGGTAATCTGAAAAATGGGATTTAGTATTTCTTTTGTTGTTAGAAAATTTTAGAGAAACTTAAAATACTAGAAGCCACATTTTTTTAAAACTTTTTTTTTAAAGAATGAGACTTTAACAATAAGTCAGCAATAAAAAATAAGCTGAAGTCAGAAGGATAGGAGTATTATCATAGAAGGGATTAATTTAGTTAATCTACACTTTACAGAGACAGTAGTGCTTTTGCTGATGTCAACCATTTGATTCTACACTTTAAATAAACCTGTCATTTCATCAGGAAATCAACAGTTTTTGTTATTTTTTTTTTTTTTTCTTTTTTAGTTTTTGTTATTTTCACTTGAACAATTGAATTGTCCAAGTGAAGGGCTCTAAACTGGTTGGGATTTAGTGTTCAGCAGCAGTGGAGAAAAATGACCATTTGTTATGAAACTTCAAACAGTTTATGTAAATGATTCTGAATTTTGGAACCAGAAACCTCCCAATTTTTTCTGCCAAACAATGTAAATATTTTTTTAAAGCCTTCTTGTATAGTCATATTCTAAGAATATAGAGTTAAATAGTTTAAGGAATATGTTTTTTGAGTGTTATGCTCTGTAGCAACTGATAAATAATAATAATAAATAATAAATCAGCTTCTTCAAGTTGATTTGATTTTAGAGAGTTCCAGGTTCAAATTATATATGCAACCTTGTTTGTTGAAGTTTCAAATTTGGCTTTTTCAGTTGTAAATGCCACTAGTAATATTTTCTTTTGGAACAGGAAGATACTCTGTTGTGAGCATGTAGGGTTTGTGTCCATGCGCGCGTGTGTTCTTTGTAAAAAATGGAAACTTCTGATTTGTGAATGTTTTTTACTCTTGCTCAGAATTCATTGAGGGGGTCTCTCAGTTCAGCGTCAAAGGAGATAAGGAACAGAAGTTGAGGTGTAAGTATTTTTCTTAACTGAGCTCGTTCTTCCTCTTAGATCATGGCCCCATGCTGCATTATAACCTCCTTTTAAAATATTCTAAAAGGTATCTTTTATTCTAGATCCTTAGTAGACATAACAGAAATTTTACATCTTGGAGAAAATTCTTTTTGGACATTTGCAATTTGTATTTTTTAATGATGTGTCATTGTTCCTTATACGTTACAGGTGTACAGTACACAAAATTGATTCACAATTTTTAGGATTATATTCCATTTGTGGTTAAATAATATAAAATACTGGCATGAAAGTGAGAAGAAATGCTTTAATATGATTAGCCTAACTTCATTTATACTTGTATTCAGAATTATTTAGCCAGAAGTTTACTCTTTTGGTTTATGTAGGCTTGCCTCTCTTTCAGGGAACATCTGGTATCTTTTTAAAATATTCAGCTCTTAACTGGAGAGACATTATGTTCAATAACAATTCTCTGAGGCACAGGCTATATGCTAACATCCTTTGCAAATGAACTCTTGATATAAATGAGAATAATATTTATAATAATAACAGTTGCTGTCTTTGTATATTATCTTACTCAGTACTGTAAAGCAGCAGTCCCCAACCTTTTCAGTACCAGGAACCGGTTTTGTCAAAGACAGTTCTTCCATGGACTGGGGTAGGGAGTGGGTCTGGGATGATTCAACTGCATTACATTTATTGTGCACTTTATTTCTATTATTATTACATCAGCTCCACCTCAGATCATCAGGCATTAGATCCTGGAGTTTTAGGGACCCCTGCTGTAAAGAACCTGCGAGGTTAGAACTATGATTAGCCCCAATTTTATATGTGCAGAAACTGAAGCTTAGGAAAGGGTAAATGACTTAAACTCTAGGCTGCAGGCAGTCTTAACTCCATAGCCCATATACTTGTAACCACCTAGTTTCACCTAAAAACAACATCTCTATGTGGGAGGGAGCTGTCCTCATAGTAGAGTTCTAAATGCTGGGCAACTTACTATCTTCTCTCTCTTTGAAAGTGTTCGTGATTACCATGTAATTGCCATTGATTTTTCCTTACTCTTTTTTTTAGTTGCTTTCCGTATCTATGACATGGATAAAGACGGCTATATTTCCAATGGGGAACTCTTCCAGGTGCTAAAGATGATGGTGGGGAACAATCTGAAAGATACACAGTTACAGCAAATCGTAGACAAAACCATAATAAATGCAGATAAGGATGGGGATGGAAGAATATCCTTTGAAGAATTCTGTGCTGTAAGTACAAAAAAGCTAGTTCTTCATTAGTTATGTTTCATAAAAACATTTTTAATATCACTTAGTAGAGAATTCCTCATAGTTATATTTTTCCCTAGAAATTTCTGTGTTTGATTTTGCCCAGTAGCCCCAGATTCAAAGTTTTGAAATGTTCTTTGTTGTAACTGTTACTAATTACTAATTATTCTCAAGAATTAATATTCTCAGTGATTGTCTGATAAAATGCCACAAGAATGGTACTAGTCACTTTTACTTATTATTGGTAGCCTCCCAAGTGAACAGCTAGGTTATTTGAAAATACTTCGTAGGAAATAAGAGTTCATGAATTTAAGCTAGGAATTCAGAGGCTTGGTCACAGGATGAAAGAAATGGAGTCCCCATCTGTCATAAACTCAGCAGTGAGGCAGTGTAAAAAGGTGATTTGTTTTCCCCTCTCCTTTTTTTCTAAGCTACTAATGGGTAGTTTTTGTGATCTGGGGCAAGGGCTCCACAGAGGCATAGCCTACAGTTGTGAGAAGCCCTGGAGGACTTGCTCTTGGTGGGAACTGGGGCACTGGCTCAGCTTCCTGTTTATTGCTTCTCTTCTGTGGCTGATGCCCCTAAAACAGAGATAGTAACTTTCTGATGCATCATAAGCAGTTTTAATGGTAAACTGAAGATGCTGGACAATCCAAAGGAAATGCAAAGAAAATAAAACATTTTGAAAATTCTCAGTCTTTACTGGATGCTTCTATGGAAGGTTTTCCTTCTCTTCATTTTTTACTTAGAGGACACCAGGGAAAACAGATTAATTTGTCATGTGTTACATAAGGACTTAAGAAGCTACTTTGGCTTTTAAGTAGAAGTTTGCATTATACCTCAAGGATCTTTTTTCATCTCAAGGGAATGAGATCTTTGCATTTTGTTTCAAAAAAGTAGGGTGGTGCTCTAGTTTAAAGAACAGGCTGGTTCTTCTTGGAAGAGAGTTAGATAGGATGAACTCTTGAGCTTTGGAACCAGTGCCGGGTGGTGCTGTTGCAAGTGCGTCCTGTTCCTCCGCCGTGTCTACCCCACTGTTGCCAGCACGTGTTGAAGGACTCCCGTGGCTGGGCATCGGGTTGTGCGTGACATGAGACCAGCCTCGTAGTGGCATCATAGGTAGCAGCCAGTTTTCAAAAGTAGGAACAAAAAAAAGATTCCGAAACTTGAGGGAACAAAACAAAAATGAGGAACTTGGCTGGAGTGATATGAAGGGATATGTATAAGTGAAGACTACTTGCATTTAGTAAATATAAGCTGTAACTTAAAATTATATGTAAATCACTTTACTAGTGGAAGTAAATACATCCTTAGGTAGAGAAATTATGGTCTGTACACTGAAGGCGTAAGCTAAGGTTTGAGTTTATTTTTCAGCCTTTGTGATAAATTGCCCTTACTTGTATTTTTGGAGGGCATAGTTCAGGAATGAACGAAAATGTTTGTATATTAAGCCAACTTTGGGAACATTTATCAGGCCCATAACTTGGGCTTCATTGGGTTCTCTTTATTTTGTTTTCTTGAGCTGTAACAGAAAGAGAGAGTTATCTTAAAAGATCACATACTACATACCTGTTTTAACATTTTCAGAATGCTTTACCATGCACAAATCTTAGAAATGATTAGTGACAGGGTTAACATTGATGGATTGAATGCATGTATTTAGTTTTGTTTCCTTTGAAAACTTCACTGAAATTAAATGGGTTAAAAAGAAAAGGTTATAAACCCACAAGGACCAGGTGAATAGCAGAGAGGATAGTAACTCAGTTTGGTAATTTATAAAGTTGAGTGGTTAGCAGACAAGAATGAAAATTCTAAGCTATCAACTAGGAAAGCGGAGAAGCAGTTTGGTTTATAATGTGGAACCCCTAAAAGACTCAGAAAGTGGAGACATGACTGAAAGGTTGGGCTAACAGGAGAATTGCTTAAGTCTGTGTAAGAAGCAAGTGGAACACAAGGTCTCCTTCCTGACTCTGTTCAATCTCTCCTACACTGTAATGGGAGATTGGCAAGAGTGAAATAGGGCTGTGTGTGTGCACGCGCGCGCGTGTTGGGGAAATTAAGTGAAGAACAGCATGTTTGCATTTTGACACCTCCAGCCTTTTTCTCTGACTTGATTCCCTGGCAGCTACACTTGTATCCTCTAGTCAAGAGGTGGGAAAAGCCCTGTTTGGGAAAGCTGACTTCTAGAAATGGTGTTTACCCAGTTGTTCAAAGCGCAGTGCGCAGTCAGCAGCCCTGCCCTGTGCACAGAGGCTCTGGGGCGGACTTTCCGTAGGAGGAGAGAGCCCAGGATCACCAGATCTGATACGGATTACAGAGATGAAATCAAACCTGAAAAAGAAGCATGCTGAAGCAGGCCTATGCAAGGCCAATAAACACTTTAAAAGTAGAACAGAGATCTGTCATTATTACCTTTAGGGGTATAATATATTAGATCTTTGAAACAAAAATTGGACAATGGATAAAAGAGCTCTAGGAAATTTAAATGTTGGGATTCATTCCAGGAGGTCTAACATCCTCCTATGTTAGGACCTCCAAATGTTAGGTCCCAGAAAGAAATTGGAGGGAAGGAAATCATCAAAAATGAATCAGAAAATTATCTCAGAATCAAAAGTTTCCTTGACTGAAAGGACTTACCAAGTACCCAGCATAGTATATAAAATAATCTGGGCCTTGGTACACCGTCATGAAATTTTAAAACAAACAGATGGTTTACAAGCTTCCAAAGAGCTCAGGTAGAGGGACAGGGGAAGGGCTTCATACAAAGAGTCAAGAATCGCGATGGTGACAACTGTCTCAACTTAGCGACTTGGAAGATAGAGGACAAAACAAGAATTCTCAGTAAACTCAAACTGGATGGTAGAATCAGACATTTTCAGGTATGCAAGTGCTCCTCCCTTTTTTGGAAACTACTAGAAGATGTACTCCCACTATGAAAAGGTTATAAATCAAAAAAAGAAGTCAGTGTGGGGGATCCAGGAAGCTCAGACGGTCAGGCAGAAGTGAAAGCCTCTAGGAGGATCCATGGATGCCAAGCCTGGATGGGAGTAAGTCCAAAAGCTCTGGGAGTGATTTGAAAATAATAAAATTGATAGCTTGATATAATACATCTGAGTGCCTATAGGGCAAAGTTTAGTGTTGAATTAATGATAAATGCATAGAACACCCAGTGAAGAAAAAGATCAGTTATTAACTGTAGCAAAACAGATCTGCAGGGAAGCAAAAGTAATCATAGTACACAGTTCTCTTCTGCTGTAAGTAGTATTTTATATAGGCATAAATAAAACACTGAATTTCTATCTAATAAACAAAAACAAACATGCAGCTCTTTGATGCATGGGAGAGGTGGGAGGTGTGTGGGGTAGGAGATGATGTAGGATAGGAGAAGGATAGGAGATAATGTAGGAAAGAAAGAGGTGTGTGTGTGGAAGTGAAAGCTGCATCTCCTGTGATGGGAAGTTGATGGATAATGCCTAAAACTTTAAATCCAAGAAGAAGCAACGTAGGAATGTTACTTGGAGTCTTGTAGGCAAATATTGAACATCAGCTGAAAATTCTAAATGATTGCTGCTAAAGTAAAAAGACAGGATAGCAAACGGCTGTTTTCATGACAGGAGTTGTAGAACTAGCTGGCTGTTTAAGCTTTATTTTTCAAATAAAAATTAAAAAGTTCAAAAATAGTAGCAGATGCAACTATGTACAACATGGATGAGTCTCACAAACATAATGTTGAGTGAAACAAGACAGACTTGAAAGATTTCATTTGTAAAGTGTGTAAAAACAGATCAACCTGATGCATGATGTTGTCGTAGTGACTAGTTATGTGTAGGTGGTGGCTTGGGAGGAGGGAGATAGGGTGCGAGGGGGGTCGCAGAAGAGCCGTGGTGATGCCCTGGGTGCTAGTTAGTTGGGTCTTCACTCTGAAAATTCACCAAGCTGTTACCCTTTATTTTATGTAGGTTTTGCTTAATAAAAGTTACCTGCAAATAATGCTACAGATAATCTCATTTCGACATTGCCGTGTCAGTATTCACGGAGGTGTCTATAACAACTCTATGTGTATTTGACTCCATGGAAGAGCAATGTGCAGAAAATTTTATTCATTACTTTTTGATATATTCTAGAACAGAGTGACAGTGAAGCCTGTATTTGGTTTTTGAGTTTTTATGGTAACACCTAGTTAACATTTGATATTAAACTACTGAAGTCCATGTCGAAATGCAAAGGAAAGAGTGGGCCAAATCCTACCGGTAGCCTATTTTTTATGTTTTTGAGCTAAAAAAGCTTTCTACACTTGAAAGTGCTGTTTAAAAAAAAAATGGAGGAAGAAAATTTAAGAGAAACTATACATGGCCTATGAAGCTTAAAATATTTCCTGCCTAGTCCTTTACGGAAAAATTTGCCATTTCTTGTGTTAGAGCACAAGAAAATGCTTGTTATGCTGGGAGAAAGAAGCCATGAAAATTCTAACAAAAGGCAATTCGAGTTTTAAAAAAAGAACAGCAGCTTCTGGAAATGGCTAAAGTAGTGTGCTTTTTTAAACCGCAGTTTTCGTAGGGTGGTTAGACTGGTACTCCAGAGTCCCTCACACCTGGTCAAGTGTGGTCTGTTCTGTCTGTTGCAGGTTGTAGGCGGCCTAGATATCCACAAAAAGATGGTGGTAGACGTGTGACTCTTGTGTAAAGAGCACCACCCAACACTTTTGCTTTCTTCTCCATCTCTGAAGATCTGCTCAAGACGTCCAGCAATGCTCTTTGTGTATTTAAATGGAAGTATTTTTCTCTGTGAAGCCACATTTTCCAACATGAGCCTCATGAAGCCCAACTAAGTGTTATTGAACTCTTCTTCTCTCAATAACTCAGTGTAGCACTTTAAAGCTGAAGGACAGCAGCATGAAAAGAGCATATCAATGTGGCGAAGAAAGGGAAGGGGTTGGCTTTTTAATTTATTTTTCTTCATCTTTTATAACAAGAAAGTATCTATATATACATATGTAAATATTTATATATAGATATATGTAGCTTTCTATATGTGTAGTAGGTTGGCTTTAATTTAATATACTTGATTCAGAAACAAAAATGATAAAAGAGTACAAAAGTGCCAAGCAGAACATTCAACATCCTTCCTTTTATTTCACACAGTTTTATATATAGATCAGAGATTGTACAGTTTGAGCCGGGTGTTAGGCCAGCTGTTTTCCTTTGCCTGCTCTTTCTCCTTTGAGAGATTGACAAAGCATTTGTTAACATCTTCTTATTTACCTTGATTGCATTTTTGTAACAAAGGCGTGTGTACCTTAATTTCTACCTATGATATATTTCCAGGGACTGGTCTCATTGCTGAGCAGCTTTGATGACGTCTCTGCTTGAGGAGAAAGTAGAGTCCAGCGCTGCTGCCATGAGCTCGTTCTTGTGTTCATGCAGTCACTGCACAGAGCTCACGCCTCATTCTGTTACTTCATAACTAGGAGCCATTGCGTTCATTAGGTGTCCCCGCGTCAGTGTCAGTTCGTCGTGATTTTATTCGTAAAGGACAGAAGCTATGTGAGGCAATCCTGATTTGATCTCAGACATGACTTAATGAAGAGTTCTAGAAATAATCATGTAATAGCTCAGGATATCCGTTTATGTTTCATTACATGGGTGGTCAATTCTCATTAAACTTACCTTTAAACCATAAATTTTCCCTTCTCTGTTTCAGAAGACTTGCAGCTAATCTAAAAACTGGTGATGTTTAATGTGCATGTGTGTATCTATACACCCACATATACTTATATATGACTTACCTGGGAGAAACCTTATTAAACTGTTTGTCACAGAAGAGCAAAATTATATCCAAATTTATACCTCTTTAATTTCTTTACCACAAGGCATAGAGAGTGCATGATGGTGTTCTTCCTTTGCCCGAAGACGTCTCGGGTAACTTAATACTTTGTGTGATTTAAAAGTAGTGTACCACGCTCCGCCAATTGATGTTATTATCATCCCTTCCCTTTTCTGCAAAGGTACTATTGGCTGGAAGAAAACATTCTGGTTAGCTTTGTAGGGCTGTAGTCTTTCCCTGTAATAGATTTTGTAGGAAATTGGTTTTATACTCTTGAGTGGGGAAGGGCAGGTTGAATCAAGGTTGAAAGCATCTTAATTTGGGCACAGCCGCCTGCCACCGCTGTTCCTTCAGCTGAGTGCTGCATGCCATGGGCTCTGTCTGTGAGAGAAATCCCGGTGCTTGGTGTCCTTGCATGACATGGAGTTTTGCATGTAGATCAATTTAAAATGTACCTCTTGTTTACATAATTTGCATAATTTTAAAACATAATGTTGCCAAACTTTGGAAATGTTAATGTTCAAACTGAAAATCTCCACATGTAACTTTCTTCCTCTGGATCAGTACGTGGCTTGTCATCCCAGCCAGTGGTTTGATCTGTCCCAGTGTCAACTGCCATGTGCTCTGCTTCAAGAGGGGAACTCGTCTTTTGTGAATTTTTTGTACATAAGTATTTGTTACAGATATTTTAGCAAATGCTTTCTATTTCTCTTGCTTGTGCATATCTTGGCTGGCGTTACAGAAAAATAGTGCAAACATTATTTCCTTACAGGGGAATGAGGGTTTTTTCTCTTTTTTTTTTTTAGTGTGTGTGGGTGGGTGGGTGGGTGGGGGGTGGTTTATGTTGAATGTTTAGTTTTTCTTCTGCATGAAACATCATGTTGTGGGATCTTTAGGAAACTTCATACTGTATGAATAAGAAAATAAAATATTTGAACCTTGATTGAGTGTATTTGTGGTGGTCTTTAGGCTTCCCCAGCCATTGTGTGAGTGTGTGCTTGTGCTCAGTTGCATTGGACTCTTTTGTGACCCCATGGACTGTTTGCCCAACGGGCTCTTCTGTCCATGGAATTTTCCAGGCAGGAATACTGGAGTGGGTTGCCATTTCATTGTCCAGGGGATCTTCCTGACCCAGGGATCAAACCTGCTTCTCTTGTGTCTCCTGCATTGGCAAGTGGATTCTTTACCACTAGCACCATTGGATAGTCTTTGTTCATTCTTTTAGGTCTTTTAAAAACCTTGTAGGTTGATGTTTGATCTTTGACTCTAAGCCATAAGTCAGTCTGCTTTGTCACTGGGTGAAAACAGGTGAGTATGACCTGTAGGACGCAGTCTGTCACCCTTCCTCTACTTGCAGGTTCCCTGCTCCTCTGGAGGCCTTGACACCCTCTTTCCCGACAAGGAACGCTTCTAAGGGGTTTAGCCACGACGTGATTCAACAGGAACTCTCCCGGCCACCATTTAAACACACTAATAACACCTGATTCTCCTTTTACCCCAGTCTTCTTCCATAACATTTAACCCCTTCTTATCTGATTCATTCTATATTTGTCTTCCCTGGTTATTCAAGTAACATGAATGAAAGCTCCCTAAGGGTAGGGATTTCTGTCCCTTGTTCACTGATAGACCTGGTTGTCTATAGATTCTGCCTAGCTCTTAGTGTTTACTCAATAAATACTTAATGAATTAGGAAACACCTTGTTTCTACAGGTTGTGATATTAAGTTCTATTCAGTACTTTTGTTACTCTTCGTAAGCATTAGTATTGGGACTTTTATTCATTCAACAACTTTGTAGGGTTCCTATGCCATGCCTGCACTATAATGAGCACTTGAGAGTCTTGTGACAGGTAAATGATGTACCTGGCCCAGATGAAATATAGGCTCTTGGTGTTTTATACCCAGAACACCTATATTGTCAGGCATGCACTAGTTATGAGATACTAAACACTGGGTTCCCTGACTCTCCATGGATTAGATAAGCTTAAATCAATAGGTTACATCTAAGCTCTAGGTCTCCCTTTCTTTCCTTAGTTCTGATGGTCTTAAGTGTAGAAAAGATGACTTAAAAGTGAAACAGCAATCTACAGAATGGGAGAAAAGACTTGTAAATCACCTATCAGCTAAGAGATTGTTAGCTGGACTATGTGAAGAGCTACACTCTTGAAACAAAGAACCTGATTAACAGATGGGCGACTTACTTGGATACTTCTCCAGAGGACATAACATAGTGCCACAAGAAAAGATGTTTAGTATCGATAGTCATTATGGAAATGCAAGTAAAAACAAGATACTACTTCATTATAATTGCCATTAGCAAAATAAAGGTGTTGGTAAGGATATGGAGTAGCTGGAATGCTTGTGCATTGCTAGTGTGGATATCAAATGGTGAAGTCATCAAATGGTGGAAAATGGTATAATGGTTCAAAAAATTCAAACAATTAACCGTGTGTGTTAGTCGCTCAGTCATGTCTGACCTTGCGATCCCATGGACTGTAGCTCGCCAGGTTCCTCTGTCCAGGCAAGAATAGTGGTTTGCCATTCCCTTCTCTAGGGGATCTTCTCAACCCAGGGATTGAACCTGGTATGACCCAGCAATACCACTTCTAGATACTTAACCCAAGAAGTTCTAGGGACTAGCAGAGGTATTTGCGCACCCACATTCATAGCAGTATTATTCACAATAGCCAAAACTTGAAAGCAACCAAAACATCAATGACGAATGGATAAGAAAAATGTGGGATATTATTCAGTTATAAAGGGAAGGAAATTTTGACACATGCTATGTAATATGGATGAATTTTGAAGACATGCTAAGATAAAAGAGCCAGTTCCGAAAGAACAAATACTGTATTCTATTTATGCAAGTTCCTGGAGTCATCAAATTCATGAAGACAGAAGGTACAATGGTGGTTGCCAAGGACTGGGAGGAGGTGAGGATAGGGAGTTGGGTGTTGAATGGGTAGTGTCAGATGGCGAAGATAAATGTTCTGGAAGTGAAAGGTGGTTGATGGTTGGAGGAGAAGGAACTTAAATGTCACTGAGCTGTACAAATGGTTAAATGGTGAATCATGTATAATTTACCACAGTTTAAAAGAGTAGACAAGATGGTAGAAAAAGAATCTTGGTTTTTCTGGATGCTCTCCAGGACTTAGAAAGAAATGGTGTTCAAGCTCATCATATATGTCTTGAAACAATTCTTAATCTTCAAAGATTCCCATATACTCAAAAATTTCTCATTACATTAGCTCACATATTAAGCTAAGGTCCATTGCCACTTCAAGCTTTAGCTAACCCTGTTGGTTTAGTCACTTAAGGTGTGCCTCAGTCTTGTGAACCAATGAACTGTTTACCTTTCCATGGGATTGCCCAGGCAAGAATGCTAGAGTGGTTGCTATTTCCTTCTCTGGGGGAGCTTCCTCACCCAAGGATCAAACACACATCTCCTGCATTGCAAGCAGATTCTTTCCTGGTAAGCCACCAGAGAATCCCTTGAGCATCATAAATCTGACAGCTAAGTGGATCACAATAGTGAATCCTTGTTCTCCCAAACCGCCTCAAGATTACTGGTGTTCCAGAATAATACTGGATTCTTTCACCAAATTAAGTCATTGACATTTGCAGAATACAAGCATTTTGCAAGTTATAGGATGGTTATGTTCATCATCACTCAGTACCATCTAACATTAAGCATGCTGTCCCATGGTTCTGAAATCAGGAAAGTTACATCTCTTCCCCAGGGCTCAATGAACATAGCTTTCTTCTGTAAATAGGATGAGAACTGGTGTCCAAATCTGCTGGAACAATAGGAGGAAACACCAAGGTCTCTTCCCTTATCAGCCACTGAGTAAGAAAATACTCCTAGCCACTGCAGCAGTTAATATGTTAATAAACTGTTACATGATGTTATCAGAAATTGTACTACATACTGAGAATTGAAAGATCAGAGGCTTTAGGGTGGGAGGCAGACACTAAACTAATAGCAGGATAGCATGATAGATACCATAGAAATATGGATCAGCATGGCTAAGGTTTTCAGTATTAGTCTCCAGGCCTTAGAGAATTTCAAGAAATGGTTTGAACTGCCAGATCACCACCATCATGTAGTCAAATTGATTACATTTCTTCACTGTTCCATTCTAAGAATGGGTAAGGTGGTGATGGTGGTACAGAGGTAAAGAATCCACCTGCCAGTGCAGGAGACGTGGATTGGGAAGAGGCCTCGGCAGAAAGTGAAGGACTAATAAAGAGCCTCTTGATGAAACTGAAAGAGTGAAAAAGTTGGCTTAAGGCTCAACATTCAGAAAACTTAGTATCATGGCATCCGGTCCCACCACTTTATGGCAAATAGATGGGGAAACAGTGGCTATTTTTTTGGGTGCCAAAATCACTGTAGATGGTGATTGCAGCCATGAAATTGAAAGATGCTTACTCCTTGGAAGGAAAGTTATGACCAACCTAAACAGCATATTAAAAAGCAGAGACATTACTTTGTCAACAAAAGTCCATCTAGTCAAGGCTACGGGTTTTTCCACTGGTCATGTATGGATGTGAGAGTTGGACTGTGAAGAAAGCTGAGCGCCAGAGAATTGATGCTTTTGAACTGTGGTGTTGGAGAAGACTCTTGAGAGTCCCTTGACTGCAAGGAGATCCAACCAGTCCATCCTAAAGGAAATCAGCCCTGAATATTCATTGGAAGGACTGATGTTGAAGCTGAAACTCCAATACTTTGGCCACCGGATGTGAAGAGCTGACTCATTTGAGAAGACCCTGATGTTGGAAAAGATTGAAGGCAGAAGGGGACGACAGAGGATGAGATGGTTGGATGGCATCACTGACTCAATGGACATGGGTTTGGGTTGACTCGCGGCAGTTGGTGATGGACAGGGATGCCTGGTGTGCTGCAGTTCATGGGGTCAAGAGTCGGACATGACTGAGCAACTGAACTGAACTGAGCTTGGAGTAGGAAATAGCAACCTGCTCCAGTATTCTTGCCTGGAAAATTCCAGGAACAGGAGTCTGGCGGGCTATAGTCCAAGCCCATGAGGTCACAGAGTCCAACACAACTTGAGCACACATGCCTCTAACATTTTGTTTCTCTTTAAAGCCCCAAGCAGTACTAATTCCCCATTGGGCAGGGATGCTTGATCAGGGAAGGTTCAACAGTATCGCAGATTTTAGCAACTGCCAGAGAAATACATTTGCTCTCTTATTACTGATAATTCTAACTATGTAAGAAACCTTCAAAAGGAAATGCAAATACCAAAAGATCACTTTAGCATAGAGAACCTGTGTTTTCCCAATCAAAATTATGCTTTTTTAAAAAATTCAACATAAAATGTTTATGGTTACCAAGCAATGGTTCATTTCAGTCCAAGCGCTCTGAAAACTGGACCCATACCTCAGAAAAGTACACCCTCAGTGGTCACAGTTTTGTATCTGATTTCCTAGACAAGGCATGGGGAGTAGGCAAGTACCTGCTGGAGTCTGTGTAGACTAGAATAATTAAGTGCCAAATTCCGACTTTTCAAAAACATAGGAGTAATATGGCATCACACATACTCTGTCCATGCTGCTGTGCTGCCAAAGGGTAAAAAAAAATATTGCTGGGACATTTCTAGTCATCTCCCACTGGATTCCCACCGTTAATACTAAGTACATCTAA
This sequence comes from Dama dama, assembly GCF_033118175.1. NCBI lineage: Eukaryota > Metazoa > Chordata > Mammalia > Artiodactyla > Cervidae > Dama > Dama dama. The sequence continues at coordinate 38,888,273 of NC_083691.1, forward strand.
TCCCAATGCAGTGTACAGGCTAGTTCGGGACAGTGGCATATATAACAGAACTCTTAATAACAATACTTAATACTTTTTCTAGTTCTTACATGTACTTTCTAATTAAAGTTTTGGTCAAGGGTTGTGGAGATAATATACAAGAGAATACTATCACAGTCACAATTTAATGAAGTGAGTTCCTTTCATTAAAAAAAATGCATAACATGAATCAAAAAACACACAGGTAGATGCTTGTTAAAACTTTATTACATTTGCAGAATATAGTTGTTTTCTTAGGGGTAAAAATTCTCTTTTATTACATTTCACCTTACTCCTTAGAAGAAACATAGCCAATACTGGTAAGGTCTGACTGCTTTTATTGAACACTTATTTTTACAAACTGCAAAAATAGGTACAAAGATTAGTCTTTTCTTATTTCACAGGGTATATTCAAACTGCTGTTTATGACCTGGGTCGAAAATATTCACACACCACTCACTATTTAAGGGTCACAACTCAGATTTTCTGAGATAATTCTTTTAATTACAACTGACAGAGAAGAAATGTTTACAAATTTAGAAAACATTATAAATTTATAAATAAAAAACTCAGAAAATAAAGAACTGTTGCTTAAAATAAGAGGTGCCCCCCCAAATAAGAGGATTATAAACTATGCAAACCTGCTACATGTGATTTAAAATGGAAACAATGATAAATTATACTTAATGTGCTAGTGTAATAATGGTACCCATGACTGAAAAGTTCTTCATATGGTGTCCAGTGACCACATGTAGAAGTAAACGTGGAGAAGTAAAGTCTTTTTCTCTATAGAGATCAAAGATTAAAAGTCCTTGATGCGAAATCAGAATCGGTCTGCTGCTCTGCTAGCCACAGCTCGAATATTGCCATAAACCTTTGATGGAGGATTTCCTGCAGGAGAAAATAGAAATGCTTGCCTTCACAAATATACATATAGATGCTACATGGACAACCACCTGCAACACTGCATAGGACATTTTCCCACTGGATCCTCCTTATAAAACAAAAGAGCCATAAAGGAAACCATATAAATACTCTCCCAAAACTTTTTAAATCCTAAGTGCCAAAGATACCAGGTTGTCAAAGTATTTCAAAAAGCAGCTGGTCAGTCAGACCTGGGCATGCGTACTAAGTCACTTCATTTGTGACTCCATGGACTGTAGCCCACCAGGCTCCTCTGTCCATGGGATTCTCCAGGCTAGAATACTGGAGTGGGCTACCATGCCCTCCTCCAGGGGATCTTCCAAACCCAGGGACTAAACCCGCATCGCTACTATCTCCTGCATTGGGAGGCGGGTTCTTTACCACTAGCTCCACCTGGGAAGCCCCAGATCTGGACACCGGAGTGAATTCCATGTGAATCCCCAGCAAGCTCTACAGCCTGCATCTCTGACCACAAGCGACAGTACTTCGTGGTCTGAAGATGGAACCAAGTGGGTAATTAAGACGACTGATGCTAATCAGCAGCTCCCTTTTGGCTGAACCGAAAACACTGCCCCCTGCTACTCTGCAAGGGTTCCCAGTGCATCTCCTCAGGGGGACACAGCCATGATGTAAGCAACGTGATCCAATAAGCCCTTTCTCTTGGGCTCACAGATGGAATCCAAGCAAAAATATTCCCGCTTCCTCTCTGGGCCAACACTTGCCAACCCCCAAGAGTTTCTGCCTGCTACCTTTATCAACTGGACCCTAAAGTGAGATGCAATGTGATCTGAGTTTCTAAATTCTCTATTCCTTCAGAGAAAACAGCAGAGGAAGAGACTGTGGTTACCCAGAATGAGGTTGCAAATGGCGGTTCTTGCCATCTTGATGTTTTGAAAAGAACCAAGGATGTGAACTTTCCTGCAAGAGATAAAGTGAGACAGGTTAGCCACAAAAAGCACTTCCTTAACTAAGTTCCATGATACAGAAACTCTGGAAAGATGACAGATGGATTCCTAAATAAAGGTGGTGGTGATGGTTGCCCAACACTGTAAATATACTACCATCCACTCTGAAAGGAAGGATTTTATGGTAAGTGAATTAAAACCTAAGTTCTTCAAGATTCTTGGTGAATAATGGCTTCCCTCCATTCAGTACTCTGCACACACTAATGCTTTATATACATGTTCTCATCATTTAATCCTCACACAAGCTTTATTAGACAGAAGTTATTCCCACATTACAGATGAGAAAGAAGTTTGTGAGAAATCACAACACCTGTCCAAGATGACACCCTGGCAGAACTGAGATCAGATGCAGAGACTACACTTAGTTAAAATATATTTGGATTTCAAATGCAAATATTTCTAAAAATGATCTAAATTTCTTCATCACTGAGGATTATCCAGACCCCTTTTACTGTGGATTCCTTGCTGAATGGCTCCAATTAGACTGATATTATAGCATTTTACTTTTTTGAGCTCATCTTCCAAAATACCAGTAAATTTAGGAAACTGATGCCAAAATCTACAGGGGAAGAACCCTCTCCCAAAGCAGAACCCTCTTCACACCACAGGCTCAGGCATTTCTGAAACTTGAGTAAAATGGAGGCTAAAAACAAGAGAACAAGTTAAAGTCAGTTCAAGATGCTCCCCAGGTTTTCTTCCCCACTCTAGGCAACAGGCAACCACCCAATTACCTTTTCTTTTACCCCAGTAAAATGAAGGTGGTAAGCTGCTCATAGAAGTCGAGAGACTTGGGGTCTCGACCAGGGGCACCGGGCCCAGCAGAAGTAGGAAGACTGTGAGCAGAGCGGAGGCAAGGCCATGTGAACGTCGGCACAGTGAACGACAACTGGCTTCCGTAACTGGGCTCCAGACCTTTGTCTCAGAGGGACTGGAGGATACTTCTCAGGGGAAACTGGCCTCCATGGGAAAGACTAAGGATACCGACATCAGGGCTTCCCCAAAGGAACAACCTGGCAATCACCCAAGTGAAGCCAACAGTCCACCAGTCTCCCCCACCCCCACTCCCAAGCACGCCGAGCTCAAGGTTTCTAGTCTGTTCTTTATGGTCCCACTTTTACACAGGACGCTCTCACTACAAGGAATCAGAACCCGAGGAAAGCATCTAATACAAAAGAGTAGGTGGCATGATCAGCAGGCGAAGAAAGAGGTACAGAAACTTCTGCAGGGAGAAAAGAAAACTAGTGAGATGAGAAAAGCACTTTTCACTCACTCATGAATCAAGGACAGGATATTAAGAAAATACTGAATACAAAGATTAGAAGATGAAGTTACTAGAAGCAGCTCTGCATGAAAATGATTCACAGCAGAGTGGAAGACATCTTCAAAACCAGGTCTCACCAGATGTCCTTCCTAGGCTAAGCCAGCTCCAGGACCATCTGTGCCACCAAAACAAAGCAGGACAAAGAATCCCAGAACCGAGGGGCTCAAACACCAGAGGCGCCAAGGGGCAATGGTGAACGGAGCCAGGATGGCAGCTGTGTGCCAGGCAGAAGGGAACAGTGCTTTGGGAACAGAAATCTCCAGAAGAGACTTCTAGAATGTCTGATGTGTCTGAGTCCACTAAGAGGAGATACAAGGATAGCTTTCTAGTCACGACGACACTGAGGAAGCATAGAGACACATTAAGAATTATTTCTTCATGTGACAACAGAGGTGCAAAGGACAGATAAACACAGTATACTGTCTGGTCAGCTGTTAACACCCCAGTACCAACTTCATCCTCAGACAGTACTGAGCATGAACTGAACAAAAGCCACAGGATACAGGGGGAGGCAAGCACTGGCCTGCTAAAAGGCTGACAGGGTGGAGACGAGGTGGGGGATGAAAAAGTACAAGTCTCGTCTTTCACAGAAGATCAACAGTGAATCTGGGGAAAAAAAAATGAAGCTGGTATATAGAGATATTTGGAAATACAGAGATAAATAACATTTAAAATTTAGCTAAAAGAGCTCTATCTGAAGACTTCAAATTTCCTTCCTCAGAGGAGGTGGAAATGGAAGTAGACAGTGGCAAGTTTAAGTATGTGCATATATAACTTTGATAAAAATAAAATTCTATAAAAGTCAGGCATGAAAGATGAGGAAACAGAGAAGCAAAAACACATAAAGGGTGAGTAGTTTAGCTACTAAAACAGCCAAAGCTTCAGGGCAGTAGTTGGAATGGGATGTATGTAGGTCTCCAGACATAGGCAACATTCTTTCCCATTCGATATACCGAATGTATCTAGAACAAATGGATGTTAGTTTTATATCGTGTTTACATTCTACTCTGCCAGGTTTTCAGCAACTCATGAAAAAGAACATTTACGGGTGCTAACAGTCCATCTTATGGCTATTATCATAATTAACATGAGTTGCTGAACACATGGGTTTCCAATTAGCCTACCTACAGTAAAAACTGCAGGACAAGACATCTCTTTGCTGGTAATTGGCACTGGAAAAAAACCTACTGCTAACCACCAACAAACTTGAGAAACTTGAAACCACATGCTATCTAAAAGAAATCATGCACTAAAGATTACATACTGTGTACTTTTACCTATGTGAATTTCAAGAAAAGGCAAAACCCTAGTGACAGAAAGGAGATGAGTGACCGCCTGGGAAGTGGGAGGGGCTGAAAAGATGCACAGGGAACTTTTGGGGTGACACAGCTGAGTGTGGAGGGATCACAGGACTATATAGAGTATTTGCCAGAATCTCACTGAATTACATACCTAAAACAAGTGACTTTAACTGAATGAAAATCATACTGTAATACAGCTGTTTAAAAAATGAATTTGACAAGGAAATTTTAAACCAAGCCTTAAAAGGCTCCTCTGTCCAAGGGATTCTCTAGGCAAGAATACTGTAGTGGGTTGCCATTTCCTCCTCCAGGGAATCTTCCCAGCCCAGGAAGCAAACCGAGGTCTCCTGCATTGCAGGCAAATTCTTTACCGACTAAGTTTTGAGGGAAGCTTAAACATTTATAAACTATAAACTCAATATAATGTACTAAAAATAATTAGAATTACAGCAAATCAGTTACATTTTAAAACTTCTAAATTAAGAAACTATTAGGACTGTATATGATATTTTAAAGTATGAAACACATTTCAAAATTATTGAAATTTCTAGTTCAAGAGAGCTTTTCCCATGACTGGAGCCCCATTTCCAGGCTCAAATCATGAAAGGTCAACGCTGTAACACACTTACCTTCAGGTAAACAGGGCCCCAGTGCGGTGTTAAGTTTTCTATTTAAGTATAAAAAAGTCTAAAATTTAGATTTGAAAATAATAGTAAGCCCCTCAGCTCAGAGCAAAGATGAGATGAGTTTAAATAAAATTATTTCTGGGTTTAATAGCAGGCAGGTCCCTCCTCCTCACAGTCAACTGCTCCGTCTCCCAACTTCTCGGCACTGTATAATCTCTGCGCCATCTGCCAGTAACCCCAAGCTGGTAACGGAGCGGCTGCACCCGCAGGCAGAGACGGGTAATCCCAGCTTGACTTCCTGCACCCTTATTTTAAGCCCATATCATCTTATTGATGTTCATATATAACTGCTCTGTAGTTTTCCCAACAATGTGCAACACTCATCTTCCCTTTATGAAAGGCCTTTATATATTCATGCATGCACATGTGTATATGTACATTTATGTTTTTCTTTATTTTTTTATTGAAGGATAATTGCCTTACAGAATTTTGTTGTTTTCTGTCAAACCTCAACAGCAATCAGCCACAGGTATATATATATCCCCTCCCTTTTAAACCTCCCCCCCGTCTCACACCTCTAGGATGATACAGAGCCCCTGTTAGTCTCCTGAGCCATACAGCAAATTCCCATTGGCTATCGCTTTTACATATGGCAATGTAAGTTTCCCTGTTACTTTTTCCATACATCTCACCCTCTCCTCCCCTCTCCCCATGTCCATAAGCCTATTCTCTTTTTTTAAAGACTCATGATGGCACTGAACACGAATACTTCTTGCTCTCCTCTACTGATTTAATAGGCTCCCGTGATACTATTTAAATATTCCTGTCATGTAACTTAACAGTGATTCTCAACATTTCCTTCATTGCAAATTGAGAAAAAAGCTATAACATCTAAGATTTTTCTCAACTAAATCTGCTCTCAGAGTAGGTAACTGTTCAGTCAAAAGCATATCCTCACAAGGATTTAGGGGTTACGTCATGCATAAATACAATCTTAATCACTTCTTGAAACCAGCAAAAGACCAAATGTAAATTATGACAATAGTTTTCTCAAGATCACATACTTACACGTCAGCTAAAACTATCCGCGTCCGGGTCACGTTCTCAATGGTGAATTTGGTTTTTCCTCCTTTGCCAGCAATTCTGCCTATTGCCCTGGACAGGTGGTCTCCCTTTAAAGGTTTAACTAAATGAGAAAAGCAAGACCTCAGGAAGGAAGCCATTCCAGCATTACCCACTTCCATAGGAAGTTTAATCATTAACCAAATTTCCCTCCTAAAAGACACAAAACAAGCATTTTTTAAAAAGCTGCTAAGAATATGGCTCAATTGATGCCACTGGAAAGCTGAGAGTCATGCAGAATACAAAGTCCGCAGTACAAAAGTACCATCCCGGAGTTCATACAAAAAGACCACCAGACACTCACCATCTGTAATTTCAAAGGACTCCAGAAAGAGGTCATCCAGTCTAATAAGGGCAAGTGCGTCCTACAATACAGAAATACATACTGTGAAATGCTTCCAATCCATTACCTGTGTGAGTGAGTGAGTGTTAAGCTAACTCATAAACTGTAAAACTTAGAACACTCAAGTTAAAAAAGAAAAAAATGCCCAAATCTATCAAAACATTCATGTGGAGTATTTTCTGAGCCCCCATTTCGGATATCATGAAATTACTCACCTCCACCTGAAACCCAAGAATGAAGGCTTTTACAAAATCAGCTGCTTTTGTCAGAGCGCTAACATCTTTGGTTTCTTTACAAGTCTGTTTAAAAAAAAAAAGGTTGGGTAAGAGGCACAAATTATAGCTGGATATAAAAAGAGCAACATTCTAGCAAACTACTAGGACTGACCTTTCCCATTATTGTAATTTCCTTCATTCTCTATCACCCTTCCCAATATATTCTCTGCGACCCAGTTTTTGGTGATGTAAATACCGTGTTTAGTTTTCAAAACAAAACTTTGCTAGCTCCAGGGCTGGGCAGTTCCCCCCAAACACTGTCGAAAGACCGACTGCACTTCATGGCTGATCTGACTCTGGAGCTACTGGCAAGATTCCTCCAATCACTCCCATTCTGAAGGACCTCCATCCTTAGTTCATTTCCATCCAAGCTGGTCCTCTTCTTCAGTGCCATCTCCCTGGGAGTCCAGATCTAACCTCCTGACTTCAACCACCCACCATTCCTGTGCTGATGTTTCCCTCCCAAAGCAACAACTCTAGTACTAACTACAAAGAATGGTTTAAGCAATGATCCTGCCCTCAAAGATTTTATTCGATAATCATAGAAATAGGCGCTCTTCATAAAATGCCCACCCCTGGAAGAGATGCACTGCACAGGTGCTTGACACACTATAGCTCTGATCTTCATGTCAACCTAAATTTAAGCAAGATAAATACTTTTACATTAGAGGAAACTCAAGGACCAAAATGAAAAAGTAAAATCTGATCATGGATCTGATTCCAAAACCATGAGTTCTACTCTCCCACACAGACTCACAATTGAGTTGAGGCGACTGCCTATTTGACAACTTTGAAACCATGCACGGTTGTGTAACATCACATTTAAAACTATAGATCCCAGTCCCAATTCCATATGTGACCTTAGGCAAGTCTCATGAATGCTCTAAGTCTTAAGTTTCCTCATCTGTAAAATAAATTGGAACAGAAGAGCCTGAGAGGTCCCTACGAGCACTGATGACTTTGCCCAAGACACTCCTTGGCCAGTTATCTATTAGATGGGGTATGTTATCTACCTCACAGGGCTGTTCTCAAGACCAAAATGATGTAGTACCTGGCAAAGCACCACTATGTGTCTGGCACAAAGCAGTATCGACAAATGTCAGAGGAGTCCAAACTGATGGTGCTGCAATACATAATCAAGAGATTCTGACAACTTCTTTACTAAGCCTTTTATCAATCAGCAAAACATAAGTTTAAGCCCTGAAGACTAGACTGAAAACTGGACTGACGGTAAAGGAGAAAGAACTTGAGCTAGACTCTAAAAGATGATGAAATTGATGTAGGGAGGAAAAGGAAGTAGGGAGGAGAAGGTCTTCACAGAGCAAATCCATCCAAAAGGAGGGACAAGAAAAATGTTCAAAGCAATGGTAAGAGGACTTGGGAATGAGACTCCTACTTCAAAGGCAAATTCAAATACTTCTATCTTTCAGAAATAACTGAAGATATCAAGATGTCAATAAAAGCAGTGTGATCTGAGAAAATTAATCTGGCTCTGGCAAAGAGAATAGAGAAGCGAAATGAGATTTGAAGAGATTAAAGAAAGCAAACTTATAAGCAAACAAGAAGTTCTGGCAGAAAACCATAAAAACCTAAATGAAACTGACAGTGAGAACAAAGAGAAATTCTGTCAAGTTCTGTATTTTAAACTCTGCCAACTATTTAAGACAGTGCCTCACTGCTTTGCTTCATTATTCTAATCCCTCAACAGAGATGAGTCTATAACAGCCCTGATAATGAATCCTTAAAATGGAAGATATAATTAATTTTGGTCACTGATTCTGATGCAAAATTGGAACCCATAGGAAAAAACCCCAAAGTCTACTAATTTTAATTGTCCACCTCCTAGACTGACATCATGGAATAAATAAATATTTTTACATAATTTACACTTACTCTCAAAACTTGTTTTTTCCTAAAAAAGTAACACTAAAATATAGTGTACAGCAGCGAGTACTTCGGCTGCTCATTTACATACTTCTGTTTACGATAACCTCTTTATTATTAACTCTTTAATCAATCAACACAGAACACTGAAAAATGTGCTGAGACGCAGCTGGTATTTTAGTATAATTTCAGGTTAAACCGAAAGAAACTCATTCAACAAGGTAAGTCCCATCAAGAATTCCTAGAAAGTCTGTTCTTTCTTTCTAGGACAGAAAAACCTCAGCATATTTTAAAGTGGTTAATATTCTCCTTACTCTGATTTCAACATTCCTCGATTTCAAGTTAAAGCGTATCTGAAGTCCCAAATGCTCCACAATAGGAGTAAATATCTTCAGCCAGTTCTCTTTTAATGGCGTGTATCTGTTAGCTGGGACTGGAATTTTCCTGGTTTCTTCTTTCCCACTCTATGACAAAAGAAAACACAACTCAGCAGTTGTCTAAAAGAATGAGGGTAAAGCTGTAAAACGACAACTGATCCTCAAAAAGACTCCTTTAACTGGACAGATTAAACACCAGGAGAGTCGCCCCTCTGAGATTCACTCCAGAAGAAGCGTCAACATCACCCACAGGCCACCGGCCCGACCCGTCTCTGGTCCCAGCCCCGTTCCTGTTCCTCGGTCCCCGCCAGTACCAGGAACCCGTCCCCGGAGAGGGGCGGGAAGACGGGCCTCTTTGCGGGTCGGGCCTCCTCGGTGTCCATGGAGGTCGCGTCGCCTCCCTCCTCCAGCGTGGACGGCTGCCCGGCCTGCCGTTTCTTCGCCCGCCGGCCACCTTTGCGGGTGACCTGGCTGAAGCCGTCCTCGGCCAACGGGCTCTGAGCCTCCATCACGGCTTCCATTCTCCAGAACCTCCAGCCCCAACCTCGGCTTCCAGCTCCGACACGTGCGGGGCTGTGCCGCGCAGGCGCGCCTCGCAGGCCCCAACCTCAGCCAACCAGCCCCAGGGCTCCGCCCTCTTTCCTAAGACGTCCCATGCGGGGGACCTAAGGCGGGAGTCTGTGCGCGTTTGGTGGGGTGGGGGGGAAGGCTGTCCTAAAATATGCCTGATTCTCAGGTTCTTCCTCTGCCCCCACCTCTCGCAGTCAGCACGCTTTATAACCCATAATCTGTATCTGTACGAAAGGCACTAGGTAAAGCCATAAACAAGTTTGTGTTGTTGGGGAAGGAAACTCTTGTGTGCCTGCACTAGAGTATCCGGCATTATCTGAGAAACCTAAAACTACTTGTTAGGTTTCTAGGGGCGCCTACGGCAAGCGGGACGGACAAACTAGCCTTAACGTTTGGACTCTGGTTTCCAGGTTAGTTTCTCAGGGTTTGTCGGCTGTGTCCCGCTTGGCGAAGGCGAAATCTCCCGGCTGGACCATGTCGGCCTTCGAGAAGCCTCAGATCATCTCCCATATCCAGAAGGGCCTCAATTACACCGTGTTTGACTGTAAGTGGATGCCCTGCAGTGCCAAATTTGTGACCATGGGCAACTTCGCACGGGGCACCGGCGTCATTCAGCTGTACGAGATCCAGCAAGGGGACCTAAAGCTGCTGCGGGAGGTGGGTGCTGCGTCGAGACCTCCCAGTTCCAAGATCTGGGACTGCTGCTGGAGGGGAGTGCGGATCTTGGGGGCGGGAGTTCTGCGTTCCTTTTTGCCAAAGCCTTTGTCCAGAGTCCCCCCAAAGCGCTGCTGAAGCTGCGCGGGAGTAGCGAAGCTGACCGCAGATTGAGGAATGCTTCGGACGTAAACGCTTTGGTTCGAGACCTGAATTCTCATCGGGCTAATTCATTCGTGCCTTGCTGGTCCCTTCCTCCAGTCATCCCCATCCCCCTCCCAGTCCAGTGCGAGGTCCCTGGAGGTGACGTTATGACTTCACATTTAAATTCGAGGCGTTTCTGGGCAGTGCGCAGTTGTTTGTGTAGTCTTTTAATAGGTACAAGATAGTAAAATACTTGGTCATACAAGCAGAGCCAAAGCAGGCACTAGGATGCCTGCTATGTAATTGGAGGAGGCAATCCAAAACAGTTCTTCTTTCAACAAGTGTCGATTGATTGCCTGGTATTCTCCAGCTAGTAAATGACAATGTCTCTGATTATTATGGAGTTTTTTTTCTAGGGGTTAGAGAATCAACTAAATAATCAAACCAGCAATACATAAAATACAAACTGAGATGAATTCTCTAATGTAAAGGCACGTGGTTCTATGAGAATAAAAACAAAACCAGAAAACCAGATTTGCATTGAGTAAAAGCTAACTAGGTAAAATTAGGAGTTGAGATTTCCAAGAGGAAACAGCTCAGCAATGAGGGAGAGAAATTATCTCCTTTTGAAACAAAACATCAGAGAGGAGGCCTTGTAAATGCTGTAGATCATTTAAAAGATTTATGCCTGTTTTTGTACGAAAAATGGGACATCAGTGAAGGGTTTTAAGCAGGGTGTGGCAAGGTTAGGTTTACAAGTTTTGTAAAGGTTATACTAATGGAATAATTGGAGTATAACAATATTCACTTTTTTATATCTGTTTACCAGTTTTTAAATGCATTTATTTGGGTTGCCTAGGAAAAAAAAAAAGATCAGTTATACTCAGATGTTAGCATTGTCATAGATTACAGGGAAGTTTGTAACTCCAGGGACCAAAAACTATGGAGAGAATCTTTTTGGAGGAGTTAGGGCCTCAACTGATAGGCAAAGGATGCATACACTTTCTCTAGGAAAGCTTAGATTAGAAAGTATGTAAGGCCTCATCCCATTTTAAATTTCTATGAATGCCACTTTTCTTGTTCAGATTGTCTTTGCTAGCCAGGCACTCTGCTCCTAAACGTGGCTGCTGCTTTCCTCCCTTTCCTTATGTTTTTCATCCCTTGCCCCCAGTCACCTGTTGCTATTCTAAGATCCAGTTCAGATTATTTGACTATTGACATCTCGCTCCTGATCCCCGCATAAAGTAACTTTTCTTTATTGCTTTCCTATGGTACTTATTATCTGTGCTAGGAATATATCCTTCTGTCCCATGTATCTCTAATTAGATTGTAAACTTCCAGAGAGTAAGGACAGTTCTTTAGTGTGGTATAAAAGGAGCAGCTCCTCAATAAATGATGTGTTAAAAGAATGAGTGAATTTATGTCTGTAAAAGGATATAACTTGGAACATTTAAATATTGATTTATGAATCATTAATTGATTGAGGCCAGGAGTTTGAACACATAGGAAACATTGAAATTGAAGAAAGAAAATGGTGAACTATCAGGAATAAATACTAGTGACATTTTTTTGGTAAGGCTTTATGACTTGTGTACATTTCATGAATACACTTGTTCTGTGAAGAGAAATAGTGTATTTTGTTCTAGAGTTCTAGAAGATTCTAGCAGTATTTTTTTTAATAATTTTGCTTTTTAACTAAAGTAATGTATGTTCATGATAGAATATACCAAAAATATAGATAGGGAAAAGAAGTAAATTGATGTCACCCACCTCAACACTAGGAATATCCACTTTTTATATTTTCACCTGTATCCTTTGACTTTTTTCTTTTTCTGCCATAAATTTTCCATTGAGAACCTATCATTTCAAGGTACTATAATAAAGAAGGATCAAAGATATTTGAAAGATGAGTCCTTCCTCCTAAACAGCCTACTGCCTAAAGTGAGGGTAATACAAATGCACAGATTTGAGAGCTTACATTGTGTTTGGCTGTGATAATGCTGTGGAAGAGAACATAGGTTAAGAACAGTCCCAGTGATTCTCAGCTCTTACCGTGCGCCAGGAACATCTGAATGTGTATCGTTACTGTTGTTTTGTGTGTACTTGTGTGTACGTGTTTTAAAATATTCATGCCTTGGTTCCACCCCTGGAAACTGATGCACTGGGACTCTTTCTTGCCTCTAGACTAGTTTGAGTCCCAGCATCAGTATTTTTTAAACTTCCACCAAATGATTATAATGAGTAAGTAGGGTTGACTATCTTCATTGTTTAGTCCCAAAGTTGTATCTTTTGCCACTCCATGAACTGCAGCCTGCCAGGCTCCTTCTGTCCATGGGGTTTCCCAGGCAAGAATACCAGAGTGGAATGCCATTTCCTCCTCCAGGGGGTCTTCCTCACCCAGGGATCAAACCTGAGTCTCCTGCATTGGCAGGCGGGTTCTTTACTACTGAGCCACTTAGGTACCTTTGGGGCTTCCCAAATGCATTTTCCTTTATTTCCCCTCTTTTTCCCTCTTCTAGAGCAAAGTTAGTTTCTAGCTATCATTGTGCTAGTTGAATTATTGGTTAAAAAATTAGGAAACATAAAATATTAGGAAACTTGATTTTATCCCTAGAGAACTACCTCAAGCCTTGTGCTCCAGAGTCCATGGGTGCAGGATAAAAAGGAAGGAAGAAAATGGGTCTTTGCTGGTGCCTTCTTATTACTAATCAGATAGATAGCGGATGAAGGCAGGGTCTTCGTATACAATTGAGTAGTTTGTTAAACTGCACACAGGTTTCTGGCCAAGGGTTCAAGGGAAGGCTGAAATCCATCTCTCTCCAGCTTTTCCCCTCTTGTGTGAGACTTCCATCAGCCTGTAGAGGGCGCCTTCCACCCCCGCCCCCCAACCCTCCCTACTTGGCCCAAAGGACTAGGGGTGGCCCTGAAAAGTGCTGCAGTCGGGGATGTTTACACTTTAAAAATTAGTGATAATCTAATAAAGTTCTGCTTTCTTAGCCCTTGTGCCACTGAATTCACTGCTTGTTAACATTTGGTTGACTAAACCTTTTAATGTTAATTAAGTAGTGCCAGGATGTGGAGGAGGAAATACTGACAAGCTGTACTAGACCCACCCACAGATAGAACAAAAATAGCTCTGCTGGGAATTATCGATCATGGGCTTCTTTAATCACATTAACGTATTAGAGCAAAGAGAACCAACAATTGGGGGTCAAATATGTCTGTCATCAATGGTCATTTTCAGTATCATAGCAAAAGTTAATATATTCTAATTTACTTTGTGGAACACATTTTGCAAAATAGATCTCCATTTTTTTAAACCAGTTTTCTAGCAGGAAAAGTTAAGTGTCCTCTGAATTCTTTTCATCTTTTCTTTTCCAAAGGTAAAACATTTAGCAGGGACAAGGAGGGGGTCCCTTTTATGAACTATTAAAAAGAAAAATTAACTTTACTCCAATGTCCTTTCTTAATTTAGCTGATGTTATCATTTCCATGAACGTCTAAGGAAAGAGCAAACATTTCTGCTTTTTTAAGTCCACTTGCCAACCTAGCTCAGCCTTTCTGAGCAAAGAGCAGCCCTCCCTGCTGTGCAGATAACAAGATGTTTATACATTTGAGTTTATTTTTCAGTATGTTTCTGTATTTTGAGTTTAATTTGATTCTTGATCTTTAATCTGATTCTTAAAACATCATTTGCAACAGACCACTAGTTAAATCTTTGATATAAGAATATATGGCTATCCTTTGATAAAAGGATACAAGGATAAAAAAATAACAGGAAGCATAAATATCATGTTTACATTTTATAAAGACATAAAATGAAGGTAAAAACCAAAGGGCACAAATCTGAAAGTAGGTTTAAGTCAGGCCTGCCTTACCTCACCAATCTAGTTCAGGATTGGAGCATTTCTTTGGGACTTCTAAGGGCTCGAGTTTACAGAATGGGGACTACATAGGAAATGTTTATTTAACTGATTTACATATAGTCCTGGAGACAGCCTATGGTAGTAGAAAGAGCTTGGAATCTACCTGACTGTAGGAACCTTGGGTGAGTTTCTTCATCTTTTGAACCTGCTTGTCATCTGGAAAGGGGTGTCCCAAACAGTTTGCAGTGGCATGTGTTAGAAGGGATGGACTAGTACAGAAGGACATCTAGAACAGTTATCTGATGCATTGGTATTCCATATATGGATGCTGTTTTTATTATTACATATAAAGTGACACCGAAAACCATGGTCTGTCAGGTGAAAATATGACGGGAGAAAAGGGAACATGACCTCCAGCAGTGGTTTCCCTCTCTCCAGCACTGGGACTGAGAAGTTAAGCCATATTCATTTATACTTTCATTTAACAAATGTTGAACACCAATTAGGTGTTGAACAAGTTGCTGAGGGCCCTGTTCCTGTGGTATTCATTCTAGGAAGGGAGGAAATAGATAATTGAGTGAATAAAAGAATTTTGTTGATAAGTGAAAGAAGATTAAACAGGGCAAGTGATTGGGATTTGGGGGTTTCACTTAAGATTGGAGGGGTGGGGAGGATCTCTTAGAGGCGTTGACATTTAAGCTGAAATCGGAGTTGGTAGAAGACATGATGATATGGGGGAAGACCAGTCCAGGCTGTGGGAACAGCAAATGCAAATACCCTGAGGCAGCTTGACTGGTGAGTCTGAAGAACAAAAATGCAGCCGCAGGTGTGGAGAGAAGGTGTGAAAGGAGAGAAGCCAGAAATGAAGTCGGAGAGACCAGCATGTTCAGCCTTCAAAGGGCTTTGTACATTTATATGCCACAAGCCTTGGTGCCACTCCTGTGGGTCTATGCCTTTAAGTGTAGATACATTTTTATCTCATTCCATTCATTATTTGCAATAAACCCCTCTTTTAGAATCCCTGCAATGACACATGTTAAATTATCGAGTATAGGCCCCACGATGTACTAATATTAGAGTAGTTCTCAGGTTGTTTTCTCCTAAGGTCGGAATTCTCAGATGTGTTCAGATGTCAGTACATCTGGACATTGTGGTATGGTTTTTAGAACAACGTGAAATATTGTAATAATCAGTTCCACCTCTGCACAAGGACACGTTTTCCCAGTAGAAAAAAATACATATACTCTGAGTATATTTATTATATATACTTTGATATTTGCATCACAGGAAGTAACCATGCATAAAAATTTTAATGCTGATTTCAAGGTTTTCTTATTGTTGTTTATTAGCTAGTATTTCCTAGCAGACAAACTAAAAAAATTATTGAAGAAAACTTAAACCTGAGAAAAAATATCCATTAGCTCTGTGTGTGTGTGTGTGTGTGTGTATCTGTCTGTGTATCTGTGAATTTATGTTGGCTCTGGAAGGTCAGTGGTTGCAGTTTTCTGGTTTCTCTATTCCACACGGTCTAAAGGCAAAAGTTAGGTAAAGCCATAATAGAGGAAAACTTTGGCTTCCCAGTTTTTTAATTAGTAGCAGTAAACACTTGGAAGTGTGTGCTTCCTACAGGAACTGAAAAGTAGGAGTCAGCTTTTTTCTCTTCCATGACCTAGGAGGAAGCGAGACCCCATCAGAGACTCCTGGGGAAAGCAGTGGAATTATGGGAAGCAGAATCTTTAGCTGGTGGAAGAGAAGACGGTGGGTGACCAATCTTCCCAAGGCGATTTGGGGAAGAATTTTCCCAGAGAGTTTCATCAATATATGGTGCAAGCCCTCCTGTAGTTCTTAATACCCAAGTCCCTGAAAGCATATTCCTGTCCCTCAGGGCCCACCTGTTTCTTAGCCAAGAGGTTTGTTCATATCCTCTGCTTTAGACTGAGGGAATCATTAGCAGTGACCTGGACTCTGGGGGGACTCAGGCCCTGCTTGAGACAAATGAGAGGAAGGGGTGGGGAGCTGTTTCTTCAGTTGGTCCAAGTTGGAAATCTGAATTAGTTTAGCTATAGAAATTGTGTTCTAATAGTGTGATTAAGTGATTTGCTACAATGATTAATTAGTTAATTGAGTGATTAGCTATGTCAGTATTAACATATTGTTTCAGGTATTTTATTTGGGAGAAGGGGATGGTGGGGAGAATGTAAATGATTTGGAATTGGAAACTGCTTTATTAAATTGACAAAATTGTGATCCTCCATGGTGTCCCATTGTAAGATAAGTTTCCCATAAAATTGGAAAAATAGCTGAAATAGATGAATATCAGTTTTCTGATATCAGATATTAACTGATGCTATCTCAGATCACCAGTGTGTTAAAAAGGAGAAGAAATTAACATTCTGTGTTCTAGTCTCATCAGTACAGTCTTTTACCACCATGTTATTGCAGGTGTCTGAGTAAACAAAATTTAATCAAAAGGTCCTGGACAGTTCCAAAGAGTCCCAGCTTTATTTTAGGCCAGGCCACCTAGTAACTGCTAGTTCATCCAGATCCCAGGCAGAAAGCTCAGCAGGCTGGGAGTTTCCAAAGCCCCAGAGCATATGATGATTTGTTTTGAATCATGAAAGAGAAGTTCAGTTATAGTTTGTGTTACGTGAATTTTATTTTCTTCTTTGAAAATTGCTACATGTATTCTATGTGGAAATCCCCAACCAAACATTGAAAGTGGTAGGAAAATTGCTTTCACAAAGGACATGAAATACGCCAACCCTAGTGGTAGGGTTGAAGATTGGCCCAGCAACTCAAAGATTACAGGGGAAGTGCCCTAGAAACTGGGGAACTCTGTAGAGGGAAAAAAATTCATCCAGATATATCTCTAAGTGAAAAAAATCAAGTCAGTGGACAATATATTGATATTATGATGCTCTCTCTATTAAGCCAAATCTATATGTAGTTGTAAATAGGCTACAGGATAGTTTAAACATAACTTTTACATTCACTGAGAAATAAAAATTCATCTGACTCAGTTTATTGCAAATGTTTGCTTTATTTTGGAGGTCTAGAACCAAACTTGCAAAATCTCCCAAGGTCTGCCTGTACTTTTCAGTTCAGTTCAGTTCTGTCACTTAGTCGTGTCCGACTCTTTGCAACCCCATGGACTGCAGCACGCCAGGCTTCCCTGTCCATCAGCAACTTCTGGAGCTTGCTCAAACTCATGTCCATTGAGTCAGTGATGCCATCCAACCACCTCATCCTCTTGTCATCCCCTTCTCCTCCTGGCTTCAATTGTTCCCAGCATCAGGATCTTTTCCAGTGAGTCAGTTCTTCACATCAAGTGTCCAGAGTACTGGAGCTTCAGCTTCAGTATCAGTCCTTCCAATGGATATTCAAGACTGATCTTTAGGATGGACTGGTTGGATCTCCTTGCAGTCCAAGGGACTCTAAAGAATCTTCTCCAACTCCACAGTTCAAATGCATCAATTTGGTGTTCAGCTTTCTTTATTGTCTAATTCTCACATCCATACATGACTACTGGAAAAACCGTAGCTTTGACTAGACGGACCTTTGTTGGCAAAGTAATGTCTCTGCTTTTTAATATGCTGTCTAGGTTGGTCATAGCTTTTCTTCCAAGGAGCAAGCTGCTTTTAATTTCATGGCTGCATTGCAGGTAGATTCTTTATCAGCTAAGCCACCAGGGAAGCCCGCCTGTACTTTTAGACTATACAAAAATTACTGAAGGAAAAGCATGATAATTTTTTATCAGAAAACATTTTAATTGCTTTTTAAAATTGTGTGCCTTATTTAATTCCCATAATAGAGCCATGAATATGGATTACAAATAGGTGCTTACCTAAATAACATATCCTCTCTCCCTCCCTTCTATCAAGATTGAAAAGGCCAAACCCATTAAATGTGGAACATTTGGCGCAACATCTTTACAGCAGAGATATCTAGCCACTGGAGATTTTGCTGGAAACCTTCATATATGGTAAGATTATTTCATCAGTGTGAAGACATAAGCAATTTCTTTGATAGTTGGGTTACGCTTCCACTGAAAGAATTTTAAGATGCTTTTTGTTAAATTTTAACTATTTATAAGAATATTGCAATTACTTTTTAATGTATATTTTTAGATTTCACATTTCAAATCTATTTTAAAATACTAACATTTTTCTTTAGCTTTTTCAAATAACATTAATATTTATTTCCACACATGCTGTTTAGTGCTAGCATTTAGCACCCATATTTGTAATAAAGGGCTATTCCCTCCACCATGAAGGATACAGTATATAACAAGGCTCATGTATAACACTGAAAAATTAGATGTTTACATTTTAAGAAGATATTTGGCGTTACACAATAATATATTTTTGTATGTTTTAATTTTTTTAACATAGAACTCCCAGTTCATTAAACTTTTTTCTTTTTATGCTTTAACTTACATCTGAGCACAACTTTTTAGGAACACATCTGTTGAGTAAATCAAGACAAACCTGTTTTGAATAAGCAAAATCTCAATAGTACCAAATGCTTTTAATTTTCATGTTTTACTTAGAGTTATTTGCTCATATTTAGAGTTGAATGAATTGAAATTCCTCTGTAAAAACTTTTTAAGGCTATCTCTTAATCATGTAAAATATACAGTAATGTTCTAGAGGAACTGTCTTCCCTACCTTGTGATCTTTTTTGATTCTAATTTAGAATCTGCTATTTTTTAACTGAATTACTTTGGCATATTTATTTGTCTTAGAATCATAATATAACATAGAATGAAGCTATTCTAATTCCATTTGCTTTAACTTCTTAATAATTAGCAGGCTTCCCAGGTGGAGCAGTGGTACAGAATCTGCCTGCCAATGCAGGAGATGCAAGAGGTGCAGGTTTGATCCCTGGGTCGGGAAGATTCCCTAGAGTAGGAAATAGCAACCCCCTCCAGTTTTCTTGCCTGGAAAATTCCACGGACAGAGGAGCCTGGCAGGCTACAGTCCATAGGGTTGCAAAGAGTCGGACACAACTGAGCGATTGAGCACACATGCAAATAAGTTGGCGTTTACTAGAATGCAGAATGCATTAATTTTTACCTGCTGTGTCATATACTTTCAAAGAACTTGAGAGAGAGACCAGTCTGAGTGTTATTTTTTAAAATAGATACATTTCAGCACAAAAGTGTGCAACAAATATAACAGTTGACTGTCTTCCTAACAGCTTCCTTGTATAGATATTACTGCTCTATTTTCACTGGTAAGTCATAATTTCATGTTAAAAGACCTGATGTTTCAAAGTCTATGAAAAGAGTAAACCAGTTCTTTTAAACAGAACCTCAGTCCTCTTTAGTCTCTTGACACTTTCACAATTAATGCCACAAAGATAAACATCACCTCTGAATCAGGTGAACTTCTCAAATTTTATTTGCAAGATTTTACTGATAAATCTAGGCCTAGTAGTAAGTTGAGATTACATGTCATGAAGAACTAAGTTCATTAAAAAGAAAAAGTACAAGTATTATTGAAAACTAACTTGCTGAAAAGAAATGTGGATAGAGGCTCCAGTACAAAAGCAGAAGGAGGAGTGTGGAATGGAGAGAGACAAGAGAAGGGTGTATTAGCATAACCTGTTTGAGCCACTCACCCAGCCATAGGTTCAGACACATAGAAGAGGTGCTTTCCAGTCTTCCCTTCACTTAACTAACCTAGAATTAGAGACTTCAGCTAGTTTGCCTGTAATATTTATTGTGGTCAGCATGACGGCGAACTGAAAATGTAACTAGATGAAAATCAGTGTGGAACTCAGAAAATAATATTAAGAGAGAAATGTATACAAAGCAAATGCTGCTCATGTTTTATCTCTCAAAAGATCTCAAGATCAAACTACCAAGGCCCACTTTGGAAACATTCTAAATCACTTTGAATTTACTCTGTATTTAAAGCAGTATTATCAGCCTCCATGTACTAGAGAGTCAACAGGTTTGGGGCCCCACCCTAGAGATACTTACTGACTATGTCTGGGGAGGAGCCTATAAATCTGTATTTGTTTAGAAACATCCCTGGTGGATTCATGTGCAGAGGTCCTGGATCAATCGTCTTTGAGGACCATTGATAAAGTGGGCTCAGGAGTTAGAATTCCAAGTTGAATGATGACAACTCTCACGGAGGCCTTGAAAGAAGCTAAAATATAGAGGAAAATTTGGAAGTAAATGTATAAATTACCTTAATTGAAAAACCCTTTTTTTTTAAAATAAAAAATCTCAATATGGCCTGCATTCTTAGATTTGAGTAGTGAACTAAACGTTTGGGGTGTGTGTAAGTAAGAAGCTGTGTTCTGTTGTTCAGGAATTTGGAAGCTCCAGAGGTCCCTGTGTATTCTGTAAAGGGCCATAAAGAAATTATAAATACTATAGATGGTGTTGGTGGACTTGGAATCGGGGAAGGGGCCCCTGAAATTGTGACTGGCAGCCGAGATGGTAAGTCAGAATATTCTGTGTACGTTAATTGTTTTTTATTAAATCTCTGTGCAGCAATATATTCTATGTGGAAGTCTTCCTCAATCCTTGACCCCCTAAATCTAACTCTCTATTTTTTTTAATGGGCAAGTTTGATTGTGTATCCCTCAATTGTCTCAGGCTTTCGGGAGATTTCGAGATAGAGGCATAGCACTTACTATTTTAGTCTTGAGCTAGTTCAACTATTAACAACCATAGTTTCCTCTGAACCTTGAGGATTTAAAAAGTCTCTAGAAATTTTTGAGGTAGCTGACGATATACTGTGGGTGGCAGCTTTTCATTTTCTTTTTTTAAAAAGCAGAATTAGTACTTGTGAAAATTGTCATATTGACAGCTGGTTGAACACTGCAGTCTGTGGTCTTTCCGATGAGCTTTGCAGGAAGCTTCCGGAGCTCCAACTCTGCTTTTCCCCCGCAGTGATTAACAAGCGACAGGCCTTTTGGGGTCCTGAGCTGTTATGAATTTAACAGTCAGAATTTTTGTTGCTGCAGAAGGGGGACCTAAGTGATCAGTACCTTTATTAGTTTGGCTAGTTTTTTTTAATGCTCAAGACCATGAAGAAATTATTTTCACAGAAAAGTGGAATTTAATTTTCTAACAGTTTCTCAAGAGCAGCTGTGTTTTAGAAAAAATCAAATATTTTTTCCAATCATAGAAGCAGTATGGAATATAGAAGGAAAAATTACAGTCTATCACACTAGCATAAATATCAGGTTGGTTTTCCTTTCTAGTCTAAGATACAATTTATTAACACTGTATTATCAGGGTTAACATGATTTAGTTTTGTTCTTTCTTAGTCTTTTTGTTTTTTGTCACTTCATCAGGGCATGCGGAATCTCAGTGTCCGGACTAGAAATTGAACCTGTGTCTTTAGTAGTGGAAGTAGGGGGTGCAAACCACTGGACCGCCAGGGAATTCCCAATTCCCTCAATTTTGTATCTTAATCTTTTTATAGTTAATGTTTTGTCATATGACATTGCTGTTTTGGTGTGGTCTTCATAATTATCATTTTGATGCTTTATAATATTCCATCCTATGAATGTATTACAGTTCCTTAGCCGTGTCCCTGTTAATGAACATTCGATTTGCATTAAGGTTTTAATTGTTGTTTTGGGAGAATGACAATGAAATGAGTATCATCATGTATGTAACTCTTTTGGAATAATCATATTTTATCACTTAAGAAACTTGTCAAACTTCCCAAAGTACATATTTACCATATCAACTATGGTAGATGAGGTAGACTGCCAGTTTGCCCACCAGCATTGATTCCTTTTTCCCCCTAATTTTAGAGATAAAAATGCTATCTAGTCCTGACTTGTGTTAACATCTCTCTGTATTTGGTTTTTAGTTAATTTTGCTTTGCAGATTTTCTATTTATGTTGTTTTTTCATTTAACTATTACAAACTTAATGTTACCAATTTTTATGAGTTCTGTCATGTATAACATGCGTGCTCAGGCATGTCCAACTCTTTGTGACCCCCATGGACTGTAGCCCTCCAGGCTCCTCAGTCCATGGGATTTTTCAGGCAAGAATACTGGAGTGGGTTGCCATTTCCTGTTCCAGGGGGTCTTCCCAACCCAGGGATTGAACCTGTGTCTCCTGCATTGGCAGACAGATTCTTTACCACTGAGCCACCAAGGAAGTCCATAGAGAAATGATAATAACTTGTCACATTTATAGGAAGTTTATTTTTCCTTGAAGCAGCCTTTATAATGACCAGCTTTATCCTTGGCCATAAATCTAGTGAAATATCTCCCCTTTTCCTGCATTTATAATCCTTTTCAAGGATTTTTTTACCTTTTTTTCTGATCTCACTTGGGTACTTGCCTTATAACCATTTTGTTACATGTCTTTGTGTTTCTTAAAATCAGTGACCCTAGTTAATTTCCCCATAATTTACATTAAAATGAGGGAGTTAAAATTAAATTGAGAAGAATTACTGGTTACTTTTATTAACTTCTTTTCTCTTCTTTACTGCCATGGGGAAATTAAACTGAATTGTATATGAAATGGTATTCTAAAGCCTCATATACGAAATCATAGATATAAAAATTAGTTTATTTATATGTATAAGAAAAATGCCAATGATTATATGGGTACTAAGGAGAAAACATTAAAATGACACTTGCTTTATTCTAAATAAATAGTACATTTGTTTTGGGCTTAAATCAAGAAAGTAAGGCATGGTTTAAATTATATAACATTTGTGTTTGCCTCGTCAGTCATACCTTGTTGATGACTTAAGAACAGTTGTTGGCTTTGTTGTGTATCTGCTAGTTGGAAATCAAGTCAGGTGGTATAACATGTGGGTTATATATCTCTTATATTAAGTACAACTTGCCCAATAACAAGTCAGAAAAACGTGACTATTTCTCAGATATTGTAACATCGATAATATCTCCATGTGCATAGGAAGCCATGTGAAGAGAATGCAGAAAGAAATGCCATCATTCACTATTGAATTTTGCCAACTCCTTTTTTTTTCATGTCAGGAACTGTAAAGGTGTGGGACCCAAGGCAGAAAGATGATCCTGTTGCTAATATGGAACCTGTACAAGGAGAAAACAAGAGAGACTGTTGGACTGTGGCATTTGGTAAGTTACTGAAGGACTCTTACACCTGAAATACCAGATTATAAAAAGCACAGTGCTTCAGGAGAGTCCTGATGGTCGGTTTAGAATCTCTTCTGTACCTTATTCTGGCAGTTTATCGAGGCAAATAGACATGGTAATTGGGCCTGGGTTTGAATTCTCACTGTGCTACTTACTGGCTTTGTGACCCAGGGCAAGTTACCAGGCTTCTCTGATCTTTGCTTGCTTCATTTATAAAATGGAAGTCATAATAGAATTTACCTAAGTATTGTTATGAGAATTCAGAGTTAATACACGTAAAATGCTTAGAATTGTGCTTAGATATCAACTGTTCAAAAATACAGACTATTATTATTTATTTCTGTTTAACTTGGTAATATTGACCTAGTTTAGAACCACAGGCCATTAGTGAAATTAAGTAGAGCCTTAGATGGTAACCTGACCAAGCTTACATTGTACGCTACACAGTGTGTGTGTATTTTCTAAAACTAATTATACTATTACAAAATTGTATCTTAAAAATTTTATAATCATGTTCCCCTATTAATATACTTAAAATGAATATTGATGTTTGCCCTTGTATCTTTCACTGAGCACCAAAATTACAATCATTTTTGTTACTAATAATAAAGATAAGAGCCATATTTAGTTTTTTTGTTTTTTTTTTTTTAGTTGGAGGCTAATTACTTTACAATATTGTAGTGGTTTTTGTCATACATTGACATGAATCAGCCATGGATTTACATGTATTCCCCATCCCAATCCCCCCTCCCACCTCCCTCTCTACCCGATACCTCTGGGTCTTCCCAGTGCACAAGGCCCGAGCACTTGTCTCATGCATCCAACCTGGGCTGGTGATCTGTCCATATTTAGTTTTAAACCATTATTTTCTTTCCCCTTTTTCTTAGTATAATCAGTGTAGATTAACAGACATTAAAAATGAGATTTAACAATGTATGTGGCCTGTCTAGTTATGTTAGTTTTAAATTGGATTGTTTTATTGGATTGTTGCTTCATCAGAGGGAAGTTTTAAATTTCCCATTTTAAAACTAAATTACCACTGAAATTGAGAGATTTCTATGTGTATATGTTA